>NW_028277175.1:115000-715000 GCF_051122295.1 Plectrocnemia conspersa
CGGTATTTCTGGAATATTTTTCCCAAAAGGCCCGACAACCAAAGGGTTAAGAAACGGTAAAAATAATATTCACAATTTTTTGGAACAATGCAAAAAATACTCGTTATGTAATTTTGAAACATTAATTTTGCAAAAACTATAAATTTTTAAATTTTTTTTTTATTTTTCCTATTTTTATATAATTATTTACTATTATAATTTCCAATAAAAAAATATGTTTTTTTTGGAACACTGCAAAAAAGCACCCGCATGCTAACTGGTTAAAAAATAGATAATAATTAATTATGTGAATAAAATGAACTATATGAATATCATCTCTTGTTTATACAAAGAGCTCTTTGATTGTCCCTCACATGGTAAATCAGCCAGAGCAATAAAAATAATTATGCATTGAAATATTTTTTTTCTTAAAGTATAAACATTCATTCAGATGGCAGTACGAAATGCTTTAGTTTTTGTCAGTAGATACTACTGGACCCGTCGTTAAAAGTCAGAAATCATAAAAGGTAGTCACTACCCGTCCCGTCGCCTAACATCAGAGGAGGAAGCCGGTATATAGGCCCGTCGGTTAAGTGTTAACATGTCAAAATAGTTATTTAAAAAAAAATGCTTCTTGAAATATAACCCGCATAACTTCAATAAAAGAGAACCGAGTATATATAGATGTATTCTTAAATATACACATATGTGTATATTAATCATTTATGATAAGAATTTTTGCTTTTTGAAATTTTCGCTTGCGCAATACTCACGAAACCTTGTTTCTTGATTATTGGGCAAATGTTAAGGTTGAAGATTGCTTAAACGGAATATTAAAATGATTAACTAACGACATTTCTTGATGTTTACTTAAAAACATTTGTAAATATATTAACCCTTTAGATGCGGATAAATCCGAATCACCGTGCAGGGCTCTCAAGTGCGAGAGCGGATTTATCCCACGCTCTATAAAAATCATAACACAAAAAAAATATTTCTAATATTATATTTTTTTATATGTATTTTTCCAGATAAAACCAGGAAAATTGTTGCATTATTTTTTTATAATTTCTATGTTCTTTCTTAATTAATTAATTTAAAGGAAAAAAATATATAAAGGATTTTGACAATCATTTATATATTCTTTTCCTTGTCCCTTCATTTTATCCATTTATACATTTTTAAATTCAATTTTGAATGTGAATAAAGATGCAACAGAGAATGACTATAAACATATAAAAATCACAATTATATCTTTAACTTTTTTTTAGTGGATAATTGACACATTTCCTGACTTTTTATGAAATTTAATTCCACACGTAAGGGTTAAAATTAAATATTTTTCAAAGAATTATTGGTGTTAATTCTCGCCACCGTAGCGCTGTCATCGACGTATGGAGCGCACAAATAAATCCCCATCTTTTGTATGGCAAAACATTTTTACAATTTACACCCGAATGTTTGACACATATTCTAACTTTTATGAATCGAAAAAAACTTTGGATATAAATTGCCATGTTTATTGTATTATATGAAATAACAGGATAAGTTCATGTATAAAAGACTCATTCCTTAATTCATTAAAAACAGTACCGTGCACGGATGTTGTATGAAATTTTTTGAACACGGCCATAGGGTTAGCGCACATCGAGAGGTGTCTCAACACTAATTGGTCGGACACTTATTAATCATTGTTTCGTGGCCCAACCGTTACCGGCCGCACACTTCTTAGTAAGTGTTAGGACAGTAAGTGTTAAGAGGTCCATTCACAAACCGCCACACACTTATTCGTAAGTGTGTATTTGAATACGTCAGCCAATGAAATCTGAGATTTGAATTGTACACCAACAATTTAACCCTTTGAGTACTGAGCTATTTTATATACATTTGTTATACATTCAGGAATGAGTTAATTTTACACATTTCCGTTGTTATTTATTTATTATTTTATTTTGCATTTATAGTGAATTATAGAAAAAAATCAGAGATTCTCAATGTTTTATTGCTTTGATTTGTTTTACCACTTTTTGATAATTTATTTCAACCCTTTTCTTTTATTAAATTTCGTTGATTTATTTTAAATATTTTTTATATATAATTCGATTTTAGTTATTTCAATTCAGGGGCTCTCAATATTTAAAAATAAATAAATATAAAATATTTTTTGTTCTATTTTATATAAAAATCATTTATATTAAATTATATTCAAAAACATTTTTATTTTTTCTTCAGTTGTATATATTTTCTCAGAGTTAAAATTGCAATTTTTTTTAATGTAAATTAAAACTTTGAGATAAAAATAGATATTGTAGAATATTATATAATCAAAATGTTGTCTGGTAGTATAACCGCTAAAATGATTGTATATTCATTTGTCATAGTCCTTGGCGGAATTCACCGTCAATTTTGTTACTGTTGCTCAATTTATCATACTGAACGTAGAATAATGTGATGAAATTGACGGTTAAAATGGATTTTATAAAACGATGATTGTCTAATTTTTATTATATAAATGCCTTCTATCTAGAATTCTGTTAAAACTTATACATTTTTGACAAATTCCTCAGAAAATAAGTTGGTGAACAATACTCGAAGATTTCTCTGTGAATTACGAGAACGTTTTTAATACAAAGCATATTTAAATAACGCGTCCAGTAAAAACAAGTGGGTAGTAGTGTAAAAGTAATTATTGATTTTTTTAAATAATTAAAAACATAATACTATAATTATGTATTAAGCGAAATATGCATCGCATATTTGGAATCGAGGCCTTGTAAGACAAAAGGGGAGCGGTCCAATTGAATCAATTGACACGCCCTAGTGAGCGTAATTGGTGTCGTTTTACACGAGCAGAGATAAGAGCGGAGATAAGTTACGCAAGATACGTAATTGGATATACCTTGTCGTGAATCCAGAACATGACTTCGTCGCAGTGCCTCAAGAACTGCACGAGAGCCAAAGCTTGTTGCAATTTCATCCCCTTTTCGGCCAGCTTGGAGAGCAGCAGTTCCCACAGACGGTGCAATTCGTCTATTTTTTGTAGCGATATAAAATATTGCATAAACGTATCGATTTGGAAAGGGCGAAATTTGTCTCACCTAGCCTCTTCTTGATCTTGTCGGAGGCGAAGTGTTTTTGATTGATCATCTCGGTGCCGGTGTTGCCGAGGACCACGATGGCGTTGCTGTGCGCGGCCACCTCCGCTTCGAAGGCCTGATGCTTCTGGATCTTGGCCTGAAACGCGAAAGCAGGGTCAAAAGGGATCGCGCTCGAACGAGGGCGAAGGAGCGCGGAGGGTCGCTCGCCTGCAAGTTGGTGGGGTCTTTGTAGCTCTCGTCGGATGCCGCTTGCAGCTTCTCGTAGATCCACGACTCGAGCTCGTCGGCGTCGCGCTTGAAGTATTGGAAGCGGCGCGAATCCTCGAGCTTCTCCCTCTTGGCTCGGGCCTCCTGCTTGAAGTCGTCATACCGGGATAGCACCTGGGGAAAGGGAATAGCGCGTAATGATAATGCGGCGAAAACGCAGACGAAAAAACTGACTCACCGCTTCGCGCCGCTCCTGGATGTCTTCGGCCGTCTCCAAGATCTTCACCTCCTTCGGCGGAGGAATCTGCTCCATGTCGCTAAAAATAAAGATGACGTCGCCCGAAAGGAGCGGCCGGTCGGTTCGGAGTCGAGCGAACGGGGCGGGGCGAACGGGGCGCGAACGGGACGAAACGGGGGCCAAACAGTCGGCGATCGACAAACGAGATGCAGAGGCGCAGTGACGCAAAGAATGGGACCGGCGAGAACGCGACACACCCGCAGACACCGCCCGACGTTCAGTGTTGCCAGTGCTGGCGAACGTACGCCGGCGGCCGATATAGTCCCGAGTATTTGTATCGATTTTGATAGCCCAATTGGTGGCTTCAAGTTCGTCGGCTTTCGTGAGATTTTTCAGCCTTTTTATTAGGAGGTTTGGCTTTGCGCAACGATCGGAGACACGGTGTAGCCGCACGACAATAATATTATTTTTCCTAAAGTTCATATAAAATACACTTTTCAACAATTTTACATTTTTTTACATATAAAATTACTTATAATAATAAACATAAGCTTCCCGAAAACATTTTATGGAACGATACCGACTATAATAAATGATGGCCAAAATTGTAAATTATTTTTAATGGAACGAAAAAAAACAGGAAATTTTGCCAACTTTGGGAATTTATAGCTAAAAATGTGGTGTTTTCTAGAAACTAAAAAAAATAGTACAATATTACAGATAGTTAATCATTTAATTCAGCAAGGATCATAAAACGTAAATTCGAAATACTTAAACATATTAAAATTATTTGCCTGTCAAAAACCACCATCTATTTCAAATCTATGTACAGTAATACTTCGATATAACGGACTAATGCGGGTGAAAAGGTATCCGATATATAAAACTAGGTTTTCTGAATGTGTTTTTTAATACCTAGTAAGAAAAAAACGGTACAATACAGTGTCAGTGAAGTATGGTGAGTGGGCTACAGTGGATTACGGGTACAGTGGATCGTTTGCAATAGATTAATGTGTATTGCGCGCGTACATGCGCACTGTCACTTAGTTGATACTCTTTCATCCCCCCCTCTCCTCTGCCGAACTAATCGCCTTTACGACATTAGAGCGGAGGGATGCGTTGTGACGATCCGATCAATAAACGAGTACAAAACTTTTTTTTATAAAATATGGTATAAAATGGCAATCTGAAATAATTTATTTTAAGGCTATGAACGCCTCTTTGGATTTTGTCAGAGAGACCAGAATTTGACGATAAACTTTGGAACTATGAAGGTTAGATAAAATTGATCCACTGTTACCCACTCTCCTCTACGCCATAAATGGATTGAAAAGATCGTGTGACTTTTAAACAATGACGAGGTAGGTATGAAAACTTGACTTTACAGAAAAGTTTTCTATCAAATTAAAATAAATAAACAAACAAACATTTTTTCCGAAAATACACTATTTTGGTATGTATAAAGTTATAAAGTTAAAGTCTACAAGCAGGATGGCATTATGACTTGAATTCGAGTGCGAGAGGTATGACGTGATTATTATGCACAAAACATTGTTTACAAGCGGTGACACTTGGATTTAAACATGTATAACATCAACAGGATGTCTTTAAAAAGAAATTACACTTGACTGGATATTTTATCGGTTATATCGAAGTTTTACTGTAATACAATACAAAAATATTTTTTTTAAATATCTATGCAAATCAAAATGCAAATATTGTAAATTAAATGTGTTCGGACCCATTTATATTTGAATACAGATTTTGTTATAACTAAAACTTGGTGGCACTTGGGTAACTCTGGCGTGACGGTTTTTTCTCTTTAGAAATTATTAAACAGCTTAAATGTTATTGGGTTTGATATTAAGAGAAGAGAGAAATAAAAAAATCACTATTTTTACGTTAAAATTGTACAAATGCGTTAAAAATATTCATTAATTTTGTAAATTATAACAAAAATATATTATTATTAGTTTAAATTGTACGAGTTTACATCATTTTAATTCTAGACTATCCAATATCTTTATATGTGCTATATTTTATTTTCATGTTCATTGTACTTTTACGGGGGGGGGGGGAGAGGGGAGGTAAGTGCCGTTTAATTTTTTTCTCATGGTTTCCTTTGTCTTAGAATAATAAATATTACTATAAACATGAAGTGTTTTTCATTTATTTTTTTTAATTTAATAAAAAGTAAAAAAACAAACATGTAGAAAGTGCGCCTCGAATTCTAGAAAAAAATTTGAAGAAATAATAGACGTAAAAATATTAGTCGATTTGTGCTTCGTCGAAATTTTATATTTAATATATGTAAAAAATATTATAAATATTATGTCAGATTGTTTAGGTGGGATGGCTATATTTTTTAAATACGAAAGCAGAACGTTAATGTAATTTGAACGTTCATTCTATACGATGCGCGTGTTTACATGGCCGTCACTTTAACGTAATCGATCAAGAGACGACTGTGTTTCCCCCAAGTTTTATGCCAAGCGGCTCTATTGTTCCAGAATTTCATCATGGGCTTGGAGTCGTCGGTGTCTTTCCAAGGTTTGCCGCCGACGTTGTCCGGGAACTCCGTCAATCCGCCGACGGCCAGGCCGATGGACAGATAAAACTGAAACGAACGATCGAGATTCAGATGAGAGTCGAGAGAACGCCGCCTCGCTTCGTGCGAACCTTTTCGTCGAAAGGCTTCATGTTCTTGTCGTCCCACATGCCGTTGCAATCTTTGGAGTACTTGTTATGGCGATTAATAGTCCCGTACACTTTGCCGTCCGCCGACACTTTGATCTCGTCTAAACAGAAAATGAAATTATCGGGACGGTTCAAGGTTGTCGAGAGGACTCGAAACACTCGCCTGGAGACCACTCGAGGACGTACGTGTGGAACATATCCGCCCAGTCAAAAATGTTTTCAAGCGTCGCGAGACCGGAGCGCGGGCAATTGTCCGTGATGTTGAGCACGACGCCGCCGTACAAGACCGAGTTACCGTAGTTGCGCGATTCCTCGCTTAAATTTTTGTTTCCTCGAGCCGTGGCGATTCTCATCTCGCCGAAGTCGTAGTAGTCGCCGTTGCGCGTAGTCTGAGGTCTCAGGTACAGTTCTGAAAAAAGCGTTTAGAGAGACGTGGGACGTTACGGAGCGACGCGAAGTAGACCGGAACTCACGCGGGTAGATCCAATCTCCGGCGGGCAGTTTGGCTCTGATTTCGACTTTGCCGTATTTAAAATTGAACGACTGTTTCGTGGTTATTTTTCCGGACACGTACGGCGGTAAAATGTCGCTGCCCTTCGTGGCACTCGTCTCGCAACGACCGGTGAAGCATCTGGAAAGCGACATATTTTCAGCAGGTCTAGTCTTTCCGTCTTTCGTTGAGGAGGAAATGCGACGAACGAAATAAAACGACGGATAGAGGATCCCAAGCGATTGAAGGTTCGGCACGCCGACCGATTCGTTCGATCGACTGCGAACGATCGCCGGGCCCCTGCGAAAACTTCAGTTTCAAAGTGAGCGCGCAGAGGAACCCTACGAATTTAACGCCGCGTCCCGAAAGTGACGACGGTAGAGATAAAAACGAATACTTCGCGAGCTTCAGATTGCCGTTTCGCAGTTCATTCTCATCGCGAAACTGCTTCAGGAAGATGACCAGTTTGCCTTCGTCCACGGTGACGGCCGACTCTTGGTAGGAGACGAACTCCGCTTCCTGCGGAAAGAAAAAGGATCGGCGTGAGACGCGCGAGAGCGTCGCGTGAGGGACTCCACGCTCACCTCGTTCGACGGAAGCGTCACCTCCACCATCCAGTTGTCTGTGTTGAGGTACTTGTCGTCGAACTGGTCCTCGAACACGACTTGGCCGACGCAAGGCGCCGCCCCCTCGCTGAACTTGAGCGAGTACTGCGTTCTCGCGGACATGGGGCAGACGACGGTGGGCTTGAGGTTGGCGGCCACGTCAGGGATCGAAGTGTTCGAAGGTACGAGTTCTGACGAAAGAGGAAGAAAATGAGTACCCAGAGAATTGCATCGCGATCGCGAATAACGAAACGGTCACTCGTTATATGCTTCTTCAGATCTGTATTCGCGTAGCCGAAGTCGTCGTATCGGACCAGCACCCAGTAACGCAGCGTGTCGCCTTCTCTGACTCGCACCGCGTCATTTTGGTATATCAGCAAGTTGCCGACCCTCTCGCCGATCCCTTCGAAATTTACGCCGCCTTCGACGGTGCCGTGGATGGTGAACTGACTCGCGAGCGGGCTCGGGGCTAGAAAAATATAACATACATACAGTGCGACCGAGCGCCCGTAAGGCCAAGAAAAACGGAGTAGTAGATACATATAGTAATATATAAGTTAACTATTCATATTTAACGATGACCTTTATATCGTGGTTTATAAACTACATTTTAATTTTCCTATATTTTTGTTGTTAATCAATGTTTTATTTTATTTTGAATATTATTTATTTTCGGTGACGCAAATCTAAATAAAAATGATAAGACTAGTTAAGTACATCAGGTCAAATATTCACCCCGCAGTCGATATGAATAACGATGATGAAATAGCGCAATAAAAAAAAGTATACCTGGGATGAAGGCTTTGAATCCTCCTTCGTGGAAAAACATAAAGTCGAAATTGGGCACTTTGTAGGAGGCGACGACGGTCGCGAGGAGCAACGCGGCCCGAAGCGCGGTCGCCATCATTGTCGGTCCGTGTGCGATTGCAAACGCGTCGAAGCCGATGGGGGGAGGGAGGGAGGGGTGAGAGGGGGTTTTGACGCGCGGCAACACCGACGGTGACGGCTGTCAGGCGATGAGCTGAGCCATGGAGTTGACGATCCTCGCGCGGGATCTGCGCGCGGAGCGGCTGTTCGCGCAGGCCGAGCTGGAATGGGTGCGCCGCCTCAACGAGAAGCTGGAGCGCGCGCAGGCCGACCTGGCGCAGGCTTCTTGGACGCAGCTGCAGCAGCGCTCGCTGGCCAAGCGGCTGCTGCATGCGGGCGGAGAAGGGGCGGGGGCAGGGGCGGGGGCGGGTGCGGGCGTTTGCGCGCGCGACGAGCGCCCCCGCTGCGGCAAGCCCTCGTTCGTGGAGGCGCACAAGGCGCTGCGGTACCAGGACGCGCTGGCGCTGGCCTCGCTGGCGCAGTGCGTGCGCGACAGCCCCGCGGCCGCCTCCCTGTGGCTGGCGGCGGCCGAGCGCGCCGGCCCCAGGGCGTTGCAGGAGGCGGCGCGCGCCCTCGCCGGCGGCCTGTTCGCGCGTGAACCCCGTCGTCTGCGTCGAGTGCTGCTGTTCTTGGCGCGCCGCCGTCGGGCGCGCTCCCCTTGCTTCGCGCGTCTTTACGCAGAGCTGGTGGACGGCTTCCGGCCGGCGCGCCCCTTCCTGGCGGCGGCGCTCGGCCCGCCCGTGCTGCAGCTGCTGCGCTCCGATCCGGACCGAGCGGGGCAAGGGCAGGGCCAGGAGCGGGCGCGCGCCGCCTCCGCGCTCGTCGCTCTCACCGAGCGCTTCGCCGCCTCGCTGCGCGAGATGTGGCCTTGCTTCCCGCCCTCGGTAGCGCGCGTCCTGCGCCAAACGGCCGCCGCCCTCGAGTCCGACCCGAGCGTGTCGACCGAGGAGGCGCATGCTGTCTGCTCGTCGCTGTTGTTCGCGCACTTCCTCTGCCGGGCCGTGGCTAACCCGGAGGCGTACGGCGTGACGGACGCGCCCCTCACGGCCGCTGACCGCTTTGACCTCGGCCAGGCAGCGATCGCATTGCAAACGCTCTGCCTCATGAAGCACCGCGAGCCGGACGGCGACGCCCGCGACCTCTACTCCAGGTTCGACAAGGACTGCGTGTACCCCCTACTGGACGCGCTGCTCGATGACCCTCGTTTCGCTCCCTCGCAGGACGACGCCGACTCCGACTCCGAGGAAGACGAGGACACCGTCGAGACCGAGCCGCGCTTCCGGCCCGACGTCGCCTTGCTCACCAGAAGCGACGTTCGCTCCTTGGTAATTAAAAAATTACATAATACAAATTTGTTATTTATTTATTTCATGCTAATATTGTATCTATATTTAAATTTAATCTTCTTAGCCAGTGACTCACTCATGAGTCACTTTACAATTTATCATTTATTAAATAATGAATTATTTATTTATTCATTATTTCAGGCTATTCCTTACTGTCTAAATAATTCCAATTGTGCAATTAAAATTGTTAATTACAATTTCTGAACAACATACTTCTACTAAATAATTCATGCTTTAACTAGCGAGTGAGTGAGTGAATTCTCCGACGTGAGCTGGTTACATTGTCAACGAACAAGATTTGACAGACGAGCGCTTAGGTAACAACCTACCTACATGAAATATGCAAAATAAGTGATTTCTTACAAACATTCTTTTTATGAAATATGTATTTACTCAATTATTTTGGTCTATGAATTCGAGGTGAGTTTTATAAACGATGGATCTTAAAACTGCTGAAGATATTTTACAGTGATTCAGACACTGAATCTGAGACATCGATAGTAATTTTACAGAAGAGCTTTTTCAGTTGTCGATTATGTGTGACTTTGTTAAAATAAAGTTTACACTGTGTTCTTTTTTATTGGTGGATAAGAATAAGGTAGAGACTAAAATGCAGGAAATATCATTTATATTTTGAGAACGTGTATGTTTCAACCATTTACGGCGAGGGATTTTCAGCATCTATATAGGGATTTTTTGTTACCGTCTTTTTCCGAAAATAAGACATCCTCCGAAAGTAAGCCCTAGTGTGATTTTCAGGAGTTTTTGGAATATAAGCCCTCCCCCGAAAATAAGCCCTAGTTAAAATTAGGTGAACGCCAACATGTGGCGATTATAGCAAGTGCCACACTATTTACAGGCGGTCCTCGACTTTCGAACGTTCGACTTTCGCACAATTCGCTATTACGCACATTTAAGAATAAAACAATTTTTTTTAATTATTTTTTTTTAAGAAAAAAATTATAACTATGAGTGAGAAACGAATAAATTTCAGTGTTGATACGAACAAAAAGAAATCAAGAAATCATAAACTTCACACGATTCGAGACAAAGAAAAAAAAGTGTTTCAGAAGAAGGTGAGATGACTGTATTCGAATAAATTTGAAATAAATGTAAAATGCCTATATGAAAATAAATATTAACCGAAAGTATATAAATTTACTTATTGTACGTGAAAAGTAAATCCTCCCCCGATAATAAGACCTAGCTCATATTTCGGACCAAAAAAGAAAGTAAGACAGTGTCATATTTTCGGAAAAAGACAGTAGTAAGATTGCAAAAAGAAATACATATGCAAGAAATTATATACTTGGAAGGTTATCACCTTTGCTTTTAATTTAAATGCAATAATATAATGTAAAAATGACACATTAGGTGTCGTTGACTATGGTGATGTTTTAAAACTTAACAAGTGTCATTATTTAAAATAAAATAAAAATGGAAATAAGGACCTCAAGGACATTGCTCGGAAAGGACGACCTCAAATATTAGACTATGATGTCCTGAAATCAACGGTGGAATCAGACCATAAAAGAGTTATCGACAAAGAATGACTGTCCATGGTCTACAGTCCAGGATCATCTACGCCGTTTGAGAAAGGACCATAAATAAGGAATTTGGGTCCCGCATGAATTATCGGCAACAGCGCCGTACCATCTGTGCATTCCTTATCCCGTTTTGAAGTTGACCCATTTTTACTGCGTATTTGTAACTGGAGATGAGAAGAGGGTGCTATACAATAATTCTGTACGAAAAAACAATGGCTTTCTTCCGAGCGAGTACCTGCTCCAACCCCTCGACCACCCCTAACAATAAAGAAAGTCTTTCTTTGTGTATGATGGGATTTGGAGTGATACACTACGAGTTGCTTTAACCTGGAGAAACCGTTACAGCGATCCGTTACGATCAATAATAAGCCAAGAATTTGGCATCATGATAACGCGAGGCCTCATGCTGCAAAATTTACTCAAGAAAAAATAAGGGAGGTTGAGTTGGAAGTATTACCCAATCCCCCACATTCACCAGATTTCGCACTGTCTGATAACCATCTAATTACGTCAATAGAACATTCGTTATGAAAAGAAAATTAAAATGTTGGCAAAATAAAAAAAAATTTAGAAAAGTTTTTTATTTAAAAACTAAAAGAATTCTGCAAAAATGGAATTGAAAATTTGCCTTCACGTTGTCAAAAGATCATGAAGATATGCTGGATTTTTTTTTTAAATTAGCATTTAATATGATCTTGTAAGCGAATGTTTTCTGCAGGCAAACAAAAATTTTGATTACTTTTCGGTCCACCTAATAGTTTCCACCGTTGTCTATCACACTGGTATTTATAAGGAAGATAAAATATGATTGTTCTATTAGATCGTAGGTTCTCAAAGTGGCCAATAGACGAATCACAGTGGGCGATTTGTTGGGGATGAAAAAAAAGTTTTTTGTTAAAAAAATAGTGTGCGAAAATGTTTTAATAACGATGTAAATATCGTTTGCATAAAATATAATGCGTTTTTTGAAAGTGGCTGCTTTTATAAGTTACACTGTATAAATAGCAAAAAATTAAAATTCAAATAGCAAAAAAGTATTTTCTTTGATATTTAGTCAATAAAATTTTATAATTTTTGTTCAAAGTTATTTTATTTTGAAACTTGCTTTTTGAAATTCTAAAATTGCACAATCTACATTAATATTTTAATGAAATTTAAAAAATAGATGAGCATTGCTACGTTTATAATTTATTATTAAATAAGATAAAAATAGAGTTTTCCAAAGGTGCATGATGAAAAATTTCGTTTTGACAATCGTTGTTTATTACCTTTTCTGTCGTCATTAAGAATATATTTTTTGCCATCTTTGATGTGTCTTTTTAAAAAGGTTCAGTAGAGAATTTTATCACGAGCGACGTACGCGTGTTCGTTCCGACGGTTGCGTTTTCTTCGGTGAGATCGTGCAATACCCCGGACTGTTCAAATTTTTTTCATACGTTCTCGCACCGTCGATTGGGGGACGGATGATACGGACAGAAGTCGATTAGACGATTCTCTAACTGGTAATTCTGGAATTTCTTCGACTGGTCAAGTTATTATTTTATTACTTATCTCGACTAATAGAATGATAAGCAATGTCCATCTCGAGGTTACAATGTAAATAAATAAAAGGAAAAATTTATTATTAAAAATAAATTATTTTTTAGTTTGAATAACTAAAAAATATAATGCAAAATTTTAATATTTCATCCTAGAAAAATAACACTTGGAAAATAATTTCAATAAAAAAATCGCACCTCAGTAATCGAGTCATATCAGTCTATTGCGTGAAAAGTGGGCGTAATATAATAATAAAATCCTTGTAAACCGATATATAGTCACCTCCGGGTGTTTGATATACAGTAAAAACGTTCTTTTAACATATTTCGCTGATAATAAAAAATATATATACACTAATTCCCTGAAGTTACGCGATAAGCAGGACTGACGAAAATCGCGTATGTCGAATTTGCACAATTCAAGGTACAACTTTGCATATAAATATACAAAAAAATATTTTCACAGAACATAGACAAACTTTGTCACCGCTTCTCCTAAATGAAGAGGTGACAAAGTTTGTCTATGTTCTGTACATTTTCATACCAGAAAATAATATAAAAATATCTCGCGAAACCACACTAATACACTATCTCGTGTATCGGTGACTACGATAAAAACAACATTACATTTAAATACCAAAGCACATTCAGTTCAGTTCTCCATTGATATGTACTCAAATTATCAGTAAATTTATCGTTTCCTGTACTTTTATTTTTCTTTCGCTTAAATTGTAAAAGGTTTATTTTATGTTCTCATTTTTTATTAAATTCAGCTAATAAATAATTGTGAACAAAATGAAAATGTGTAAAAATTAGTATGTGTAAAATTATTTATATTATAGAAATAAATGTATTTAAAAAAAAATGTCCACATCTGTAGAAATAGGGAATCTGTGTCTATCCTAAATCGTCTACCTTTTCATCGAACATTTCACTAGATGATTGTGCTTTTTCATTTGTGATTGAAATTGATTTCTCTAAAAATTGTTAATTTGCTTTAAATATTTTTCAAATGTTGCACTTTTTTGTTTGAACATGTGTTGAACTGAAATACAGAAAATCGATATTTATTTTTTGATTCAGTTCCGGCTTTCATTCCGAGAAAAATAAGTTTTATCCCTTGACACGCTTGTCTTCCTACTGGAAATTCTTGAAATATTTAACGAGTCTCTTTTCACAGGTGTCCTCGATGAAAATGATTCCCCTCTTTGGAGCCGATTCGTCGAGCGACCCGTCGTCTAGCTTCGGGCCCGACGATGACTCGCGCGAACCGAGCGAAAACGGACCTTCAGAAGCGAGCAGCGATTCGGCTTGTGGGGTTTCTCTCTCCGCCGACGTCGATCTCGAGCGCTCCGCCCCCGAAAGAGACGCTCTCTCCGTTGAAGAGGCGTCCAATCTGCTGATGGGCGTCGATCGAGATCAGATTGCAAAATTGCGCAAGGCGATCGACCGGCTGTCGGACGTAGATTTCGACGCGTGCGTACATCTCGTGTTTCGTTACGGTGTCTCTTTTTACTGACGATGACAGTATTTATTATAGGGCATCCGGATTTGCAGAGCCGAACGTCGATAGCGTATCACCCAAGAAAAAGTCAAACGGTTCCCGAGGCGAAATCGAAAAGCAGAGCGCCATACGTAGATCGCAACAAGTTTTGATAATAAAGCTGCCCAGTCGCCGCACTTATCGACCCATCGGTGAAGATTTATTTTATATTTTTATATTAGAGGGCGCAGAGCGATAAGTAAAAGTTCCCTTTTTGATTGTTCGCAGGTATGTTGAGCGAAAGCAAGGTTTTGGAACGTTACTATTCCATCGCGAACAAGGACTGCAAAATTCCCGACGACATGCTGAGAAACGGTATGGACGCGGCCGACGGATCCGGCGAGCGAGGTGGCGCGTTGCAGTCGCAGACGGAAGGTAACGAGAGAGTTCGTCCGAACGGCGCCGTCGCCTCGGAGAACGTCTCTCGCGGTGGTCAGGAGAAGAGAACGAGGCGAGTCCATTTGCCGAGTGATTTTCTTTATTTCAAATATGATAACGATAACGACGATAGTTTTGTTTTAAAAGGTTTTCGCTCTCGCACGACGAAGGATCTATTGGAAATGCGTCGGATAATTTGGAGGCGGTTTCCGAAGCCGCGAGCAATCACTCCGTGACGTCCAGCTTAGAGATCGAGACTGAAGATCAGAACGACAATCTGAGCGACATGGTGAGTCACGGCGCCTCGGGCGCTTTCATACGTCGACTTCGTTCGAACCTCGTTCCGTTTCAGATATCCGCCAACGTGAGCGGAAGAGGGTCTCCGAACATATCCGGAAGAGACACGCCGTCGTCGCAGGTGACCGAGGGGGACGCCGCTCCTCCTCTCCTTCAATCGTCGAGGCAGCAGTCGGCCCCCTTGTCGATTGTCGCCGCCAACAAGCACGCCAAGCACCTTAAGAAAGCCAGGCACGACATAGAAGACAAATTTTGTAAATTTGAAATCAAAGTAAGCGCTTCGTTTGCGAATCGGTCATCACATACGGCTCGTTTTTAATGGACAACTGTCGCAGAAACTGCTTGAGGGAGACGAGACCTTCAGCATCCTCTCCGACACATGGAGCACCGACGTTCTGGCTTCGGACACTGAGACCGTCGGAGAGTCCGCTTACGAAAGAAACTTCATCACGCCCGTCGTCTCACTGACGCAGCAGTGCATTATAACAGGTCGGTTCGCGTCGCTCTCTTACCGTCTCCCGCAGGATTGAAACGTTTCGTTTTTAATCGCAGAAGCCGCCGAAAATTCGGCCCCCGCTCTGGCGACGCCCACTCAGCCGGACGTCTTCGAGACCGCCAGCGAGTCGGCGTGGAGCACCGACGCCCTCGTGTCCGACAGCGACAGGATGACCGAGGTTCGTTTCGCCGTCGTCGATTCGACGATTTTCCAAGCGTTCAATCGTCCCGTTTTCAGGTGGACATGGACGAATGCAACAGCGTGACGAGATCGGAGAACGAAGCGTCTCGAATCGGGCTCGATCCGACCGAGCCCGCCGTGGAAGAGGGCGGCGTCGCAGCTTCTCATGCGGACGGAGACGAAGCTCGCGCGCCTGATGCGGACGGCCCCTTTGGGAAGATCGACGCAGATCTGCCCGGAACCTCGTGCGAGAAGCCCGGGACGGGCTCGACGCCCGACGGGAGCGCTACTAGCAGATGGCTGAACGATCCCTGCCAAAAGTTTCCCGACCAGAGCGGCTTCGGCGACGTCCCGAAGTTCGGCGACTACGAGGTGGACTATTTTTCCGGAAACCGGATCTGGAAGAACGACGCCCGCTTCGGAAGTCCCGAATGTTTGTTCAAACCGATCAAGGATGAGAGCATCGAAGGTCAACGCAAGAAGAGTAGGTTCGGCAACGGCCAGTCGTTCTTGGACAACCTGGGGAAGATCGCATCCGACTACGCGTTCAAGAGCAAGGGCAAGAGCGACTCGGCGAACCGCTCCTCGAAATCGCCGTCGAACAACAACCCGCCCGAGGCGTCCGTCGACGTCGCGTCTTCGGGCAGCGCCGTCTCCCTGAGCAACCTCTCCGTGAACAGCGCCGACACGTCCGCCTCCGACAAGAGCTCCAGTCAAGAGGTGAACTCGGAAAACGTGACCGAGCGGAGAGTGACTCCGCCGCCGGCGGGCACGTCCATCGTCGGCTCCGAATCCGAAGCGAAGGGCTTCGGCGAGGACGGCCGAGGCGCGACGCCTGGGCGCTCGGCTGCCGCTCCCTGCTTCGTTAAAGGGTCTTCCACCGGAGCGATACCCAAGAGCATCAGCTTCGACGCGACCGCGGAGAAAAATCACAGGTGCGTACGATATCCCGGCTCGCGTTAAATCGGCTCTATCTAAATTTCTCTCTGCAGACATTCCGGAAGAAGATTCGTCGACGATTCCGGCGAAGGTATCGGCATCAACTTCGGAGACCTAAAGAACAATATGAAGAGGTCCGGCGGAAACATACTCAACAAAATAAAGCTGTTCCGTAGCAAGAATCGACATTCAGTTTCCGAAACGACATACGGTGCGATTCCTCTCCAGTCCTGTTATACGCTCAGGTGTTCTCATATTCTTCCCTCTTGCAGGCAAAAAATCGCACGACACCGTCGACGATTTGAACGTCGCGAGCTTGCACATCCGCGAACCCGACGAGACGGGCGTTCGAGGCAAAGCCTTCGACGAACTCTCGGAGGACATCCTGGCGAAGTATCGTAGAAAAGCGTCGTCCGGCAGCGACGCGGCCACTTCGGACTCCGCCAGCAACTCCGGCAGCTCCAAGGGAAAAAACCGCGACGTCGTTCGGAACTGTGAAGATTTGATAAATCCGACGGATGCAGATCTAGCTCTCGATAGAAATGAGTGAGCCGCTTATTGTCTTATACTTTATTTCGAAGCCTTCCAAAGGAAGGAAATTGTGGAAAAAAAAAACAACTACCCTTCGCTACTATCTTAACGAATATTACAACAATGTCTCAAACTCACGCTTGTGTGCGTATGATTTTAAAAAAAATATTGTTCCACATCCGTGCGCGGTGTAGTTTTTAATGAATTAACCCTTTGCACTCCAAAGATCTTCTTAAAAGTTTTTTCAGCAATTTGCCTTTTTTTTTTATTCCCTTTTCGGTGAATTTGTCAATAATTATGTTTGAAGTAATACATGTGGGAAAAAAATCAGGTTTTATTGTACATATATATCATATATGTATAAAAGAGAGTTTAAATTATGACGATTCTTCAATGTACTTTATATTGAACATTTATTTGAAATTCATTTTTAAAATTAAGTGTGACACTTTTTAAAATTAAGTGTGACACATCACCCACACGGCTTAAAGAAGTTTTTTAAGAAAAGTTATTTAATTTCAATTGTAACAAGACAAGGTGAAAAAAAATTAATTGATTAAAATAAGAAATTAACCCTTTAACCACGGCTGATATTTTTGCGCGCCATTTCGAAATTTGCTAATATGTGGGTGAGCACATATTTATGTCATAAGTTATTTAAATATTATTTCAATAAATTCAAGTGTTTTTCAACCTTCAATTATACAAAAAAATATATATTGCAAAGGTTCGTGACACCTTTAGGTGCCCTATGCATACTGGCGATTTTCTTGATAATTACTTCTATAGGTGTCATCTGCAGTCAAAGGGTAATATATATTCATATACTATTTTTTAAATAATTTTATTATTTCCTCAATAGTTCACACATATTCTAAAAATAAGTATGTACACGACAAAGTTATAGTAATACACATTCAATTGAAGGTCAAAAGTATTTGTAAACATGAACAAATATTTTCAACAAATTGATATAAAATGCGCTTTTTTATGTATTTAAAACTTGTCAGCTTGTCAGGAATGTCTCAATAATTTGTATGCAATGAGCGTGTATTAAATTGAAAAAAATTACCTTTCCTTAAACCATGTGAGAAATATTCCTATAAGCAATCGCCTTATGTTTGATCAATATTCGTGTGAACAAATTGTTTTGTGACCAATGTTCGTGTGAGCAACAATCCGCGTGAGCAATCTTCCTGTGTCCAATTGCCATGTGAGCAATAATTCGTTCACTGAATATTTTTTCACAGGCAATAATACGTTGTTTCATATTTTCCTTTGCAACTTTTGTGGTTCTGGTCCTCAAATTTTAATTGTGTACTGTTTGAATATATACATATATTCTAAATAAAATTCCCAGAATATTTAAAAAAACCTTTAGTGGAATAAAATATTTTACCAAAAAATGGATTCTAGAATAAAAAGTCCGTAACCAAAAAGTTTCCATATTCGGAACAAAAAGAATTCCCATATTTCTGATTATCCTAATTATTTCTAATTGTTCTGGAGCTTCATCTAAAATATTAATATTTTTGTGGGGTACATTTTAAATGAAGCGGTTCACGGCGATACGTCGCGACACAGACTATTGTATCAAGCAGCCGCTGCATCTGATCATTTTTTATTAATTTCAGATGAATGGATGGGTACTTGAACATAGAATGAGAAATTCGTTTCTTTTTAAACCATTACCTGATGTTTCCGAAATAAAAAAAAATCAGAATAGATCTAAATTATTTTAAAAAACAACTCGAAAAAAACCTCGACATGGGAGTTGCTGGTAAAAAACCGATGTCGAGTCCACCTCGACATAGGAGTTAAAAGGGTTAAGAAATGAGTTTTTTTTATACATAAACTTATCCTGTTACTTGATAAAATATAATGTTTATTTAGTTAACAAAAATGGTAGCAACTTTGACCCTTGACCTCGACCCCTTGGTTTGATGAGGATGAGAGGCCGAACGCCAATGTGTTGACGACCAACGTTCGCCCCAATACATTGGTTGTCTTTCGTTTGCCTAGTGTGTACGCGCCTTTATATATAATTATTTTAAGCCGTTTCCGTCGAACTGGCTCTTCACTTTTTCATTTTAGCACATCGTATGCGCCCTATTGTGGTTCTATGGTGTTTCGTAGAATCATAGTGTTCGATTACCTACATAGAAAAAAGAAATAAAGCCCAATATCAGTTTTCAAAAATATTGACTTCCGACGTTTCGTTTCCGGCGGCGGCTCACAGTGGCTCGACCAATGAAAAAAAAGAATTAAATTAATCGAATAATGTCGACCAATAAAAAAAAAAGATAGTAAATAATTCAAATAAAAGAAAGCAAGATGGCTGACAAAGTGACAGCTGTTTTTCGTTCGATTTTACATACATATGTATTTGTACAATTTACCAGAATAGCACTGCTTGGTTTGCAAGTTTACTAGATATGTTTTAACTATAAAAATAAAATATATGTGTATGTACATAATATGTGCAAGGAATGAAAGTAAACGTTGACTACACTGTAGAAACGATTATAAAACTCGTTGTGCTCAGTGACTGAAATCTTTGTTCGGGCAAAGTATGCAATTGTTAATATAAACTTATGATTAATGTGAGGGTTGATTGTGACAGTTACTTTACTTTTCGTTACGATGTGTGCAAATATCTCATCTAAGTGTACGTTAACGGTTTTTATCCATTTTTGTTCTATGGGATTATTTTTATTATATTTATTTGAGATTCTATGAAAGCCGATATACTGGCTCTAGGGTATGATAAGGGTATTGTGTATTGCATTTAATACATTTAGTTTTTAAGAATATCTTTATTTTAAATAGTCGTCAAGTATTCAAATATGTCAATAAGTGAATAATTAATTGAAATATTATATTGCAATTTGATAAAACAAAACTTTCAAGTAACGCGACGAATTTGCTTTACGCACTCTTCTTCCTTTTCAGCAGAAACAACAACTTTGAAAACATCAGGAGGGAGTTGCGGATAATTTTGTCCAACTTGGACATGCAAGGAATCGAGTTGGCGTCCGGGGTAGGTTAAAATTCGTTTATTCGTATCGTACGATAGTTAAAGTTGTCTTCGATACGCAGCAATCGGCAACACTGGCGTTGATTTGCGCGTTGCGTTTGGAGGGATGCGGCGGCGGTCCCGGCGCGTCAAGGGCGCTGGCGGTCCTCGCGGGATTCGATGTCGCCTGCGGGCCTGCGCTGCTGGAGGCCGTGCGGGCCGATTACATAGCTCGCCGACCATACGCTGAATATCTGTCGAGGTGCCGCAGATCTCTGCTCGCCTCAGTCGCCGCTCTGGAGAGGTACGTCGGCTCCGGAGACTCGATTCCGGCTTTGATTATAATTTTGCGTTCTTTTCAGCGAATACGTTTGGCAATTGAACGAGATCCGAAGACAGAGCGCCTTGGCGGTGGCAACTCGAGCACGCATCTCGCTCAACTCTCGAGAGCCTCGCTTGATCGCTCTGCAGGAGAAGCTGCGCGCCGGGCTGGTGGACGAGAGACGCGACGCCTTGTTTGCTGCTCTCAAAACGCTGTCCGCTGAAATAGCCAACGAAGACGCGTGGGCAGGTTCGTTCTCGACGAGCTAACATATTTTTTTTATTAGGAAAGGTAAAATAATATATACGTCCACCAGTCCTCAACTTTCGTATATGATTGGTTCCTGAATGTGTACGAAATTTTAATGTACGAAAGTAGAGCAATGTAAAAAAACCAGAAAAAAGTTTTCAAATATTTATTTTAGAATAAAACATAGCATACACACAATAAATTTTTCAATAGAAGGCTGTAAAGCTCAATTCTTTTTCTTTTCATGATAAAAAGGTCTGTAACATGTATTTTTCTCAATTGTCCTACGTACTTGAGATATACGTTCACCATTACGATCACATTCTTCCATTATGGCTAAAAATTTGTTAAGATGCATAAAGGCTAAATTCATATTTTTAACGGTCAAAGTTTTAACAATGGTTTCATCGTAAGCTTCTTCATCATCTATTTTTTTAATTTTGTGTCTTATTTAAAGTCTTCTAATTCAATTAAGTCTTTATTAATTCATTAACATCTTCGTTGTTGATGTCCAAGTTTAATTCATTTATTGGATTACTATATTGGTTGTGATAGTTTCGGGAATTCCTTCGACATCTAAAAGATCACTCATCATTTGTGGACATAATTTTTTCCAGAAACCTTCCATTGATGATTCTTTTATTTCTGCCCGCGAATCCCCAATATTGCGTCGTCCAAGATTCATTTAATGCAGGCTTTCCTCTGTCAATTGTCTCGATTGCCTGGTTCATTATTCTCATTGTATATTACCGCATAAAAGTAGCTATCAATCACTATTTGATCCATGGGCTGTATTAACTAGGATTCTCAATTATTCGTAGTTTTCAATTGAATAAAAAATGGACCAAGTATTCGAAAATGTTCGTAATTTTTTCTCGGTTTTTACCGATTTATCCAATTAGTATATGATTTTGAAAAATTCTTTTCTAAATTGATTTTCAAAATACAAATGGACTAAATTTTAATAATATCTTTTCTAATTGATTTGGGCTTGACCACGTAAAGCCAAATTCTGTTTATCTAGGAATCTTTCTAAATTATTAATTCTTAAAATTTAAAATAATAAAAGATTAATTTCATAAAAGTAACAGAAAATAGTTGTTTGAGGTTACACACGGGATTAATTTTATTACTTGTCACTACTATTATATGTTTTATAAACAACATTTTGGACGGATTTAGACAAATGACGTTTTCAATAATGGAAAAAAGTAATTAAGACAAGATCAAGATTATCGTTTTTTGCGTTTTTTCTCCAAGTAAAAATATTGATTCATTGAATTATAATTCAAGTTGATTGCCACATTGAACTCGGTAGTTAAAAATTCAACAATCCAAATGTTTACTTCAATTTTTTTGTCTGGAATAATCCTGAATGGAAAAATCACTGAACCGAATTTTTCAAACCAGTCCTTACTTGCATGGAATTTGGTATCAGAATCTTCTTTTAATCTATTTTTCTAATCTTAATATAAGCTACGCAGGGCTGGTCTTAGGGGCGAGATGTACAGGTTGTTGCCAGGGGCGCCGATTACTCCGAAGGGAAGCGCCATTTGAATCTATTTGATACAATGTCGGAATTTTATCTAAGCTATTAAATTTTCGAAAATGGTCTTTGAACAAAATTTTGGAAATGACATTTTTTTAGCTCCTGCAGAAATTCGTCATCAAACAAAAATTTCGAGATGGTTTCTGAACAAAAATTTTCGTAATGACCTCTTTTATTTTTAGTTCTTTTTAGTTTTTTCTCCTTCAATCTTGAGAAGTCCAGAGGCATGTATGTATGTCATGCCTAAAATAATTTTACCATTGCATTCCAAAGGCATCTAAGTCATGCCCAATGTATTTTTAATTTTTTTTTAACCATTTTAAATGATTTGATGATAAAATTTCCCCTCAGAGATACTTCTATCAATATATTATGGTAAACAGATTTAGTAAGTTCTATCCATTTTACCTATAATTGTTAAATTACTAAAAATCGTCTTAAAATCTGTTAATCTATCGATGGATTTGGAAACAATTTATTGATCAGTCTGTGCCAACCGCTCAACACCAAAATTGGTCGAAGTATATTCAAACCGAATTTTGGTCAATAGGAGAGTGCAAAAACAATTATCACTTTTCAGAAGTCAAAAATGCACGTCAAAATTCGGTTTAGATGTACTTTATTCAATTCTCAGTAAGTCGTAATATTGTTAATTAACCGTGGCACGATTTTATTGCTTTTGACGTGGATTCTAAACACCTTGATTTTGGCCAGAAAATGCATGCCATTTAATGAAATATTAGGAATCTTAATGAAATTGAAGTATTAAAAAAAACGGTCACTGATTGGCTAACTTTTGCTTGGAAAAAGTTGAAACGACGGCTCTGCATTTGATACTTTGAACACTCGTGGATTATTGACAGCTGTCTGATTTACAGTGTTGCCAACATATGAAACTCGAATTGGACCACTGCTAATTCTACACAATTATATTCTTTGTTGATATTTTACTTTTTCAAAAATTATATTTAACTAGTACAATTAGATACAAGCAATAAAAAAATACTCAAGGGAGAAGTTATAACATATAAATGAACGAACAATAACATTATAGTACATATTTGCATCAAAGGACGAAAAATAACCTCGTGATATGGAGTAGGCGTGGTTTATCAAAAGGTATTATTCCCATATAGTAAATTCCTATGTAAAGAAAAACAAAGGAGTTATATCTTCATATGGAGGATTGCTCCGAGAAATATCATACGATGGACAAATATAACCAAACATCAAGTATATAAATATGTAAGTAATTGTAATGTACATACATAAATATATTTAGTGTTATATCAAAGTAATAAAAAAAACAACAATATATTCCGTACGATTGAAAATATGTTGAGAACCATTCATTGGTGTTGTGTGAATATTAAAACTCTGAACAAATAACAATACTATTTACAAGGATAGAGCGGAACATTCGTACTTTTGTCATTGCTTTCTTGGATGTTTTTTTTTCAGGTAGTGGTCCTAACATCTGGAACTGGTACCAGGGTATAATACCCTAAATAAATGATATGTAAAAAGCTTAATTTTTGTGATTAAATAAATTGGATCGCAGTGGATTCAATAAGAAGAAAGTCTTTGTCGAGATGGATTTTGCACAAAATTGCACAAAAAACGGGGCGCTAAATATTCTCAGGCCGGCCCTGAAGCTTAAGAGCTTTAGCTTGAATAATCGATAGACTTATAGGGATATCCTTTTGATGCTGATCTTCTATCCATTTCGTGAGAGATCTTTCCATATCCTCTATTATAATATTTGTTATTTTTTCGAAACAATTTTCGATTACATGTTTCCACAGTTGTGTACATATTCCTTGATTTTATAATAGTTTTGTTTTTAAGAATCGAACATATTTTAGAACCGTTTTATGTCCTTCCAACGACCGATTGAAGCAAGAGATTCACCGCTTTCAGAACGCCTAATTATGTCCATCTTTGTTTCAACTGTATGAAGTTTATGAGATCTTAATTTGTTTTCACTCATACCAACACTAGTTTTTTCGTTTTTCACTCATGATTATGAATTTACAAAAGCGAAATATTTATACGAAATTAAATAACTTGGAATCACACAACTGATCGATACACAAACCAATGCAAGACGACTGAACGTCGGTTGACAGAAACTGTACAAAAAATGTATGCGTATGTAATTTAAAAATCTGACTATTGAAATATGTACGAAAGTCGAGGACTGTCTAAATATATATTTATATAAAATTAAACAATAACGAAAACGACCTTAAAACTTGTATAATTTTATTACAAATAAACGGAATACAAAAAATAAACTTTACATATCGCAAAAGACAGTCGTCGTCGTCGTCGTCGTTCAATTCGAGCTTTTCCACAGGAGCTTCCGAGTGGGAGCTGGAGCAGGCCAATCTGACCGTCGAGAGGGTGGTGATGGGCCGAGTCTACCGCCAGGCCATGTTTCCCAATGGTGACGGCGATGTCATGCGAGATCAGTGCGTAAAATATTACAGCGCCTTTGTCGTCGAACTCTCTCGGTTACCGAAGTCGGTCGTTGCAGGTTGCTGCGGAACCACATGGGAAAGCTGTCGGGCGCCGTCGAACCGCCGATCCCCGGGCTGAGGAGCGCCGCCCTGCTGCCGGCCGAGCGGGTCCTCGACTGTCTGTCCGCGTACAAGACTCCCAGAGATAAGGTGCAATGCGTGGTCCGCTTCGTCAAGTGCGCGATGAATCTTCTCAGTGCCCGCTCCGACGGACTCCCCGGCGCGGACGATTTGACACCTCTACTGGTGTACTTGCTCATAAAGGTGAGTTTACCGAGTCCGCGGCGAGTTAACGCGCGTGATCGCTCCCCGTCTCTGTTTCAGGCGAACCCTCCGTCGCTGCTTTCCACCGTGCAGTACGTCAACAGCTTTGCCGATCCGCCGCCGGAAGGCGAGCAACTCTACTGCTGGACTCAGTTCTGCGCGACCGTGGAGTACATTAAGACGTTAGATTGAACCTTCGCCTCTCGGGGAGGCTGACTTTCGCGCCGCTCGCCGAGAGAGAGACTGTCCGAGAAGAAATAAAGTGATCGTTTATTATTCTCGCGCGCTTTCGTTTCTCGCCTCCACGCTCCGCATGGCCGAGCAGCAGTGCAGGAGCAGCGCGGTTAGAGCCTGAGTCCTCTCTTCGTCCCCGAGCACCTCGGTCTCCCCGCTCAGCTCTGTCTTGACGTCCGATATCTGAAATGAAAACGACAAATGAGAAACGCGTTCAGACGTCAAAGGCGTCCGCTCTCCGCGACTCACCAGACGCGAGATCCTTTCGGCGCGCTCGTCGTCCGGCAGGCGGGCAAGGAGCAGCGGGCCGGCGTCTCTGGCGCCCGACAGCAGAGCGTCCGAGGTCAGGCCGGCGGCGAGCAGCGGCTCCAGCAGTTCCGTCGGATCGGAGACGCCCTCGCCGAAAGCGGCCCCCAACGCCGCCCAGGCCGCGTCTCCGTCCGGCGCTCCGCCTCCGGGAGAGCGACGCGGCGACGGAGGCAGACTTCTGGCGCCCGGTGCCGAGTAACTCGAAGGTGAGAGACAGTGGGCGCTGCCCGCGCGCCTCAGCCCTCCCAGCAGTCCCGTGAGTGCGCTGCGTCCCAGGGAGGCCCCACCGTCGCCGCCCTCCATCTCTTCGTCGCATCGGTGCGGAGATTCAGCATCGTCCGAGTGTTCAGTCATCAGAAACTCGGGCAGCTGCGTGCCGTCCGAGGCTGCGTCGTCTGTGCGGAATTATTTCGACGTCTTTAATCATATTCGGTGGGAATCGAAAGTGTGACTCGTCTATATTTATCGAGCGATTATTACAGTACTTTTAGTACAGCTTAACTCATGGTTTTATAATATATAATAGTACAGCTTAAAATGTTAAAATACTCTGAACATATTAAAAATAACTAATAAATATTTATAAAATGTTATAATAACTCTTTGTTTTTTTAATAATATGAGACCTCTATGTAAATACTTGCGAGTATTTTTATAATTTTTAGTTGAGAAATAAAATAAAAACTTAGAAGAAATGTTTATTTTTGTATGAAAAGTCATTTTGTAAGCTATTACGGTGATTCGTTTTTGCTAACGTTCGCTGGCTCTGTGTTTCGACAAAAAATATTAAATATATTTGAAACTAACTATATTTTTAATTCCTATGACCTCTTGTATATGTTAATTTCTTATAATCAATTTAGATACTCGATAAATTTAGAAGAGAAAAGATAAATGCAATCATATCAACGTCAATATGAATATGAGAAATATAACTAAACGAATACGAAGAAAATTCTACCTTTAACTTTGAAATTATATCTGCAGCTACAGATTAGAACCATTAAATTGCTAGAAATATTTACGCTTTTTTAAAAATAATGTTTGTTTTTTCGGTTTACTTCGCTCATTAATGTCTTCGTGTTTTTCTCCCGATTGCGACTGAGCACCGAGACCTACCTTCCATTGAAGCGGACGGTTCGCATCGCTCGCTGCCAAGGCACTTGGCGACGCACTTTTTGTGGCAGCGCAGACCGCAGTCCCTGCACTGCGCGGCGTCCTTCAGCCAAATCTGGAAGCGTAAGGGGACGTGAGCAAAAACACTGACGAAGATAAAAGGAGGCAAAGCACCTTCTTTCCGCAGTAGTCGCACTGAGTGCTCCGCTCGAAGTGCGTCCTGGCGAAGCGGTGTTTTTTCCTCGGCGAAGGCGACGCCTCTGGAGAGGGCTCGTCATCAACGTCCGCTTCGTCCTCGTCCCTCGTCTCGGTGCGCTTCGTCGCCGTCGACGAGAACCGCAGCAGGGCGTCGCCGTAGCAGAGGCACGGTTCGAACCCAGAGTGTTCGGCCAGCGGGTGGAGTTTGCTGCGATTAAAATACAATATTTTGATTTATGGTGCAACAATATATTATTATATATGTATGGTTAATAAATTAGATAAAACGATGTTACAAAATAAATTAAATAAAAATATATTTACTGTTAGTAAGATTGAAAGATTGGAATGGTTGGATATTCAATAAATATTGATGATTAATGTCTTAGTATTAGTAATAAATAGATTAAATACTAGAAGTAAATACAATTTAATGATAGACAGGTATAAGAAAATTACTACGGCCTGGGGAATATTGTATGGTGTGAATTTGTATAATAATATTCCTAGGACAATAAAAAACTTAATACTTGTATACACTTATATTTCCTATAACTACATAATTGTAAAGTATTTTTTTATATATTGTGTTTATGTTATATTTTATATGTATGTTTTGATTATATTTGTTTAGTGTATAGACAATTAGCTATATAAGCTAAATAAATTACTAAAAAAATAATAATCACGCTCTAATTAAACGCGTTTTTACCTATGCGATTATAATCCTATAACGCCCGAGTAAAAACCATAAGCGACTATTTAATGGTATTTGCGCAAATTTCCATTATAATGATTGCCGAGTGCATTTTACTCGAAGGGGTTGTCTTCCCGTCGCTGCAGAATTTGTTACGGTGCGATTTTCGAATCGGTGTATTTTTAAATAAATTTATAAAGTACCGTTGATTTACCGTCTTTTTGTGTCGAATATGACGTTTTATTTTAGCGAGCTTCTTTCGTCTTTGCCGCTCGGTATTAGTTGTAAAATGCGTATTTATTTCGACAATTGCGTTCGAACGTACACTATTTGGGTGGCCGTTATTTAAATACTTTATTTGCGATTCATATATTTATTTACGATATATTATATATATATATATATATATCGGCAATTCATATAAAATTATCATTTTACATTTAGATGTAAAATGATAATTTTATATACATGTATACGTATATTGCCGATAAAATATGGACGCGATGATTAGAGATTTTTTGATTATTTTAATTCTGTATAAATAATTTTGTATACTTTCTAAAGAAAAGAAGTTTGATAGCTAATAAATATTAGCTACCGATGAACATATTAGTACCCAGTCTAAAAATCTGGGCGAGATCGGGAATAAGAACGAAAGTAAAAAACTACATTAAGGACCTGGCCTGGGCGTCGGCGTCCGGCGGCAGAAGCGTGAACAGCCTCTCGTAGGCGCCTCCGTCCGACTCCCGACATTCCCCAAGCACTACGGACAGGGGTACGTTCAGGTAAGCGAGAAGGGCTTCCTCGCCGCCGGGGTTCCTTCCCCACACGTTCAGGATGACGAAGCGATGGTTCTTATTCAGGTCGAAGATCATGCGCTCGTCGACGGGGATGGCTCGCGCGAGGAGCTTGGGCGGGGCGGATCGCGTCTGCAGCGGGGGACGAGGTCTGCTCCGCTCCTCCTCCGCCTCCTTCATCTTGGACGGAGTTCCCGGCTGGGAGGCCGCGGGCGTGCTGCCGCCGGAGCTCTCCGACGACGATTTGTTTTCTACCGAGCACCTTCTCTTCCGCAGCCCGTCGCTCTCTTCCTGAAATTGCACAATTAGTTCAAAAAAACCATCGACACTCGTTTGTAACAGATTTATCCTATTAAAATTGAAAAATAGATTTTCACTCGCGTTAATATACAATAAACAATATAAAATGCAATTTATGCCCCCCCCCCCTTAGAAAAATCTGAAATGACGTCCCTGATTCTAGATCAGAAATTCTCGATTTATTCCTCAATGAAAATATCTCTTAAAAATAATTTCAGCGAAATCTTATTGGTACACATTTTCACCGGTAGATATATTCTTTGAAGGATAACCCAAAAATTTCTGGTTTAGAATCAGATACATTTCAGCTTTTTTCAAGGGCGGGGGGAGCAGATAAAAGTTGGACAATAAGTGGTCGTTTTCTTAAAATTTAAATTTTATTAAATGACATACATTTTTCTGTTCAAATTCAAGTTTTTAGGGGGGGAGGGAGGGAGATAAAAGTTGGACAATAAGTGGTCGTTTTTTTAAATTTAGATTTTATTAAATGACATGCATTTTTCTGGCAAAATTCAAGGCGGGGCAAACGCATTCATTTGCTCCCCCCCCCCTCAAATGATTTTATGATAATAAGCAAAAAATATGGGATTGTAGTTTGCATTTTATGCCAACGAAAAGTTTGTATAGGCATTCGAGTCAAACGACAGTCGGATAGAAAGAAGCTTCTTCAACTGCGAAACATTTGTAAAATAACTTACTTGAGAAAAAGCGGTTCGTGAGGGTATTAAAAATCTAAAGTGACTAGATTTTGAAAATATTAAAGTAGGATACTGAAAATAAAAAGGGCAATGTTGTTGTGGGAGCTAAAAATTGGTCATTTGGAAATTATTTGCTTAAAAGCTATTTCGAAAATTTTTGTCCTCTGAGGATAAAAAAAGATCACCTTAAAATTTTTGTTTGAAGAGAACAATTTGCTGCAGGAGCTAAAAAAATGTTTGTTCAAGGAGGCAAGTTCTCCCTGAATGTCATTTAAGAGGGATGTCATCAAGAGAGACCTTATCATTATCCTCTGTTGCCTACCCCCGACAGTACCTTGCTCCTCGTAAGGAGTAAGAATGACGGGCCTCTATCGTGTGGTGGATTGACGCCCCATAAAAAAGAACTAGGGGAGACTACTGTTACGTTCATACCAAAACCGCTGCCTGCGCCGGCGCAAGCCCCGGAACAAGTTCCAATACACGCACTTAGACGCCTGGACGAGCACTGGTTTTCCAATACCAACCCAGATACCATGCGAGTGCTAGCCTAGGTTTAAGTTCTACTAGCCCTACGAGTTCATCTTCATCTGGTGGGTGCATCTGGATTTTTATGTCCAAAAAGCGTCCTACACCACACCCCCGTAGTAATATTTATTTGTAAGAGTTTACTTAGTGTATTTTCCGAGGATTAATGAGTGGGCTCTCGTTAGCTTGCGTTATCGTCATAATTATAGTTCCATCTCTCAGAAACCAAGGATCTTGGCAACTTCGAGAGAGACGTCATCACTATTCTCTGTTGCCTACTCCCGAGAGCCCCTTCTCCTCGTAGAGTTCACGACACTCTCCTACACTGGGATGTCATGTCTCCAGCGTGTGGTAGACTGGCGACCCACAAAGAAGGATAAAGGGAGGACAACATTTTTGAGGAGGATAATTCTCCTTGAAGGAGGACGTCTGGTCACCTTATAAAAAGCACTCGATAAGCATACGCATACGTCAGAATGCGGACACGGCACTAGAAAAGGATTAAATATGTCCATTCCGCAGCGCATTTCAGGACAGTTCTGCGAGACAAAGGGCTCAAATCTACAATAACTTACCCTGGAACGAGACCGTTCTATCGTCCCCGACGGTTTTCTCGAAGGGCGGCGCTCGGGACGGGCTTCATCGTCGCGCTCGTCTCTCACCCTTCTCTCCACGCGCACGGCGAAGGAAGCCCGCGAGACTGCCTTGATCGCTTTCGCCGCATGGTTAACGCCGGTGACCGTCTTACCGTCGACGGCCACGATCGCGTCGTCTCTCCTGAGGTCGGCACGATAAGCCGCGCCGAGCGGCACGACGGCATCGACGACCACACCGGCCGCGCCCGCCTGTCTGAAAGATGCGCCCAGCTGCTGGTCGCGCTCCTTGCGCACTATTAGATCTAGCGTAAACACCGAGCGGTCGCCGTCGCGCCGGTAACACACCCACTGGCTCGAGTCCAGCGACACTGCGCAGCGAACTTCGAAGCCCGCGGCCGGCGGGGGCGTAACGAGCAGACGGGTCACTTCGAGCAGCGTCACTTCGAGCGCCCCCTCGGCGATTGCGGGCCTGCGCTCCGACGCTGGCGCGTCTGGCTGGGACGGGTCTTCCTTTGCGAAGAACGGTCTATATCTGCGACGGAAAAATTAGTGTCCGGCGTTCTCGAATTATCTCACCTTGCTACCCGACTCACCTGATTGTGTAGTTTGGCAGCGTGTGCTTGCGCCGCAGAGCTCTCCTGGCGTGCGCCTGTACGAGGGCGGACAAGCGCCCCCTCAGCGGTCTCGCACGCAGCTCCAACCGAGGCGGCGTCAGGAACGACAGCGACCAATGCGTGTATGGCTCCCTGGCGAAGCGGACCCTCGCGCGCCCCGACAGTCGCTCAACTTGCGAACGCAACAAAAGATCATCGAAACCGTTCTAGATAGATAGATACCTCTGAAGCGCAGGTTTGCCGATCGTCCATTTTATCACGAAGAAGCGCACGAACGCGGGGCCGAACGACTTAAATCGTACCAAATTATACCCCCATGAAAAATCTTCAATGTTATTTTATAGAGCAGGGCCTTTTAGTAGTGGCGATATTTATTTATTCAAATTAAATTAAGACCATCGTAACCTAACAGGTTACCCCAATGCGTCACGATTATACGCGTAACAGGTAATATTTATTATTATTATTATTTAACTTAACTGCAAACCTATTTTTAAATGTTTCATTAATATTTAGTAAAGTAGCAAACTTATTTTAAAACGTAATCCTGTATTTAGTTTTATTATTATCTAGTTAAGTTTTAAACATAATCTTAGATGATATACAATATTTAGTTTTATCTTTAACTTTGAATAATATAAAACTATAGTATAAATCTATAAATTTTAGCTAAATTATAAATATATTTTCAAACGAGTTGAAAATGTTAGGTAGTTTTCCATAAATTGAACCATTTTGACCAATAGTTATAAAATCCGAAATATTCGTTTATTTAGTGGGCAAATTCACGCATACTATAAACCGCATATTTCTCTGCCACGTACGTGCGATTTCATCTCGTTTATATTGTATAGCGCACAGTTACATAATGTTTTTAATATCTAATTTCAACCGTTAAATTTAAAAATAGATTAAAAAATATCAGTACGAATTAAATCCGGTATCCGCACACTCGCTAGCTTCGGTACCTGACGACAGTGAGGCAGCAGCAGCTATACATTATATTTTATTATTATTATTATAATAATAACTACTATTACTAATATTATCACATTATATGTATAATGTTCTTTTTATTGTTTGAATTATTACTTTCATTCCAATGGGAAGCTTTGAGGGGCCTCACAAATGGAATAGCCTAGAACCTCTCTTCATCTAAACCGGCTCCGAGTTCCGCACAAAATTATTCGCATCGGTCAAACGATCGAAGACGTTTGACTTTTCGGAATATATACGTTTGGTTTCTAATTAAACGCGTAAACAAATATTTGGGATAGTTGACCGCTTTTGCTTTTGAATGATTCGAATGCTTAAAATAAAAAAAACAACATTTGTGAGATGGATAATATTCAAATAAGTTCACGATTATAAAGATAAGAGTGTATTTTATATTCAAGAACTCAAAGAAAATAAATTGAGGCAAACGACTTTGACAAAACCCTTTTCGACAACCTCTAAACAAAACGACGATGGGCATGTTGCTTCTTACGATATTTCATCATTGATTGGCTAATTGAGAAAACCGCAAATTATTGCCGAATAACTAATTCTGCCGGCTATAAGAAAGGTTATATGCACTATGTGTCTGAACTTATCGAGAAGTTTCCTTCGAGAAATATACATTGCAAATAATAATCGACGTAATGGCTCTTGATGTGGAAAACCCATTATGTGAGTACAAGAGTAAAAGAAGAAAAATATTGCAATGAATTATTATTATTATTATAAATATTTCATGCTTTAGATGAGTTTTTTTAAACAAATTCCAACGAGTAATAACTTGTCAGTTACTACTGATGGTGCTCTAGCGACGGTAGGGCGTTACGGTTTTTTTTCTCACATATTAAAAACAAGGGTGCGGTTCGTTGATTATTGCGCAAACGAAAATTTCAAACAACAAAAAAATTGTTATCGTAGATAATAAATATACGTATACATAAATGTATATTTAAGAATACGTCAATATATAATATATTTATATATATATATTATAGATATAAAAATAATGTCTTATATATAATATATGGTATAATGATTTTAATTTAAAAATATAATGCTTTAAACATATTTTACAATTAGTATATTAGTATGATACACTTAAATTTTCTATAGTTATATGAAACTATACTTTATTATAGAGAAACATATAAAGCAGTTGGAATTAAAAGTAAAATATACAATATTTGACAATCAATCACCTATGTTAAAATTTTCGTTTGTGCAATAATTCAATCATCATTCGCTATACACTGTTGAAAGACTATAATCATACTGAAAATAGTTATTTTTTAATAATGTAAGATAAATTAAGAAAACTCTAGTATTTATTTAAGGCAACCAAATAAATGGTCAGAATTTGAATCAACTTTGGATCAGAATAAAAATTAATTCTCGATCAGAATTTAATTAACAGCTTGGTTATAATTATATTATTCAGGGTCAGACTAAATGTTAAATGGTTAGGATAAAATAGCATATGGTCAGAATATAAATATATGACGATCAGAATTAAAATAATGAATGGTTATAATTATATTGTTTGGTTAGAATAAAATTAGCATACGGTCAGAATAAAAATATAGGACGATAATGTGAATAAAAATTATATTTTAATACTTATAAATATGCAACAAATGATTTATTTTAGAAATATCCTATAAAATATCTAGCTGGGACAGGTTGGGTGCGTTGGTTAAAACAGTGAGCACCCCATGAATAACCCGACGAATTAATTTAATTGTTTGTAAGACGCGAAGGTATTTAGAGCGAATTTTTGTTTTATGCTAACTTTTATTATATATATATAATAAAAGTTAGCATAAAACAAAAATTGGTGCCTTTTGAAAAAGCCTTATTTTGGCTTAAAATTAAAAAATTAAAATCTATCTAGCTTTTTATACATGAATATTGTTTATAATTTAAATAAAAAATACAGTTAAATATCGTTTTGATATTGCAATTGGTTAAGGAATTTACTTATTATATTAATTTTCAAAACATTTGCGAGTCGCAGAAAATACGTTACTGGCGTCTAGTCTGTGAAAATATGACCTCAGCAAAATAGTTGACTGGGATATATGTATGAAGGAATTGATATTTGAATTAAAAAAAACAATAATTAGATATAATCAGCTGCGGTACCTCGCGACAGTGAGTGACCGACAGTTAGTTACGTAGTTTGTTTAAATAAACAATGTCGAAAAAAATTAAGTTGCATAATAGAAAAGACTCTTTCATAAATACCTTCTGTCGTTTTCACAAAGGCCAGAAATGATATTACACTTTTAACTGCTCGATAATGAAAAGTTGTAAGAATAAAATCACGGAAAAATAGGATTTTAGTTTGTTATTAATTTTTATTAGAAAGTTTAAAATTAATTTTTTATATGTAAATAAAACATTATTTTTTTAAATTATTGATATTGCAAATGGGTGAAGAATTTGCTTACTATAATCATTTTTGAAACTTTTGTTGGTCGCAAAATATACCGTTACTGACCGCGAGCATCAAGTCTGTGGAATATGACTCCAAAAGGATATACGAAGAAATATATATTTGAATTTAAAAAAAACAATAATTATGTATTAGGTGAGTGACCGACAACTGGCTAGTTTGTTTAAATAATTGATTAAAAAGATTATGTCGAAAAAAGTTCAGTTGCAAATATGAAAGACCTTTTCTTAAAACCCCTTTCGGCATAAATAATATCACACTTTTTATTTCTCAATAAATAATAATAAAAAGTTGTAAGTTTCGAAAAATAGTATGAAATTAAATATTTTTTAATAATATTTTTCAAATTCAAATGTAAATTTGTAATATAAATAATATACTCTAGTCGGCCTTAAAACACTTTTGATTATTATGCTGGCCATCTGTTAATATAAAACTAACTATGATGTTGAAATACAAATCATGTAATATAAATACTGGTGATTTTTTATAAATACTGACTGTCAAAATATAATAATTCTTACCTTTAATATTTATTAAAAATTATTTTATTTTTTAGGAAATTTCAGTTCGGCGTAATATAGGTCGTTCGGATCCGCGCGAGGAAAAGCGACTCGAGACGTTCGGCAAACCCTACCGTAGCGGCGCGCACCTTCGACGTCGAAGCGCGCTGTCTTGCCGATGAGCAGGGCCGCGTCGACCGAGAGCCGGAAGCCGCCGGAGTAGAGCACGTCGAGCAGCAGGTCGACGCAGCCGAGCCTCCCGTCCGGCAGCGTCTCGACGCTCTGCACTCCGGCCCATCGCACCCTCGGCGCCGCGTCGCCGGTCGACACGCCCCTCACCGCCAGCGATTCGAACAGCTTCCCGGAGGCGGATCGCGTCAGCAGCTCGGCCATCTCCTGCTGTAGCTTGCGACGCAGCCAGGCGAGCGGCGCCGGCGAACGCTTGCGCTCCTGGAACAAGAATTGCAGCGCCAGGCTGAGCGCAGCCGCGCAGTCGCCGCCGTCCGAATGCAGCTCCGCCGCCTCGACGACTTCCTGTCGAAGTGGTGGTCGTTTTAGTTTCGTTTTTCCGAACGTTCTTCGTCCGCGATTCTCCATCGTTTTAATCGAAGAATCGCGAACGAAAGCGCTCGCTCTCGCTCCGATTCGTCACCTTGGGCAGACGCGCGTCCGGCGGGGGCTCGTCCGGGATCGGGTCGCCTTCGGGTGCTCCTCGCACGTACCACGCAAGAAGCAACACCTGCGCGATCAACGCCAGAGCGGCACCCAGCAGCGCGCAGGCCAGATAGGCCAGCAGAGCCATGTCGGCGCGCAGGCGGCGTGAGCGCCCCCGGCGCCGGCCGTCGCCGCACTGGCCGCCGTCGATATTCGGGCGCGCGTCGGGGGCGGGCGGGAGAGAGGGAGGGCGTGCAGTGAAACGCAGGGTCGAGTTTCAATAATGTATATTAAATTGTTTGCCTTTGTCGTTCGAGACATCACACAAAAATACAGCATTGAACAATTTATATAAAAGAATAATAATTTCCTTAAGACGAATACAATAAATATACATATGTAAATGTATATACGTATAATGTAATGTAATGTAATAATAATCATCAGTATGTAATATATAACGAATGACGTAGTAAAAACCAACCGGGATAGAAAAAGTGAGTACCGGACAGACGGACGGACCGCCGGCCGACGCGAACGAAACGTGCGTTGCGAACGTAATAATCGAGTCGCTTACCGATTAACTAGTCAATATTTTGGTTCATTTTTTAAAATTAAACGATTGCATTCACCGAGACGGGAGCTCGCGACTCCGTCCGAAGCGTCCTTACTTCTTACTTACTTACTTCGTTCGCTCATCTCGCGCTCGCTCGGCGCGCTCGATGCGATCGTATTTATGTATGTACTTTATATATTTAATATTCAAATTTATCACAGAAAATCATGTATTTACAAATTGTCTACAAAATGTGTATCCTAAGCGCCGAGAACACATTCCGATCGTGTCAGAAATCATCGTAAGTTATACAACGGGACGATATACGCATACGTAACGTACGCGTACGTTATTTAAGTAAGAACCGCGCGTGCGGGAACCGACCGGGGAGAGAGTAGAGAACTCTCCGGGCGCTTCCCGTCGCGTCCTCCGAACGTATTATGTATTTTTATATATCGTACGTATAATAATATTAATAATTTATAAAGCACTTGGGGGAAGGACAGCAAATTCAATCAAAATTTAACTTAATTTATATAATTAACTTATTAGTTCCTCTCGCGCCTCGCCGCTCGTATCGAGTCGTCGCGCGCGCGTGTGAAACTCGCCCGTTTGCAGTGTGAAATGCGAAAGTTATCACAAACGGCTCGATTCGATTTTCGTCCGTGTCGTGCGTTTCGGAATTTCGTCTCTAAACCTAGTTAATATCGGAAATGACAATCTCAATGTAAAAATGCTACGATGAAAAACTGTTTGGACACAACTTTCTTACGTAAAAATATTAAAAATACGTTACAATGTATATATATAAAATTTACAGGCATGGCAGTTTTGATAGTGAAGGGCTTAACGATACGTCGTAGGTATATATGTATGTATATAATTAGTTATATATGTTGTATAAATAATATGTACACGCGCGCGCACAGCCGATCCGTCGCGTCGCGCGCGCTACCGCCTAAAAACACTAATAGCATTCGACGACCTAGCGAAAGATAATCGGTGATGCACCGAAGGTTGGCACGGTTGCCGTGAACGCGCAGACGGCTCCGGGAGAGTCTGCGGAGGTCGCGGGCGGACGAGGGCGACGCCGATAGCGGCGCGCGACGTCGCCGCCGGCCGCCCGCGCGCGAAATTCGTTTATCTAACTACGCGACGTTCAGTCCAAGTCTTTTACTACTCGAAGCGCACGACGTGCCTCTTCTTGATCATCTCGTCGCTGCTGCGGTAGCGGTGCGCGCGGCCCGGCGCCGGCGCCCTCCACACGTCGTCGCTGGACAGCACGCGCCGCCGCCCCGGCCGCTCCGCCGCGGGCGAGTCGTCCTCGCGCAGGATCTCGTCCTCGCGCGACGACCTCTCCGACGCCGGCTCGTACTCCGCCCCGAACGCCGACGCCCTGTCCTCGTCCAGCTCCAGCTCCATCTCCAGCGCCAGCTGCCCCACTTCTGCTTCGGCGTCAGCGAGGATGCGGTCCGACATACGCAGGTCGAGCGCGCCCTCGCCGTAGTCGTAGTCGTCCTCGTAGTACTCGTCCTCGTCCAGGTCGTCCAGGTATTCGTTGCGCCTGTCGCGCCTCGGCTCGTACGCGTCGTCGGGCTCGAAGCGCACGTCGTCGTGCGACCTGAACAGCCGGTTGCGCCTGCGTCGGTGCCTCCGCTCGTACTCGTACTGCAGAACGTTTCGCGCGGGGCTGGGAGGCGCTGGAGCCTCGTGCTAGCACCAGTCGTCTTCGTCGGAGTCCCGGCGGCCGAGACGCGGGGCGCGGGGCTTGTGACCGTTCGGCAGCGCCCTGCCGAGGGCCCCCCGCCCCAGCGCCAGCGCCTGCTCGAAGCTCAGCGGCATCTCGTACCTGCAACGGAGAGAGCGTCGGTCAGCGGTCGCCCGACGAGGAGGTCGCTCGGCGCGCGCGCGCGCATACTCACGGCTCTCTGTCGCGAAAGTCCCTCTCCAGCAGGCGGTCCCTCTCGCGGTCGCCGTCGCGGTCCCTCTCGCGCAGCTGCAGCGAGTGCAGCGAGTGCGGCGCTACGTGCGCGGACATGCGTTGCTGAAACCGCAACCACAACTTTAATCGAGCGTGCCGATTCCGCTCGCAGGCGGACGCGCGGACACTCACGTGCGTGGGGCTGGCGTTCAGCTTCGGAAAGTTAATGGCCGGCGGCGGCTTCAGCTGGAGCGTAGACGGTTTGCTGGGCGTCGGTGGCAGCCGCCGGCCGTGTCCTCTCCTTCCTCCGCCGCCGCTGCCCCCGCCGCCGCCGCCGCTCGGGTAGGCGTCCCTGTCCCTGTGGTCGCGACCTGGAAACGATTCGAAACGTCAACACACTCGTCCACTGTGTGTACAATTGCTTGGATATTTTTAAACATATTTTACATTTGTACATAGTACATACTTTTTTCCATTTTATAATAATTTATAATATTTTATTAAATCGCATGCATTTTTCTGGTCAAATTTAAGAAAGTCCCTGTTTAGATTTTTTCATCTAATTTCGGGTTTTCTGTAAGTCTCATAAATCTATTCTCAAATTACAGTACTTAGACAAGCGAAATACAGCCTGAATATTCTATGTAAAGGCAGCTCAATTAAGTTTGAGCTCGATCTTTATTATCTATGTTTGTGTTGTTTATTTTTACTGTCATTTCTGCGAAGTTTTTTGTTTTTTCTGGCGTGAGCGTTTGTGCTCGAATATAATCCAAAAACTCGCGTTAGCGGTTAGTCTACGAAACATGGTTTTAATCAACAGTTTCTGAAATATAACGGTAACTTTGCATGTTTTCGTATTATGTAGTGTGCATTAGTAGCCGATTTAATCGGATAAATATATTTATTTATTAATAAATATGAGGAAACACTCTGACCTGTCGCGCAAGAAAGTTAAACAAATATCACGACTTCTTATATTTCTTATTCTATTTCAATATGAAATTGCAAAGGCAGTTGGCGTCTCAAGAAGATATGTGAAGAATATCAAGAAAAAAATAAACTCTTAAGTCATTTTAGATCCAATAAATAAGGGTTATTGTAGAAGGCGCCGCATTACAACCCTTAGGACTGATATTTGTGTTGAAAACTGAAAATTACCAGTTTTTTTATTGACTAAAAACATAACCGATGAAAGGATAACAGTTTTCCGGCGAAATGTGTGGCGTCGATTGGTAGAATTGGGGTTGGTCGCGAGTAAGCTGGCCCGAAAATCAAAGCTTACCTCGACAATGGTTAAAAGGCGTCTTGCTTGGGCTCATAAATACAAGAATTTTATCGTTGAGGATTGAAAATAGGTAATATTGCTGTTTTTATGGCAACCAAGTATTACATGGTCGAAAAGTCGCTTTTAAGATTGCCTACATAGTCACCAGACCACACCTAAATTCTAGAGTATTTATGAGCAAAATTAAAAGAACTTTGATAATTGCAAACAAACGCAAAATTAAGCTGTGAGAAAAGTCGTAGATGCAATGGAGAAAATTTTCTCCGTCCATCCGCAAGTCATTAGTTAACAGTATGCCAAAAAGGGCAGCAGTAATTGCAGCTGTAATTATAGCTCGCTCGAGAGAAATACTAAAGAAACTCCGATAAAATATGTAGTACTACAAGGGGTGGGTCCCGTTCATCCGGCCGTCACAAGCTGAGTGCCCGCTCATAGGGTTGGACTCGTACGGCCCAAGTACTGGTAACGGCAGTGGTGCACGTAACGGATACTAAAGTAGCTATACTCCTTTAATTATAGCTAAGGGCGGGCCAACCAAATATTATAAATAAGCTTAAAATAAACATTTTAAACAACCTTAGTCGGGTTTTTATTTATATTTTCACGATTTTTTAAGATATAGCACAATTATTAGAGTACCCCATTATTATGGCCAAGCCTGTAGAGGTCAAAAAGTTTATTATTTTTTGTTTTAAAAATGAGTAAAAATATTTCATCAACATTTTATCATAAATTGTGTCGTTTTTATTTTTAAAATATGTATGTTTAGTGATTCTAAGCATACGTTTTTTTATTGATACGCTATCCACAGTTTGACGATTACATTGTGAATATAAAAAACAAGCATTACGAAACTGTGTTTTAAATTTGACATGAAAACGTTTACTAGTTTAGAAGTTATGATGGTTTAAAAAAATAATGCAATGTGTTAATCGATTGCGATGGTCGCGCGCTCACCGTTCGGCGTCCTATAGTGCGGACCCTGCTGCTGGTATCGGGTCACGGAGCCGTGCCGGTGACCGTCGTGCTTGACGATCTCGACCACGTTGCTGACCGTGTCCGAGAAGCCGATGTCGTGGTGCGGCCCGTGATAGTATTGCTGCTGGTGGTGGTTGTAGTGGTGAGGGCGGCGCCTCGGGCTAGGAGTTCGCGCGAGCGGCGACGGACCCCTTCTGAAACCGCGTGAGTAAAGTCAGCGTTGTCGATCGCGCGAGAGACGAGCGCGAGTCGCGCGGCACGCACCTGAGACTCGGCGACCTCCTGTGGCCGTTCGCGTACTGCTGCGGCGGCTGCAGATGGCCATCCACCAGCGACTCCATCGACGGCTGCCTCGACACCGTCTCCTGCGCCCCCGACACCTGAACCACAATCGACGAGAGTTTTATCGACCGTCGACCGCGGCGTTCGTCGACTAAGCTAAAAGGCTACGCGCGAGCTAAGCGTCTAGCGATCGGCTCGAACGATCCGATCCTCGACGACGGGGCGGAGGTGCGCTCGGGGACGAGCGGCGTCGCTAGGGACGAGCGTGCCGAGGTACGATAGCTACGGACGGAGGAAAAGCGTGCGGACGGGCGGGGTCTACGGCGCGCTCTAAGAACGACGCCCGCTACGGTACGGGAGAACGAAATGTAACGCGCGGCGTCTACTAAGCGATACTTACTACGATTTACGTCTCGTTATCTTTACGTTACGACAATTCTCTGCGGTCTAGTTAGGTTCTCGGCCGACGTCAGTTCGCTATGTCTGCCGTCGGCGAACTATCCTTACGTCGTTCTACGTAGATCTACGCGCGTTTCGTCTCTAAGACGAAGGTTAATCCAAGATTAGTTCGGGCGATCGCTGTGCGCGACCGCCCGCGAATCTAGCTTTAAGGTATCCATCAAACTCTAATAAATACGATCCCTTCAAGATGATCACCTTTTTGCTTCTGAAACGAGAAAAAATAACGAGCGTCAGAAAGGTAGTCCGCGACGTCGCGACAGCGACGGACGGTCGAAAACTCACCTCAAGGACCTGTTCCTAGTGCTGCGCTTCGCCAGAGTCAGGAGCGAAGACTCTTCGTCGTGCGGCTGCTCTTCCAGGCGGAAGTTCTGAGCGACGGGAGGAGGAGGAGGAGGCTCGACCGAGAGGGATCCCGCGCGAGATCCGGCTGCGCCCCCGAGCCCCACCGCCATGTCCAGCAAGCAGTCAAAGAAGGACGCCTTCTGCACCGCACGCGCTCGCGTTTATTCGAGGTCGAGCGCCGCCGACTGCCTCTACGCACTCGGCGGCGGTCCGCTCTAAAGCAGCTCGAGGCGAGCTCGTCGTGCACGGCGCAAGCGAAGGCTGCCACTACGGCGCAGACCAAGCGGAGGGAGGACTGCGGGCGGGGAGACGCTCATGCGGGACAGAGAGCGAGATAGAAAGAAAGACAGAAAGAAGACGGGAGCGACGGAGACAGCGGTTGCGGGAAGCGGAGCCCGGCGGCCCGGCGTGGAACCGGCGGGCCGCCGGTTCCGTCACAAGCGTCGGTGCAACGAACGGTTCGAATCTAGGCATCGGGCGGTTCGCGAGTGCGAACGGCGCAATACTGACTTTCGCGAGTGTGCAGCGATGGAAGAAGCGTGAAAGATGTACGATATGGTTCGGTGATTATTCCGGACTGAAAATTTCCGGACACAGATTATTCCGGACAAAAAAATCATCAACTAAAAAGTATTGTCAGACAATATTATTAGCTATTAAGTTTAAAAAATGTGAAGATTATAAAAAAAAATAATGTTACTTTTTTAGTATCTTTAGAAAAATCATGGTTACATGGAAAACATGATTTTTTACTTTAATAACAATTTAGTTATTAATATTAAATATCTTATTGAATTTCAATATGTAGGATTAAATTAATTCATAATTATAATAACGATTAATTAGATAATTATATGCAGTAGTGAACGTCACGCTATCCACTTTTTATACAAAACACACATACGCTTTACTCACACAACCGTATTGTAGGAGTTGAAAACCAGCTACTGTAATATTACATATGATTTATTTTGTGCGAAATAGACCAAAATATTTATTTTTATAGCCGGATGTAACACAGAAAAAAATCCTAGAAATGAGCATTGCCGCTTCAACAAGAACAAGCGAGACAGCGAATATTCTTACGCGCATGTATCGCTTCTCTTTCGCATACATCTGTATACGTAGACAATGCATTCACAAAATTTTTGCGGTACGAATTTTTGACGTATCAGTTAACAGCAATCTGTTTTTGGATTCGGTACTCATAATTTTTCATAGTTACTTTTTAAAAATTTAAAATGAACTACCAATCTTCTTCTACATCAATAGAAAGTGGTTGTATTGTTGGAACGAAACCAAAGAAAACTGACTTCTAACTTTACCGTGATTTTATTTTGAATTTTTATTTTTTGAAGTGCATGGTCCGACCGAAATATTTTAGCAGGTATTTTTAACCGTAACTTTGAAAATTCAACAAAGGCATTTGTCGTTTTTTATTGCTCCCTTGAGTTTTAAAATGTGATTACAGGTCTAACTGTTCAGTCTCGCCTGGCAACCATTATGTTCAGTTGCGTGATTTCGGCCTTTATTTGTCGTTATCATATTTTTTATTTAACATTTAAAAATAGCAAAAAAAACGCGATTTAAGTGAAATTAAAAGAGCGAATATAATTTAATTGCATTCGCAAGGACTGAATCATTCGTATGTTAATAAACATATTGATTGTTCATGAAACGCTATTTAAAATGCTTTGAAACGGTTCATCGAATGTGCTTCTTACAAATCAAAGCCAAAACTGGAAGAACGACAACTGCCCAGAAAGATCAAATCTTGGTTTGCGAGTCCCTTAAAAATCGTCGAAAATCATCTTTAAAACTGACTGCCGAAGTCTCTGCAAGCGTATGCCCGTATGGAGAAAATTGTCTCCGTGCAAATCATTAGTTGAGAGTATGTCAAAAAAGGTTGCAGCTTAAATTAAAGCTAAGGGTGGGCCTGCTAAATATTGAAAACAAGTCTCAAATAAAACCTTTAAACAACCTCGATAAGTTTTTTTATTTATATTGTCACGGTTTTTAAAGATAGTTCAACACATTTATTGGGGTGCCCTATAATTATGGCCAAGCCTGTATATAGTAATATTTTAATATCGGCTATTTGAGATATTTTAGATTTTATAATTTAATAAATGTATTTTAAAAATATATAGAATAAATAATTTAGTAAAAGTATTACACGTTTAACACGCACCTTAAAAAAAGCAAAGCCTTATGGAAAGTCTTGATATTTATTTAAAAGTTTAGGAAAATTATTCATTTACTCACGTAGGGATACACTTTTTCAGTATTTAACTTAATTTTTAATTACTTCAATTTAATGTAATATGTAATATTTCAAATTAATGAAATGTATTTAATTAATAAATAGGAAATATTTATTTATAACTCCACGCATTTTCAGGCCCAATATAACCGTGATGCGCAGGTAAAGTCGAGTTCTAAAGAATTCGACTTTAAAAATATAGACAGGATTATGCAAAATTATAAAATTACTACGTAAAAAGTGAAAAATCATTGTTAATATAGCGTTCGTTTATTGCAAAATGTGCCTTCAGTAGGACATGACTTGAACGAGAGACGTCATTTGTGGGGGGGGGGGGGGATTTGCAATAAATTACATGATCAAAAAATTGTAAAACGAAAAACCCCCAAGTTTTCATCAAAATTTAAAATTTTTAGGCCTTCAACTCAAAATGTAGCGCATGGTTTTTAAATATACTTTTTTTGTCATCAGGCAACTAAAATAAAGTACTTGGACGCTATTGAAAGATAAAAAACTTTACCTGTATATTTTGAGCGTAAAGGTTAATTTTATTAATTTTTTTATTTTTATTAAATCTTCCGTTGTAACCTGACAGCCCAATGCGTTACAACGGGCAAATCTGTAACAACTGAGTAACTCAATCAGACATAATGAATGTGTCCGGAAATTTCCTGTCCGCAAAAATCCGATCACCACACAATATATAGAATAATATATGTTTATGTAAGTGGATTATATATATGTAATAATTATATACGTATTATAGATATAATATAGTATATGCGAAATTGTATTGAAATGTGGGTACTACCGGCTGATTCGCCGATGGACTATTGGCAGCGAACGCCTGAAACACAAAGTTTCGGTGTAGGGGAGGTCGTCGTACAGATCGAGATCGTGTCGCGATTCCGCGCGCTCGCCCTCTACTACGGAATCGCTACGACGGAGGGCGGACCTACGACGCGATGCGATCGCGCGCTTTTCGAGGATCGAGGCGGGAGAGGACTATACTCACGGGCAGGCCGGTCGGCTCCACTTGTCCGAAGCGCGTCGTTCGCCAGCTCTCCAGGATCAACAGACCTGCGTATATTTTACCAACGGTCATCTTGCCGGTGTTGAGGGTGTCGCCCCGCGGCACCAGCAGGTCGAGCATCTTCTTGGCCTGCAGAGGCCAGATGTGGCTCACGGTCTCGCGCAGCTCCTCGTCCGCCTGGTCCATCTCCTCGGCTGAAACGTCACGAACGCAGGCTCATCCCTGTTCTCGAGTCGACTTTCGCCCGGCCGTCACTTACCCGATCGCATCTTTATGCTCAGGTTCTCTCGGATCAGCGCGAACAGCGTCGTGGTGAAGTTGACCTTTCCCTCCGTGTCGAGCGGCATGTTCATTCGAATCAGCTTTTTATACGCCAGTCTGTTGGGACACTTGTTGCCGAACCCCAGCGGCGGATCCATGTTCTTCAGCATGTCGTACATTTCCGTGTAGTGAATCTTGCCACTGCGGAGAGAAGTCGGACGTGAGAAAGTACGCCGCGAAGGAAATTCGCGACAGTCACGTACGTGGCGTTGGGGTCGTACTCCGCCCATATCCTGACGAATTCGTCCAGATGGTGAGCGCCTAAGATGGAAGAGTCTCTGGTGAGGTAGTCGAAATTGTCCATGATGACGGCGACGAACAAATTCAACATCTGCGAAGAGACGGAACGAAATTGACAAACGAATTTAAATAAAAATGTGTGTGTGTGTATATACGTACCAAAAACGAGCAGAAGAAGATGAAGGAGACAAAGTAGGCGTAAGCGAGCGTCGAGCCGCAGGTCTCCCCTGCCGGCTTTTGCGCTCGCTGGTCGCACGGTTTGCCTTTCAAACACGACAACATGATGTTGGGCCACGACTCTCCCGTGGCGCACCTGTTCGCACACAAAGATAGATGTATTCCTCGTCAGCCGGGAGGATCGAAGCGCGGTCGAAGCGACGCATTGACGGCCAATGATTTTCCCAGACTCGAGCACTATCGCCGGTGATCGACGATTAGCCCAGTCAACAGAGACAAAAGAAAGTACGGGAAAAGTTTATACTTGGCAATTTTGCTCATTCTGAAACCATAGTCAATTCATGAAAGTCGCCGTCATCTTAGAAAATGGCGAAAAATCATTTTTTTTTAGAATATTTTCTATAACTTCTGTGTAAAACATTTTTTTCTCACATCAATTGTTTACAAGTTTAGACAGATGAAAGCCGAGCGCTTAAATCAAAAAACTAAATTTTCCCTATAAATTTAATGATTTTTATTGTTATTATATCAATATATATGTATATACACTACTACGGATTGCAATACCGGTAAAACCGGCATTGGTGCAAAAATTGACATTCAGTACTACCGGTATTACAAAATAAAATATCGAAGTATCGAATTTTTTTTCTTGCCGCAAATAACAGTGTCATCGGAGAAACAAAAAAAAAATACCGTAAATATTTATAGTGTGAATTAAAAAAATTAAAAAATATATTTTAAGACATCATTAGCAGTCTAATATCGGTGTTCCTTGGCCCATTCGAAACATTTTCTCTGCGGGGCTGCTTTTAACATACATCTTGTGTAATCGATGTTGTAATGTTCGCTTAGATATTTCGAATTCATCTTTTAAAATATCCGTTTCACCTTCATTAGTAACCCGCCTATTTTGCAATGCGATAGAATCAATTTGTCTGACCGTTCGAGAGTTCATTTTGCGTTTTCGTCTACATTTATGTCATTGTGACCTAATGGGTTGCTGTCCAAGTGCTAACATTTTTTTTAAATTTTCATCACTGATTGACAAGACACGTTGAATTTTAGGGCCATTTCTTGATACGCATGAGTTTCTTCACTAAGTACAAATAGAAATTTTCACTTTGGCAGAAATATTTTTTCTTTGGGCCATTTTATAAAAATCACACACATAAAAATATTGTTAAATACTATCGAATTAATCGATACACTATCAATTACAAAAAATATGATACTAGTGATGGTTTAGAAAGAGACTAGAAAATAAAACATAATTATTTTAACCGAATGTTTTGACAGAACTTTTTGGGTATACATACTATATGCATTATTTTTTGCTTAAAAATCATCGCCTACTAATAAGATTTTAAAGTACAACACTTACTTCTTACTTTAGTTGCTTTCAAAATATGTAAAATGTTGTAGTGGTTCAATTAATTTGTCACACCCCTACGCACATATAACAGTAACAAGCAATAATATAATAATTTACAGAGAAAATTCAACATTTTTCCAAATCCAAAAAATGCAATCCACTTTCCTCTGTCATATATTGTAAGCGATTGATGTGAGAAGAAATTGTTTTACACAAAAGTTGTAGGAAATTTTATTCTCTTCAAATTTGTACATAATTACTTGTACTTTCAAATACAGCGAAACGAGACTTCTCGTGTTTACAAATTCAGGATTTCATTGGGGCCCCAAAATGATCACCATTTACAAGTGTAAACTTTAAAGTAAAACTACATATTGACTGGACTAGATGGGAAAACGCGGTCGATGCGAAGCGTCGCACGTGCTATCGCGCGCGAAGCGGGGCGACCGCTCGTCGAACGAAAGTCGGCCGACGGTCGAAAAAGCGAACGGTCGTCGCGCTCGCGCCTACCGAAGCGACTAACTACGAAAGCTGCGACAGTTACCTCGATTCGGATTCGTTCGCGGACAGTTCGACAATCGTTCACATACGACAAGCGTGGAAAGTCACAAACTATAAAACGCAAACGCGTGCAATGCATCACAGAGGCAGGCCGGTGCGCGAGAGAGTAAGCGAAATAAACGACGAGCTGGTGAAACACAGTAAGACCCGACGGACGCAGTGGGGACGGCGTTCGCGGGAGCAAACCAAAAGACACCGAAAGCGAAAATAAGTTGCAAAAACAGATCGCGTATTCCATCAAAGCCTGATGATGCCGCTTCGCTCCGTCGGAGCCCTAGCCGGAGAAAGGCGAAAAAATCGAGGAAAACGCGACGTCGGTGAGTGAGTGAGTAGTCGTAAGTAGTAAGCGTCGTCGAAACGATAATAACGCAAAAAAGTCTGCTCGCGAAAGATCTTCGGACGCTCCGTCGTCGCTTCCGAAAATCCTTCGCATAAATCAACTCAGCAGTCATGCCATATCGGGCGTGCGGGAGTCTCTTACCTGAATAGCAGCATCAGACCTTGAACGAAGCTTTGAAAGTTGTTGTGTCTACTGATGGACGTGTCCGAGTTCAATTCAATGTTTCCGAAGACCTGCTCGCAGGTTTCAGGTAACAAAGAAAAGTAAAATAATAAACCGGGCAGTGAGAAACTTAAACTCTACGCGGGTCTAACGCTAACATTAATCGGTACGGTATAATATATAAACAACATCGTTCACTATGCAGTCAAACATTCGTCTCGACGGTGTGAGTGTGGGTGTGGGTGTGTGGTGTGTGTGTGGTGTGTGAGTCGGTGCGTGCACGAGTGTCACTTTCTACGAACCGTCTCGACATTACGACGCAACGGACAAAACAGTCCGTTCGACTCGTGCGTAGATTATATAGATAAATATATATATATTTACAATACGACATACACAACTAGATGATCACATTACACTACGGATGGCCAAATACATTTATATAATGTCGGTAGCTCGGATCTGCGGCGTCGACAAAAAGGAAACGTTCGTTTGCTTTTAGTCGCGAAGATTTCGGTCCGGCGAAACGTTCGTCGCTTGCGGCGCGCGTGAGTCTGCGTGTCTGCGGTGACGGAACGATCGAGAGGTGATGAGACATTCAAGAACCCGGCGACGATGCCGGGAGATGCGAGGTGAAGATGCAACATTGGATACGATAACAATACGCTGCTGACAGACAACTAATGCGCTACTGTATACTGTCTACGGTCGGAGTCCGATTCCGCAGCGAACGCGAGCTCCGTCTCACCGAAACAGCAGCAAGAGGGCGCCAAAGAAAGTCTGAAAGTTGTTATGACGGTTCAGCGCCGTGTCCGGATCGAATCGCATATTCCCGAACACCTGTATCATGAAAAGCTCGGTTCACTACGCGTCCGGGGCTACGGCGACTCCGACTGCGGTCGACGCTAAACTAGCCGCACTACTGGCAGTCGACGATCCGGCGACCGACGACTGCGTCGCGTCCCGCTTGTGTGTGTATGGTATGTGTGTACGTATCGCGAGCGGAACAGACGTCAATACTTCACGGTGGGTAGAGAGCGCGGAAGGCGCGAACGCACCTGCATTCCGATGATGGCGTATATGAAGAACAGCATGGCGATCAGCAGACAGACGTACGGTAGCGCCTTGAAGCTCTGCACGAACGTCCAGAGCAGGATGCGGATGGTGTAGCCCTGCCTGAGCAGCTTTATGAGTCTGGCCGCGCGAAACAACCGCAGAAAGCCGACGTTGAACGTGTTTTGCTGCAAACAGTCGGACGGTGAGACGTCGTCGCCGCGGCGAAGCTACCTCGAGATGCTTACGCCCAGCTCCAGGATCAGCGCGTCGATTATGCTCCCTATCACGGTGATGAAGTCGAACGTGTTCCACGGGTCTTTGAAAAAGTTCTGAAAGAGACGTCAGCGGAATTAGCGCGACTGCGGCGAGGGGGCGGCGGGCGAGGTTCCCTCGGTCGGGCGCTCTCGTCCGTCGCATCTCCGTAACTCATCTGGTACTTACGCGCGTCGGCCCTCGCGGTTTTCGGCAGGCGCGCCGACGGATCGACTCGTTCGCTACTACTGTCTACCGCGCGCGCGTTCCGTCGACGCGCCGCGCGTCGTCTAAACACTCCTCTAACGTAAACTCGGACGACGTCGTAAATAACGGAAGCGATAAATAAAATCGTAAAAGTCCCAAGAACTACGTCTAAAATTTAGAAGAGTAAAAAACGAAAAAAAAGAAAAACAGTCCGGGAAGCGTCCGAGTCGCGACGCTCCCCCTCCACTCCACTACTGGCTATTCGAACGAAAAGTCTACGTAAAGTATAAAAAATAAACAGTCTAAAGTATGTCTATCTCGGTTTCGAACGAAAAAAAAAAAAAACGCTATTCGCACTAATCTATGCCGTGGATTTTCGACCTCTCTAAAAATAGAGTAGTCTAAGAGTGTGATAATTGCAAAAAATAAATACTACACTACGGTCGAAAATTCACCGCTGCGATCGGTCGGTGGTGATTACCTTGCATCCGAAGGCAATCAGCTTCAGTACCGTCTCCAGCAGGAACAGAAAGGTAAAGACGAGGTTCATGAAGGTGAGCGTGTCGCTGAGGAGCGCCGGAGCCTCGTGAAACTACGAGAGACGGAAGTCGGTGAGCGACGTTCGGTGTTCGATGTTGTCTGGTGGTCGTGTCCTTGCTCGTGTGGTTGTATATTGTGTCGTGTCGTCGCTATACGCACAAACGGAACGCGCATTCGCACACGGACAGGCATGCAACAACGAACGTACGGCATGCGTGCTAGAGGGACGCCGCCGGTGCAGTCGCAGGCCCATGCTCTTACCGCGGTCTCCGTTCCAGCGAAGGTACTCACCTCTCTTCCGGCGTCGGCGGACGGCATACGATTTATATATATATATAGAGAGAGATAGAGATAGAGATAGAACGCTGAGGGTACTCACTTTGACTCCGTAGGCGACGATTTTCATGACGGTCTCCACCGAGAAGAGGCCCGTGAATCCCATGTTGGAGTATTTCAATATATCTGAATAAATGTTACTTTGGTTGTGATACTGGCGGCGGACGTGCGGTAAATCGGAACGCCGTTCGATCGAAATTGGTCCGTCGGAGAGTCGCCGTCGAATCGTTTACGTCGTCGTTTCGAACGATTTCGAGTGCAACATCGATTAACAGGCATAATATAAAAAAGAAAAGAAAATACATCTGTTAGATTGCCCGCGTTCGGTGAGGAGATGTGTGTCGCGAGAGAGGACGCAAAACGATCACTCGGCAAAATAAACGGAGTCGACGTCGACAGGCAGCCGACTCTGATGCGTTCGCACGCGAACGAACTAAAACTGGACCGGTGCGAGAAGAAGCGCTCGAGGGATGCGGCGGCGCGGCATGCCCGAAGAAGACGGTCGAAAACGCATGCGGCCGACCCGGTCGGCGTGCCCGGCATGCTCTCGATTTTTCGGACGACGTTCATGCGGTGGAGTTTCGCCGTTTCGTTCCGGCGATCGGATCTTAGGAGTTCTCGCGGGAGGATCATGCGACGCTACAGGGACGCGGGGGATTCGGACGCAACGCAAACGAAAACGACATCGAGCGAGCATGACGATCGGGAGCGGGAGCGGAATCATGCTTCGGGACCGGGAGTGCTGAGGAACGACCGGGCGCGTGCGGGAGACGACGCGGCTACGACATGCGGGAGGACGCGTCGAGTGATTCGCGACTATGAAAACGAGTCCCGACCGTGAAAACTCATGCCATGCAAAAATAACGATCAACGAAAAGTGCGCATTCCCAATGAACGGTGAGACGAAACACAGAGTTGCAAGATGCACGCATTCGATGTAGTTCATTCACTGAGAGCAATTCATAAGTAAGACAACACCAAACAACGCGAGCGCATTTCAAGTGTCCGTGTGTGAGTGTGAACGTAAGTGTGGGGGATCTTTCGTATGTGTGTCGTGTGTAATAATAGTAGGTATATATATATATATTTCATTATGTTATTATATATCATATTCGATTCGTATTCGACCGCGGCGGCGGCTGCGGTCGTACCTTCATCATGAGCAGCAGCGTGTTGAGGACGATGAGCATCATGATAAAGTACTCGAACGGAGTGGACACCACTACTCTCCATATTTTGTACTTGAAGCTGGACCTCTTGCTCGGCATGTACCTCTCCAGCGGTCTCGCGCCGATCGTGAAGTCTATGCACGATTTCTGGAACGAAAAGCGCAAATTTAGCGCGCGCCGCGGAAGAGCGCCGCTCTTCGACACCCACCTGATTCTTGTCTATCTCTCCGTCTTGGAGCTCGGCCTCGCCTTGCTCTTGAAACGTGATGATGATCAAGGCGACGAATATGTTGACGAAGAAGAACGGAAACACTACGAAGTACACTATGTAGAATATGGACATTTCGATGCGAAAGTTTCTAATGGGTCCTCTCTCTTCGTAAGTGGCCGCCATGGAGTTCTGCAGCACTCTGCGAGTAACGAGAAGGAACGGTGAGTCGCTTTAGAGTCGTTACGCACCTCGACTGTTGAACGAGCGCTCACTGCGGCCATCCTTCTCCGGTCTGCACGGCGAACAGCGTCAGCATCGCCGTCGCGACGTTGTCGTAGTGAAAGTGCTGGGTGGACCATATCCTCGATTCGCGTCTCGGCAGCAGAGAGTCCGAATCGAACACGAAAAAAGAACCCCTGGAAAGAAGCGGAGCGAGATTAGCCAAGCAAGGGGGCGAGTCCCTCGCTCGGGCGGCGGCGGATACTCACTGACACTCTTCGATGGTGTACTTGCTCTCGTCCGTGCAGTGAAAGAACTTGCCGTTGAACAACTGGACCGCTATGACGGCGAAGATGAACTGAAACAGTATATACACGATGAGGATGTTGATGACGTTCTTGAGCGAGTTGACCACGCAGTCGAACACGGCCTTCAACTTGGGCACCCGCTTGATGGTCTTGAGGGGACGCAGCACTCGCAGCACCCGCAGCGATTTGATCGTCGACAGGTTCTGGCCGGCCGAGCTCCCGCTGAAAGTGCATATAAACAAACGCTTAGGCTGGGTTCACACAGAAATATTTTTCCCATTTACCGCATACGAGGTTTTATCGAATAGAACAGTGAATTTTGTATTAAGTTGTTCACGCGGAGGCCATGCGGTAAATATCCCGTATTCGAGAAAAAATATTCTCGTATACTGATCGATTTTGTCACTGAATTACAGGAAATCTCGAAACGTTTTTTGTAGAATGTTTCTTTGTTTTTTAGTTTTGTTTAATAGAATATGTAAGGATATAATTATTTTATTTATTTTTGTACGAAAATTTTGAATTTTTTGATGTGTCGGTATAAAATTACTAGATTTTTATAATAAAAATATATTTACGAATTTTGCAACATAAGTTTCATTTCAACATTTTTTTTCACATTTATAAGCATATCTTCAGCTACTTTGATGAAATATTCTGAGACCAAGTTGCGGTAATCTGCAGAAGAAAAATTTTAGAGTTGATGCGTACTCTTTTTTGTATCTAAATTTTTTTTTGAAAATCTGATTTTTTATGCATAACAATATACCTTCAAGATCATGCTAATTATTTTTTTTATGAAAATTCACCATCAGAAAATAGTGGAATACATTTAAATGAAAAGTGAAGAAGTGCGATGAAAATGAATTCTATACTTTTATAAAAATTTGATTGTATTAGTTTCTAATAATTTTGTGTTTTTATGTTTTATCATGTTTTAAATTTTTTTAGTATTATTAACGTATGCTTGAATGTATATATTAAATAATGTTAAGCTTGAGCAGTAAATATAAGCAAATTTAAAATAAATACCATATTAAAAAAATAAAATTTTATCGGAAAAACAGCCAATGTAAAAAATAACCGTAAAAATACTGTTGGTTTTTATTTTGACCATTTTTTGTGTGAACTATTTTATACGTATTATTTACAATTAAAACGTATTAAATAAAGTTTTTCCTTGTAACTTAGTTTTTACTCTCTACTCCTACTGTATAAAAATATTTTTGTGACAATTGTTGTTTTTCAAACAAGGTCTTTATTTGAAATAATACATTTGCGTTTGATCATTTGGAAGCGGTCTGACTTTATATCAATAAACTATCGAGATGAACTTCTACCAGACTTTAACTTAAATTAAATTATTCCAAATATTTCTAGGCAAAATTCTATTGATAAGTAAAATTTGCAAGATATTGGGCTTTGGTTAGTAAATTTTAATTCTATTTTAGAGATCATTATAAGAGTTGCACCCAAACCAAGCAAGTGAAAATTTAATTATTTTCCGAAACTCCAAAAAAAAAATAAAAATGGAAAGTTTACTCCAAGTTTTTATCATCGAATACTTCCAAATGGTGAAACATATCACCGCGATTAGCTAGTTTATTCGATGACAAGAGATGCAGTCTATTATTTTTCTTGTAAATTATTTTCTCAATTAAAATTTGCATTGACAAATGAAGAATGATTAAAATTAAGTATTGTAAAAATATACATCATAGATACTCATGAAACATCTAAAGAACATTTAAAAGCTTATACTACGTGAAAAGAAAGAAAATTTCATGTTTTACAACCATTGACAGTGCGTTTCAAAAATGGACGAACAAAAATATAAAACAGTGGAGAAACGTAATTAATATGAATTTTTTAATCATTCAGTTTCACGGAACCCAAAATATTGTGTTACGAGGAGAATCTGATAGGTTATAATAAGATAGTAACGATAATTTTGTATGTATAATCAAACTGTTGTAAAATTATGACCCCGTAATAATCAAGATCACTAATAATGAAATTCACCAACATTATTTAAAAGAAAAAAAATTCGAAATTAAATAATTAATATATTAAATACTGGGTATTCAAATGCTTTTGTTTTGCTAATCAATAATCATTTTTCAGTCAATTATTTAAAATAATTACAATAATGTGAATACCGGTATTATTGCAATCCCTACTCACGTCATGTCGAAACCGAAGCTGACGGCCGCGCATATCACTACGATGGCGTCCATCACGTTCCAGAACTCCCTTAGGTAAGCGCCGGGATGCAGAATCACGCCCAGATCCACGATCTTGAGCAGCATCTCGACAGTGAACACGCCGGTGAACGCGTAGTCGAAGTAGTTTAAAATTACGTTTCTGCAATGGAACGAACGGTCAGTTCGGCGATGCGAAAATTACGACGACTGCGCTAGCGACGCGTACCTAGTGCTATCCTCTTCTACGGGGTCCTCGGCGGCTAGCGCTATGGAACTCAACGAAATGACTACCATAATAAAAAAATCGAAATATCGCAGGTTGACTACCCAGTGAGCGGCTCGCCGAATGCTGCAACGGACAAAGAGACAGAGAGTGAGGCGAGGGAGCGGACCGGCGGGCGGGCGCGGACTCGCAACACTCACGGATTAGTAGGAGATAATATAAACATCGAAGAGTAAGGCAGCATGGGTTTGGGTCCATCTGTGATATCTTCTTCTTCGTCCTTCTTGGCCTCCTCCTTCTTCTTGCCCTGAAATCGGAGAGTCGGTCAGAGAGGGAGACGAGGCGGCTCGGGAGCACGAGACAACACCGAAAACCGACGACAACACACCGAGAACGAAAAAGTGAACGAAAAGTTCCCGTAAAGTCCGGTAACATCGAAAGCTCATGTACAAAATAAACACAGTCTGCGCACAAAACACTAGGCTATCGCCGGACCGCCGAAAAAGAGACAACATTCACCGATCACATCAGACAAAGAGGTTGCGGTTACCTTCCGGTGCGGAATCGGCGAACTCCCACCGACGTCAACCCTAGGAGGGGAGCCGTCGGCGACGTGCAAAGCCTCCATTTCCTTTTCGAGCTCCTGCTCGTTACGACCGCGAAATTAAAATAACACAAATCATATATATTTTGACAGAACGACGATCGGAGCAGACGGCTCTGCGCCGATCTCCGCGCGCGCGTAACGAAAGCGTCTCTAACCTGCAGTTGTTTTTCTTTGTCCTCCTCCTCTTGCTCTTCCTCGGCGGCGGTCAGCTCCTGAAAACGCAAAGGATCGGTCAGTCACTTCGTTCGAAAGCGCCGTCTGGACGAACGCACTCACCTGAGCGTTGGCCAAATTGTCCACGGCGATAGCCAAGAACACGTTGAGCAGCGTGTAGTTACCGAACAGCACCAGAATGATAAAATACAGAGAGTAGATCATGCCCTTCTTCGGCCCGCCTTGCGACTCGATTCCCTGGTACATGACTTCGTTCCAGTCCTCCCCCGTCAGTATCTGCGAAAAGAATATAAAAGAATAGCGGATACATATGTATATGTATGTATGTATGCGGATATTCAGCCTTCGCGTCTTCTTCTCGCTCACCTGGAACACCGTCAGCAGCGCGATGGGAAAGGTGTTGAAGTTGGTCGGCGGGGTTCCGTCGTCGAAGTTGAACTGTCCGCCGAAGAGTTGCATGCCCAGCAAAGCGAATATCAGTATGAACAAGAACAGAAGGAACAGCAGAGATATGATAGATCTCATAGAATTGAGCAACGATATCACCAAATTTCTTAAGCTCGACCAATACTTGGTAACCTGAAACGAGCGAAGAGGAAGGAGTCAGTCGCGGTAACGCGTCGGAAGCTCACCTCGTCGGAATCCTCGGATCCTCACCTTAAATATCCTAAGCAGCCGTAAAGCTCTAAGCACCGAGAGGCCGAACGAGCCCCCCTTCACTTCGGACCATATCACTTCGAATATCGACCCCGATATGACAATGCAATCGAAACGGTTGAAGGACGACTCGAAGTAGATCCTGGGACCTAACGCGTACATCTTAATCCACATTTCCATCATAAAAAGTCCTAAGAATACGAATTCCGCGTAATCTGCAACAAGAGCGCACGTTGAGCGAATCGTTCCGCCGCTTAAATCACCGTTAATTAAGTCACCGCTTACATAAAAACTGCGTTAAATATTTAGGTTGGTGATAATGTTCCACGGCCACGCATATCGTATTAAAAAGCACCAGCACTATCACGAACCAATAGAACCACTGAGTTTTGACCGTGTGCCGAATCCAAAATCGGAACCTCTTCTCTTTCCTCCAAAAGTCTGCGCACTTGCCGCCACTGCGAACCTTGCTTTTCAGGTAACCTGGAAAAAGGGAACAGCGTCAGCGCTCGTGTTCGTGTTCGATTCTACGCTACGACTGCGAACGAAAAAAAATAAAAACGCGAAACCGAACGAATCGTACCTCTGTGTCTTCTCTTCGAGACTGAAAGTGGTTTTGTAACAGAAAATAAAACAAACTGAAAAGTGAGCTACTAAAAAGGCATGCGAAATATCGCTCGACCGCTTTACCGTCGTCCCCGCAGTCTTCCTCCTGTTCTTCCTCCTCCGTGTCCGTGCTTTTGCTCTTTCCCAGGTTTTTCAGCTTTTTTCTCTTCGCCGCCGCTTTTCTCCTCGCTGCGAAACGAAATCGTCACACGTTATTCGAACGTTTTCTCCTCGTGCGTTCTCCTCTCGACGAACTCACCTTCCATTATGTGCATCTTCTCCTCCTCCGTCGTCCGCTCCTCCGCCAGGATCACCTCCTCTGAAACAGCAAACGGAGCGTGAGTCGCGGCGAAAGCTCAAATCGCCCACTACCTATGTTGCGCAGAAGCGACGAGACTAAGGGCGCGGGAGAAGTGGCTCACCCGCTTTGCAGATCCACTCGACGTAGCCGTTCAACTCTCTCTCCAGCTGCTGCTGCCGCCTGAGCTTGAGGAACTCCTGTCTATTCTCTACTTTTTCCCTCTCCTTAGCGAACTCTCTACAAAAGGGGAAACGGCGACAGTGACAAGGATCTAGCGTAAGTCGGCGAGTCGGAAACAAAAACGGCGCAAAAAGCGGGTCCCTAGCGTACCGAGGGCGGGTGGCGGGCGTTTGCGAGTACCTGCGCGCGTAATCCAGTCGAGGTACGCCCCAAAATCCCGATAGAACTGTTGCCGGACGCGCTGCTTATGGAACTCGGCCCGCCGCTCCACCCTACCCCTCTCGTTAGAAAACTCTCTATCGAGGCAAATTAAACAAAAATAAAAAAACAAAGACGAAGGCGGCGAAGGGCGCCGAACACCTACCCGCTGAGCACGCCGAGAACTAGGTTGAGCATAAAAAAAGAGCCCAACACTATCAGAGGCACGAAGTAGATCCAGTTGAAGGCGCTGCCGAGAGCGTCGTTCGTCTGAAATCAGTCGTTAGAGCGTTCGATCGTTAGCTATTCGTTACTTCACTGTATACAAATAATCCACACCCGAAGAGTTAAATGCGCGTTCGATTCGAGAACGACCGTTTTCACTGCATTTCGCTACCAAGTTAACCTAATTCGGAAGTTAATAAAAGGATCGACGTCAGTTTTGATTGTCATTATTGTGGAATCAGCTCCAACAAATTTGCAGATGGAGTTATTAGACCTTCAGTCACGTTTTGAATTGAAATATATCTTTGAGGCAAATGATAAAGTTCAGTTTTAATTTAGACGTTCTGTAGCTAAAATCAAAGTGTGATTTTTCATACAAAAGTTATTTTTTGATACCTGTCTTACCCTCTAAAAATGAATTACGATCAAGAGCACATTCGTCTTTTTATACTTTTTTATTTCCGCATAGGAAAAGATCCGATAAAAATATTTGTGGCGTGTACGGTAAAGGTGCAATGACCATTAGCACTTATTTTCGGTGGTTAAAAAAAATCGAGACGCGATTTTAATGTTTTATATAATATATAATATAATTGTTTTTAAAACTAATTAGGCATTCAGATTTCTCAATGATTTTCATTTCTCAAGAAATTTTGACGAATGAAAAAATATATGTAATACAGTAAAGAGTATTGCAGATATCTTTATGTATGTTTACTGTTATCGTTTTTTCTTATTTTTTTCGATTTCATACAAATTATTTTTTTATAAAATAATAAAAAAATAATAGAAAATTTCTGGAGAAATGCTTAATATCGATTTGGCATTATTCTCGAGAAATACTTGAGAAGAAATACTATGTATATCAAAGCGGCCCTTGGTCTTAACAAGACTGTGCATCTCTGCTCTACAACAAAAATAAACATAATAGAATACTTTAAAAACTTTGAAAACAATCGCGAAACTAAGTCTTACCAACAAAAATTGCTGGGTTTTTTCTTGTAGGATTGCTGAGAAATAGATTTACTATGAACTTTTAAAAGTCGGAGAAACTGTCACAACAGAGATATATTGTCAACAGCTTGATAAATTGAAGGAAGCAATGTAAGAAAAACGACTGCAATTAGCCAAAAGAAAGGGCATTGTGTTGCAACAATGCACAGCCACACAAAGATATCATCATTATTTAAAATTGGGATTGATTGGGCATCCAATATATTCCCTTGAATTTGCCCCATCTGACTCCCATTTGTTTTGATCATTGCAAAAACATCTCGATAAAAATCCTTTCGAACCTTTTCCTAAAAAACCTTTGAAATCTTTCTCAGATATTTAAAAAAAATGGCATAACTAAATTAATTGAACGATGAAAATAACTCTCCATATGAGAGAGTTTAATTATTCAACACAATTTTATTAGGATATTTGGATTATGATTCGTAGAAAGTTATATATTGTGAAGCATTTTTTAAATCATTAAATGGTGCTGTGGAAATTCCTAGGTTCTTAAGAATTTTCAGCTTTGGGCATAGAAATACAAATATTAATACGCTGTACGGCGTTTAGTGTCTCAACTATGAGGAGCTTGTCCGATTTTTTTACAGATTTATGTGTATTTTTAAAAATTTAATTTTGTTTTTTATTATTGCAACACGTCAAGACTATGTTCATATTTTAAAATATAAATTAATAAAGTCAACGCAATACTAGTTACTTTCCCAGAAACATCAAAGGAGGAGGGGGGGGGCAAAATTTAGTCAGTTAGTGGTCGTTTTTTGTTCACCATTTCTATTTAACCAAGATGCATAGTATTAGTATAGTATATACAGTATTTCATTAAATAACATGCATTTTTCTTGTCTCTGTTTAGAATTCACGTCAAAAGCAATAAAATCGTGCCGTTGCTGTCGTAGTGGAAACGCTCGGTTATCTAGTGTTCATATAAGACTTTTTAGAACAATATTACGACAATAAATGAGAATCGAATGAAGCACATCTAAACCAAATTTTTATCAAGAACGCTTGTTACCGAACGTTCCCACTGCGGCGGCACCGACATGATTTGACGTGAATTTTTGACTTCTGAGAAGTGATAATTGTTTTTGCGCCCTCCTATTGAACAAAATTCGCTTTGAATACACTTTAACCAATACTCTATCAGTAGTCCATATTAATATTGGTAAGGATAGTTATCGTATTTTTAAAGCATAGTATAATATACAAGTGTGCCATATGCGAGATACCACGCATTTTTATACTTCTTCTTTCTCTTATTTTTCTATGAGAGTTAAGTTGACTCAGTTTATATTTTAGGCTTTACTAAAAGAATAAATAATAATTTATTCTTTTAGCAAGCTTTCATTAGGTTAGGTTTGGGTTTGAAGAGCAAATGTACATTTCGCAACTGTCAAATTAAGTTTCATAGACATTTTAGAGCAGCATATAATTTCATTAGCGAATATCAGCTAAATTATATTTTTGCTAGTAGATATATATATTTACTCGTGTAAATGTATTTGGACTACAATAAAAATACATATTTACTGTAACATATATACATCGCATGTAAGTTAATAATGATAAGTATGTAAAGGTATATAGGTATTACTATATGGAAAAGTTTAAATCAGATAATTTTACTTGCACCTGTCAAATAAATTATATTTTCACTGGTAAAAATATATTCCGATATGATTTCACTGAAATGAAATATTTAAAAAAATATTTTCAGGATAGATTTGAGAGTGTTGTTTTTTAGATTTTCTTTGAGGAATAACCTGAAAGGTTCTGGCATTTCAACTTTTCAAATAATTTTCTTTCACTAAGATTCATTTTATTTATTTTAATTACATACATTCTTATTTAATTGAATTTAACTGAAATACGACTATATTACGAAGAAAAGAACTGCAAATATGACCATCATATATTTCTAAGTCGACAGAATCGACGATCGTGAAGAATAAAGGCTAATAATTAAGTTAATTGGAAACTTGGAAGACGTCAAGAGTTCGGTTAACAAACATCACTTTCCGCGATTAATGGTAGGTTGTCTATTTAAGAAAAGTGCTAACTCTCGTAATTTGAAACCGACAGATTAAGTAAGCTGCGAATGCACATACGGTGTCAAATTTATTATTGCGCTCGACAAAACTTGACTCTTTTGAATAAATATGTCAGCCCTAACTCGAAACATGAACCTTCCACAGATTCACTAACTTTGCTGAAGCGCACCAGTTGTTTTTAAATCGAAGCATCTATGATAACAACTCCAATTCGTTCTAGAAATATTTAAAAAAAGTGCATTTACTTTTACTAAAATACAATTTCACTGGTATACGACGGTGAAATTATACCAGTTAAGTTATATAGTCAGAGTTGTTATATAGGGGCAGCTTTGCGATGGAGAATGGATGAAATTGAACCTTATTTGCGTGCAGAAATTAGCTAAGAGTTAACCTTTCCAATAGTTATGGTCACATGATATTTTAATTCTGATCATTCTATATGGATACTACATTCACAAAGTATAGATTCACTGACCTTGATGACGTTTCGGAACTCAAAACTGGAATTTTTCGAAAATAGTTTGATCGTCAACATAACCTTTTAGTAGTTAGAAGAAATACAACTTTCTGCGAGAATCTAATGCTCCCAAAAGAAAGGAGCTGGGATACAAAAATAATAGATAATAACTAAATATCCTCATATAAAGGCATATGAAGAACCTTTTCAATAGGTTTTTGCCATCTTTTCCTCTACCTAAACACAGATGGCATACTCAAAAACGTAACTATTACAAATTGCGCATTCACATAGATAAGGTAATAGTTTATACTAGACACTTAAATTTAAATGTATATCAAATGCACATATAAATAATATTATGTTAATAAAGAAGTTTTTTTGTTTTTGGAGAGCCATTTCTAAACTTTTTTGAATAAGGAGTATTTGATTATTTAGGAAATTTTTATTTTAAATACAGTAGCTCATTATTAGAGAATTTTCAATACCTAATATGTACAACCTAGCTCGATTTTAATTAATCATCACAATATCCATATGTGAGATTAGAAAAATGTAGGTTAAACTAATTATAATTATAATTATATAATAATCACTAATTTCAATCTTTCAGACACTATAGAGATGAAAAAACACTTTTGTATTGCTTTTGACGGGAATTTTTGACTTCTGAGAAGTGATAATTGTTTTTGCGCCCTCCTATTGACCAACAGTTGATTTAAATATACTTTAATCAGTCCTTCTATGTCAAAAGTCCATAGCAATATCGGTAAGGATAGCTTTCATATTTTTAAAACATAGTGTAACATCAAAGTGCAGACAAACTATGTTGCAATATGCGAGATGCGACATTGTCTGTACTTCTTCTGCTTATTTTCCACTGAGAGAAATATTTTGGCCTTGACCTAGTGAAAGTTCTAAAACTATAACTAGTTTTATAACTTTCATTCTTTTGACTTTTTCCGAGGTTACAAAGAAAATGGATTCAAATTAATAAAAACTACAGTTCGTGAATTATCAGGAACCCTCGAAATACCTGCATCATTTCCAAAAGAAGTTGATTGCAGACGGCGAAAAGTAAAGAAACAATTCGATTAAGAAAGTTCTGATGAAACTATAGGTTATATTTAAAAAAATTGAATTCTTCAATTGTATAGTAGATAAGACAATCAGACAAATGTTTCTCCGTAAGCATTGATGGAAAACTGTAAAATTATAAAGACCAAGCACATCGATTGTGATTCATCAGATATTGATGCCACTGAACTCTGTGTAGGATTAAAATTACTCTGGAAATTGGTTAAGCCAACTTTTTTTATCATATGAAGTCCTAAAATTAACGATTAGAATTTAAAAGAGATACACATCCCAACGCTTCAACTCTTCAATCTTTGTAGCTAGTATTGAGAGAAGACTTCAATTCTTTGTAGCTAGTATTGAGAGAAGTTTTTCAAAATTAAACCTCATTAAAACCATTTAAGGTCACGAATAAACGAAGAAAGATTAAAAGAGCTTTCAATTTTATCTATTGAAACTGATATGGCATATGAGCTCGACTCAATGATTTTTCAAAAATAAAAGCAAGAAAAGCTAATTTCTTTTAGTGTTTAAAGTATATTCTAAATTTAAATGACATTTATTTATAATATCAATATATACCTTGAACTTTTATTTTAGTATAATTTAAACTATATTTTCTAAAATATAATATATACATGCTTAGCCATAATAATGGGGCACCCTTTAAAATGGTGTGTAACCCTTTACAAGTGCATAGTTTAACCGAAATTCTGAGAACTATACAAAGGAATTTGTCGTTTTTAATTGCTCACATGAGTTTGAGCAAAGTTATAAAAATATTGCAGATCTAATTGTTCCGTCTCGCTTAAGTGACCATTATGTTCAGTTGCATGATTTCAGCCTTTATTTGTCGCTTATAATGATTTTTATTCAATCGTTTATTTTTAATATTATATATATACATTAAAAAATGTCAAAAAACGCGAATCAAGTAAATCTAAGAGAGCGAATATAATTTTATTACATTTGCACATTGAAAATTATTGACTGAATATATCGGAAATTAATGAACACAATAATTGTTCATAACACGCTGTTCAAAATGTTTTAAAACGGTTTAACAAATGTGGCTCTTAAAAATCTAAGCCAAAAATTGGAAGAAAACGAAAACGGGCCCAAAAACACTTCAGATTGGACATCTGAAGATTAGGCGAAAGTTATTTGGTCGACTTTAATATAATTTTAAACTAAAGTTACTTAATATAAAAATATATCAAAAATTTTTGAAGCAATAATTTAAAAAAATAATCATACTTTTTTAAACAGTTTTTGTGACGCCTGGTGTAGTACACGTACGTCGAATCTTTGTCAACAATTTACACATATAATGTGTAATGTAATTTGAAAAATAGTAAAAGCACTATTTTTAACTCTGTTCATGAGCGGCAGACAGCTTATGGACGTCATTACTTCTTAGGCAGAATGGAATTTATTTAAATCCATCGACAACGGTCGTTCTTCTGTCGAGACGCGCGTATACCTCTTACGAATAGATGAATAAATACGATTCGCACCCAGTAGAGGATCGTCGTCCATCCCTCCATGGTGATGCACTGGAAGACCGTGAGCATAGCGAAGCCGATGTTGTCGAAGGAGGTGATGCCCCAGTTGGGTCCCTCCCATTGCTCGAGGCACGTGGACTTGTTGTATTTGCACACGTAAGCCCCCAGTGGCGCTATCGTCTCGTTGTCCGTGTTGCATGGCGTCTCCATCTCGCCTTCCTTCACTATTTGCTCTGAAACGGTAAAGTATAAAATTAAACGCAGTCCTCGGCTCTGAAGAAAGTCCAAGTTCTCGAGATACTCACGAAAGTTCTCGACGCTGTAGCATGATTTGTGGAGGGCGCCGGAGTAAAACTCCAGGCCTATGATGGCGAAGATGACGATGGCGAACAACACCAACAATCCTATCTGGAGCAACGGGGCCATCGCTTTTATGATGGACTTTAATACCACTTGTAAACCTGAAAGACGTCAAACGCGCTTAAGCCGACGCTCTGGGTGCGGCGTATCTCGACGCATATCGCACAGCAAGCATGCACAGAGAGAGATAGATATAGAGAGAGATTTACGATAGACGGAAAGACGAAAAAACAAGTCGCTCGGTCGAGTCGATCTATCTTCGATTCGACCGAGTGAGCAGTTAAGTAGTAAAGAGAAGAAAAACAGTCTAGATCTAGCGACTATGCGGCGTTTACGGCGGTGAGATACGACGACGGCGACGGCGCGAGTCGCGCGGACTCGGACTCGAAGTCGTCGGTTCTAAAATGCAATCTTAACTCACTAGGTATCCCGGAGACCAGTTTGAGCGGCCTCAGCACCCTGATGGCTCTCAGTGTTCTCAGGTCTACTTCGGGTCCGATCTGCGGGAACAGTGTGATGAACCTGCACGCGACATCAACATACACACTTCTAGCCACTACAAGTAACTCGACACAACGCTAACTATATAGGTTATAATATCGTCAACGCTAGTTTCTACCGTGTGAATCGTGAGTGTGATGCGGCGTGTTGAGGTATGTGTGTTTATGTGTATGTGTGTGTGTGTGTAAAAGGGCAGTTTACGTGGTCATTTTTCGCTTCGTTCCGAGCTACGGTTCAAACCTGGCTTCACGTTTCATTACTGTTGTTCTTTGAAAAATAAAATAGAACAATTCAATCGTCTTCTTTTTACAAACACAATTTTTTTTAATACTTCGGGAATTATTTTCAAGACGCATGAAACTGGCGTAAAATTTAGATCGATCAGTATATTTTCGGCCCCTTGCCAAATAGCAAGCGAGTAATTTGGCTTCTTCGTTCCATGTATTGGATTTAATAATTTTATATGTTCTTCGTCCGTTGTGAATAATTTCTCTAATCGTCGGATACAAGCCAAAGTTCTAGAAAAAAAACGGCTGGACATACAAAGTGCTGTAAAAAGGGCGATCGTCCAATGCGTGAAAACCATCGAAGGACATAGCATATACGCCAACGAAAAAACGCATATACGAAGCGACAAAAGAATTCCATGCAAACTCGTCGACCTTGTCAAATTAACAATGAAAAAGTGATCCGCGCTCGCAAATAACTCCCGGATGATTTAATACTTTAAACGGACTGAGACGATGCTCTCGCATGCCTGCTCTTTAATACTAGAAATCGACGAAATAAAAAACATGTCTATATCGACGAAGTTGACGAGTTTGTATCAGTAGACCAAAAAGAAAACCACTATCTTATAGTAAGACCTAAAACTTATTTTTGTAATACATATATTTATAAATAATAATTCCCATTGTTATTACTTATTTTTGTGAAAATTGCCAGTTTTAAATTAATATATATATAAAGAGACGATAATATTAAGGAGCTAAACGGATGCAGTACAACTTCTAGATACTTCTATGAAGTCGAAATTCCGTATAACGAATCATATATACCCATACAGAATTTATAAGAATTGAAAATCACTGAAATGCATTTTTCCTTTTTATTTCCTTCAATAATATACTTTCAATTATATAGAGTGACCCAATTCGAGTTTCTTACATTGTACTACAGCACTGTAAATCAGACAGCTGTCAATAATCATGCATGTGCAAAGTGTCAAATTTTTGCAACAACACATTAACAAATTGGATCGCTTAACCACTGCTCAATTGTTCTACAGAAATAATAGTTTTGTACAAATTGTGTATTGAAATGTACTGTAAGATTATACTAAATTTCATCAAAAAAAAAAACGCAACGTAGTAAAAAAAAATACGACTGGAAGCGTTGGAGATGGTCTTAAAGTCTATGCATCATAGTGGCGCCCGTTCAGCCGAAAAATTGCTGCTATAAGTGAAAGTGTGGCCGAAGATCTGGAATGGTCGATTTATTGGCGCTCGCAGCTTTTATTATGGCTCCCTTTGGCGTATTTTGTATCTAAACTTGCACCTACACTCGTATAAAATTCAGATAACACAAAAGCTGAAGCCTAAGAATCATTAGAGCAGCTGATGATTTTTCAAAGAAAATTTTCTTTTCTGAAAAGGCACATTACTACCTTTCAAATGCATAAGAAAGTCATCAAAAATAAAAGGTTCAAAACCGGCCACTTAATTATTATTATTTTTCTTAATTAATGAACATTGAATGATATCCTTAACTTTGTGTTTGGATTACCAAGCTTTTTTGTTGGATCTTCAAATGACATTTAAAATTTTGAAGAATAATATACCAAAAGTGGTTTTAGCTTAAAATCTCCCACAGCATTGTGTATGAAATTTATGTGTACAAACAGACATAATACATATTATATTTAGGATCGTTTAGAAAATATTTTCGTATGTTGTGCATTTTGTCTTCAATACACTTCAGAATCAGATACAGTGGCTGTATTAGTAAGGCTGGACGTTAATTTTATACTTTAGCTCAACCACCACTGATCAGATCTATTAGTCCTGTTAGATCAGAGTCTCTTTAGTTCTGCAATGCTTAACGTTGAAGATATGCGACTTGTTCATGGTAATTGCCAAAATAACGTAATAGATGTGGGGCAAAAATTTTTGGATGAAGCTCGAATGCTATTCAGACTGCAGGTTCGCTCCGTTATAGAATATAACGATTCACTGTATTCGAACAGATTATGTCAATGAACGTGTCGGAGTAGTACTCTGGAGGAATCGATTAATGAGTTTTTTGATGAACCTCAAGAAAAAAATCTAATTTGAAAACACTCAAAGTCGATTTTTTCATATATGAGTCAACAAACAAATGGATTTGGGAAAAACCCACTTCGTTACTCAGCGAAAGGGTATGTTACATTTCAAGAAATTTTGTGACGAATCTTGGGACAACCTTCAGTGATCGATCGGAAACATGACAGCAAATCAAATTTTAAAAATATAAATTTTTGTTTATTATTTAAGTTTAATTTTTGATTTTTAATAAATTTCATATAAAATTGAATCAACTACTTAAGTTTTGTATAAATATTTTTTGTAGTATAATTCATTAAATAAAAGTTGTATTATTCATTATTTTATTTGATTTTTTTTTGTAAAACTTTGAAAACCGGGTTTTAAATAAAATAATGTAATTATAAAACAAGTTTTTTCATAAGTCGGTTTTTGTCCTTTATCAGTTTAACCTTAACCCATTTTTCACATTTCACTCCGATATAAATTGAAACTGCATCAATCGCAAGAAGCGTCTGGTGCAGTATTGTTTCAGGTTTGAATCTGTCGGAGTGAACATTAGTTTTGTATAAGCATCATATACATTCAACAAGAAATGTCATTTGACAAGTAAGTAAGCCATTTTTATAACACATTTTTTATATATATTAGCAATATTCATTTGTATTTTTTTTATTCACAAAATTATCCATGTTCCTAAATTGGAACACTGACATTAATTATTTTTTTTATACAGAAACTGTAGAAGATGAGAATTTTTGGAAGGATGTAAACTGTGTGGTTGTGTTTATAACACCCCCGAAGAAAGCGTTGAGACTGAAGAGGACAGCGGTGAAGAAAATAAAATGTTGCTATAAAAACTGCAAGCTCACTCATTGACGAGTTTATAATTGAGGTGAAATTAATGAAAACGAAGATGTAAAAATCTCACTTTATGAGTTACGGAAGAGACAGAAATCTAATAAAATTCAGCGTCGTTAGGATAAAGCAAAAGATCTTGGGTGCAGTTTTGAACCGTTTATATTTCCAATGATTCATTGGCATGTTTCGAGTTATTTTTTGCCACCAAAGTGTACAAACATGTTATAAAATATGGAATTAGGAGTTGGTGGTTCAGTAGTTGTGAATTTAGTGACGAAATTTCACTTAAAAAATATATGCTGAAAGATTTATTTCTTCATTGAAATTAGCTAATTATCTGATTTATAAGAATAGATAAATGTCCAATGTCAAATATTAAATTTATTGAAAAACAAGAAAGACATTCGAATTTTGTACTGATACTAAAACTGGAATTACTATTACAGCTTGACATGATCCATTAATACCAATAAGACAGGCTCCAAGATAAATTTTCTCTGAAAAAAACTACCAGTCAACCAACCAAATGTCATAGTATATGGGCGGTATAGATCGAATGGATGAAAATATAGATACTATCGAGTAATGGTGGTGAGTACCTTTTATGTTTGGATACTGCGATTCATAATAGAAATTAGTAAATTAGATTACTTGCATTTTAGAATGAATATAAGTACAATTGTACTTGAAAATTAATGGAAATCCCATATTGGGAGAAAGGCTAAAATCTTCAAAATAAATATCTAGCTAGGTGCTTGACATAATTCGATATGATCAACTAAATTATTAAATGGTTCCAGCTGATGTGCACTTTGTAAAATAAATACCACAAAATGTGGTGTAAATTCAATTTCAAACTCTCCCATATTCTTTAATTCATGTTTATATTTATATTGTATTCAATATTTACAATAATATATGTTTGTACACTCCTTTATAATATTAATTGTGATTGAATATTTATTTTACTATTTTAGTTTTCTAACTTTTACTTTATATTGTATTCCCAGTGTTCCAATTTTGGAACATCTCATCTCGAAGAACTCGATTTATATAAAACCAATACAAATGTAAAAAAAATAATAAAATAAAGTTTACCGCCCAAAAAGTAGAGAGAAAAATTTAAATGAACAATATATAAAATAATCGCTCCATAAAACGAATTGTTTGTGCATTACTGTTGAAGAACTGTATCAGAACAGTGAATATCTGCAACAAATCAACATTGCACTGCAACATAAATGCGCAAACAATTAGTTTTATGGAACAAAGTATTTATATTTAAATACACATATTATATTGCACTAAAAAGTAATGGTTTTCTTTTCGGTTCAGATATTTATTATAGCGCTTCCGTTTATCCACAAAGAGTATTGAGAAGCCACGTTTTGAACCTCCGCTCGAGACGAAGCGAAGAACGTCCGCGAAAACGCACCGAAGAGTCAGCGTGCTACGGCTACTTAAGACTAAGATATATTTCAACGTACGTAATGTATTTATTACGGATAACGAACAAGTATTACGATAACAATACAATCGTCAGCGAGTCTAATCGAATCGCACCCAGCGGAGAGTCTGAAGCGAGACTTTACGGAACTAAGCGCGAGGACTACGACCGGAAAGACTAGGATCGGCGAGTGCATCCGGAGTGCGGCGACGTCCCCCGGCGGGCTAAGCTCCCGCGGAAAGTCGCGTCTACGCGTCGAGCCGAGCTACGCTCGAGAGCTACGGAAACTGCTGGTAGTAGTAGTAGTAATTAATCGGTAGGTATTTAGATAAGTAAAGAGCTGCGGGTCGGCGCGCTTACTTGGTATCCTGGAGACCAACTTAAGCGGCCGCAAGACCCTGAAGGATCGCAACATTCGCAAATCCACGTCCACGTTGCTCTCCGCGAATATTGTCATGGACCTGGCGCGCACGCGGGCACAAAGCGGCCGTTCACTTTAGTATGTCACGGGATAGACGCGGCTAACCTAAGCTTATATATATATGTATATGAGAAGTAGACGATAGAAAGAGAGACACTCACCCGGTGACCACCACGAAAAAATCCATTATGTTCCAAATGTTTCTGAGGTACGAACCTCTGTGCAGCGCGAAACCTAAAGCTAGTATTTTCAGAGACGCCTCCACGCAAAATATGCCGAGGAAGTAAACTTCCGTCTTTTCCTGAAAGAGAACGTCGGAAAGGTCGTCAGCGTCGAGATCGAGCTAGTCGGCGAATCGACGATGAGGATACGCACCAGCTTCTGCGCCAGGACCGTCTTGTCCCCGTAGGGCAGGTGCTCCTCCAGTGCCAGCACCACGCAGTTGGCGATGATAGTCAACAGCACGGCGTACTCGAACGGCGGCCACTCGATGATGAATCGCGTGTACCTACGGCGGAAGACGGTTACCGTCGGCTCGAGACACCTTCGCTCTTCGTTCGTTTCATACCTTCGGATGGGATTCTCGTCGGAGAGGAGGAAGAGCGAGCTGGGCCCCGGCGGGCCCGGCGGCGCGTGCGGGCCTCCCATCGCGTCACCTGCCGCGCGCCCCGCAGCCGCTTCCTGCGCCGCGGCCAACCTGAAATCAGCCCCGAGGTGACGTAACCGCCGGCGCCGAAGCCCGAGGGCCGCGGACGCCCGGTGACGTCACGACCGCCATTTTGCTACGACGCGCTACGCGAGCGCTGCGGCCGGAGCGGAGCGCCAGCCGGAGCGGCGACCCCCGCGCCGAAGAGCGGAACCTCCGAGTCCGAAGCCCCCGCCCGCGCCCCCGCCCCCTCCGCCCTCCCGCTTTGCGAGAGGGCGAGGGGCGCGGGGCGCGGAGGGCTGCGGCGCCCGAGAGCGGGAGCGCTCGGACCTCGCGGGCTCCGAGGGGCGCGGGGGGCGCTGCGGCGGCGGGCGGCCTCCGCGCCGACCGAGATCGGCACCCGGCGCGCGGAGCGGCCTCCCCCGAGGGCGCGTACCGTGTGCGAAGGGTGCAGGCGCGGGCCTAGGGCTCCGGGCAGGCTCATGGTCTCAGACGGCCGGGGGGCCGTCGCGCGAGGGACTCATCCCGGCGGCCGCCGCTGCCAAGGCGCGCGCGCCACTGAACCCCGCACCGCACTACAGCCTCCGCAGGGTTGCCACCGACGCGAACCGACCCGCCGCGGGCGACCTCTTTCCGGCCGGCTCTCTTTTCGCCCCCGGCTGCGGAGACTCTCCCGCGTCGGAGGCGGAGGACCGGACGTCCGTCTCGCCGCCTCGGCGCCGTCGAGACCCCCGCGCCCCAACCCCGAACCCCCGCGCCCCGCTCCGATTCAAATTATGGCGGGAAAACCGCGAAAATTCGCGAGCGGGTGTCCGCGTAGCGCAGAGCGGTGGGCGGGCGGGGGGGCGAGCGGGAGCCGCGCGGGAGTCGCTTAGCGTGTCCGAGGGGGCTGAAAGAGAAAGCTGAAAGAGAGCATCGGGCGTCCGTTCGGCTCGGCGCCTCGGCGGTGACGGGTCGGCGGCCAGTAAGCGGGTCAGCGACGGCAGCGGCGCGCGCACCCTCGCCCTGGTCGATAGCGGCGACGCTCGTAGCGGCGCCGCGCGACATCTCACGGCGATTTTCCCCGCTTCGGAAAAGCGGTTCGCGACTCGGCTAAAAAGGGTTCGCGTAAATATTATTATCATTATTAGTTCGTTTATGAGTAAATTTTGAAAATTACGCTTACAGTCTGCGAGTATTAAAAAGTTGCGTAAATCATGCCAAAAATATTTTTTTGAGAAACTGACCTAATTAAACATGAAAAATATTATTTTAATTATTAAAACATTAATCTGAAACTGGGATAGTGATTAATGCAGAGGATTATTTATATATTGATGATTATAAAATTATTCTAACTCCAGATATATAGAAGGTGTTATACGGTATATTAGAAAATAGATCAATACACAATTTAAAAATATTAAAGATAAGACATACTAGTCCATCACGATAAAGATTTTCGTGGGAAAAAATTCCATATTAATATGTTTAGCATATAGATCTCAAAATAATTTATAAATAATATTTTATAATGGAGTTCTGATAAAATTTTGGATTCCGTTTGAAATTTCAATTGGAACAAATGTGAGGATTTTTTTTACTTCAAAAATATAAAAATGGGCAAAGATTATACATTTGGCTTAAGACAATGTGTTAGCAAAATAACCAATAGTAAAATAGTATATACAGTGAAACTTTATCGATCATTTTTGTATATACAGTAGCGGTCAATGGAAGTTGTCCACCCCCAGAAATGGGACAAAAGTAAATATATTTTTTTTTCTAACAACTAATGTTTCTTAAAATGATTTTTTTATGAGCATAGTTCCTTTCTGATATTATTCCGGCAGTTGACGACCGATTTTTACGTGACTTTGTGTTTAACATGCCAAAAGTACCAAAATTGACAACTTTGAAGAAATCGGAAATTTTGATTTTGCCTAAGGAAAAAATAGTTCTCGTTATATTGCAAGCAAAGTAGGGTGCAGTAAAACAACTGTGCTAAATTTCATAGAAAAATATGTGGATTTCACGAAAAACACAAAGGAAGAAAGGCTCAGAAAAACAAAGAAAGATCAATTTATTAGAAGATCAGCTATTAAAACGGATTTGTTTACAAAACCGGTGGATGTAAGAACAGAGTTCATTTAAGCTAGTAGAAATGAAATAAGCGTAGAAACTGTACTTCGTCGACTTATAGAATCTGGTTTATACCCAAGGATGCCGGCGAAAAAATTCGAATTCATCGAAGAAAATACGTTTGCAACTATTAAATTGGCCCAAAAAATTAAAAAATGGAAGGAATATAATCTTCTCAGATGAAATCAAATTAAACTCGTTTGGGTCAGATGGTATCTTGACTTCTGAGAATGGATAATTGTTTTTTGCGCTCTCTTATTGGTAAAAAATCGGTTTAGATGTGCTTCATTAGATTCTCACTTATTGTAAAAAGTGAGAATAATATTGTTATAGAAAGGGTTAATATGAACGCTAGACAACTGAGCGTTTCCACTGCGACGGCACGATTTTTAATATGGTCATAAAAACGCACGCCATTTAATGAAATACTGAGTAGCCAACTTTTGCCTCCACTGGAAGAGAGACTTTAATAATTTTATAAATAAAATTAAAACCGCTACAAATAAAAGTAGATATAAAACCTTAAGAGAAAGTTCAGATAGTTGAAATATAATCAACGGTCCATGGTTTGATGAGCATTTAAATAACTTAATTAAAAATATATATATTTGTTATCAAAAATGGAAGCTAGAACCTAGTATTATCTTAACCCATAAAAATAATCTAGGTTAAATAATAGACAACAAGTAGTTGTAATAAATGTGATACAAAACAAATGTTAGGTGGTGAAGTTTTGAATTCCACATTTTGGTACCGTTATTATTCAGTCTATACATAAATGATTTAACTCTATGATAACTTGTAGAAAGATTCAACTGTATGCTGATGATATAGTGCTTATATATAACTCTAAAACATAGGAAGACATACAAAGAAGCATGCAGTGACTTTATCCATATTTGAATGGATGAGATTGAATATATTAACAATTACAAAAAAAATAACTATATGATATTTAATGATAATTTTGATATCACAATCCCTATAAATAATTATCTAATTCCTAATGGTAATAATAAAAAATACTCACGCCTACTTTTAAAATTAAATTTAAATTTAATAACCATATAGATCATGTAATAATTTTTAAAACCATATTGATACGTCAAAAAATGATTTAGATTTAAAAATATTTTATTGTATAAAATATCTAAAATATTAAACATTTTAATGCACATATTCATAATTATCTAACATATATGTCTTGCATTTGTGTATTTACTACTAAATTTAAATTAAATCCACTTCAGATTATTTAAAATAGTGACATAAAAAAATTGTTAAATTTTTGATGCTCACACTAAAATCATATTTATGAAAACTAAAGTTTTGCATATAACTATTCTCCCAAAACATAAGCTAATAATGGTAGCTAAAAAATTCTAGAGAGAAAATCGATTATAAATACTAAATTTAAATTCAGAAAACAGCTACAAAATTATGAAACTAAATCTGCAGATGTATTTCACTTCCCTCAAGCATTTCCTAAGAAGTGTGGCACAAATTATTTAACATATATTGCATTTAAAACCTTTAGTGATTCACCAAAATCTACTAAGAAGAATTGCAAAAAAATAGAGTTAATTTTTACTCACATAAAATTACGTAAATAAATAAATAATAAAAAAAATTACAAAGTATTAACGATCAGGATTTTGTTAATCATAAGCGGTGATAAACTATACAAACGATACTTATTCGAAAATAGTTTTTTTTTATTTCGAGAGAGCTTTTGTAGCAGTAGACAGATCTAGATATATTGTAAAGAAATAAAAGGTCACTGGTTTGAGTGAGATATTTTTAAAGCTGTTTGATAATTATTTGAAGAATAGAGAGCAAATAGGTAAAATAAATTATGTCTATACCAAGAAAAAATAAATTTCTTACGGTGTAACGATGGCGTCGTTGTTTATAACATTTCTTAACGACTTAATAAACAATATAAAAAAACGTAAAATTCATCTGTTTACAGATTTGAATTTATTGCGTCGGCGATAATAAGAAAGAAGTTGTCGAATTAGGTATAATATAAAGACATGTTAGATAATAATATGATTATATTTTATAAATGGTTGATAATATAAAATATTTAGGAGTAATCATAGATAAAAAAAATATTTTAAATAACATTGTAGTTTCAAAATCGAAAAATTACATACATATGTATGTATATTATCTAGGATAAGAAATATGTCAAGTGTAAATATATTAAATAATATTATATTAATAAATCTGTATGTAGATACTATGAATGATCGTTTTATTTTTACTTAACCTTTGAAACTCGCACATATTATATCAAAAATTGCTTGAATTTAAGTGTGGCTCGACTTTCGGAGCCAATTAATCGCGTAAGTCGAGAATTTACCGTATCCCATATACGTACATACAAAAGAAGGGCTTGTCGACATTTTTCGACTTGATATCTTAGCAATTTAAGCGTTAGATTATGTTCACAGTTTGTAATTCAATCGATATCCGATTTATGTTGATGTCGAGTTATCGAGAATAAAATATAAATATATTTTTGTATTACTTATTTAATGTATTCTTATTAAAAATGTTGGATTCGGTTGAAATATTGTTTAGCGAATTTTATGAAGTATAATTTCGAAAGATCCTGCTTTCTGATAATATAGTTACTTTTTGTTACGAATTGTCAAAATTCGCGATACAATCGTAGATGCTAATTTAATTTCATATGTAACATATCGACTGCAGAAAATAATATTAAAAAATATAGATGTTTATATGTCATATTGCAACTCCATTTTTTTTATTGAAACGAAATAAATGGAGTAATTATTTCAATATCAGAACACATAGATTAGTCTTCAAATAAAACACCCAAATATATGAGCGAGAAACTTGAAACATTTATACAATAGTTATAAATTGCATCAAAAACAGTCATTTAAAAGCTAGTGACAGCTAAATTTCGCGCAAAAGTGATTCAGATAATTTTCGGACTTGAAGAGGAAATTGCGATTTTTCCCGATACAAACCGCAAGGAAGAGGTAAATTTATTTAGGAACCGCAAATTTATAATAAATCAAAGCAAGGACCAGAAACGGATTCACCGATTCAAAAAGACGAAATGAAAACGTTAATGAAAAATGGAGCTATGCAAATCAAAATTACAAAAAAAGTTCGACGTGTTTCCTGTTTAACCAGAAAAGACTTTCTACTAAACATTTTCAAGGTTTTTTAATTTGTTGATGGAAATTTCAATTAAAAACTTTCGAAAAGTAACGTTCGATAAAATTATCGTGAGACACTTCATTAAAACAAAAATTTAATACTGAAAAGTTTGGCCGAATTGAAGTGAAGAGTAGAAGTTTAATACTTGTCGAGCGAAGCCAACAGGTGTCGTTGCTGTTAATAACATACAATTTACGCGAAACGGAATTTTCTGCCTCGCTGCTATGAAATCTAAAAATCGATCGTGTTTAGTTTTTTTTTTCAAGTAACACTTTCATCGATAGCATCGCGATTTAATCAACTTTGTACCAATAAAGCTCATCCATATAGTAAACCGTATTGTTATTATTCTGTGAATTATTTTTATATTTATTTTTTTAACTCAAAACATATTTTTACCATTTAATAAAGTGCCTGTTTTTTTATTATACACGGGGTGTAGTAACATAAAGGTTGGAAACCGCTGCCACGCATTTTATTCATTAAATAGCAATTTCCAAAAATGTAAATTCTTCGTCGAAGATAAATCTCTAAGTAAAACCCGTTTATAAATGAAAATCGAATAGCCGCTGAAATTAGGACTTTTCTAATTTATAGCGCGAACCTTGCGACTTAATCTGTTAAAAGGTTTCCCATAGTGATGTCCCATTTTAACTATGAAACGGTAAACCGGCATTTTTATGACTTAATAGTGAAAGTTAACTCCTTAGTAGATTAGTGGTTCAATCGATGAACTCGACACAAACAATACTATTAACAGCTGGATCGATTTTGCTGCTAAACATGAAACGAGGCTCCAACAGCACGTCAATATCGAGGCAGCAAACTCTTCAATGTGGACAACTTGAAAAGACGGTTGAGGAAAACTAAGCACTCCGAACTGGTCTAGCTATCATTTCTGAAACTTATTTACTATTAGTAATTGTGAAGTGTATAACAGAAAACTATTGGACACTAATGGGTAAACATAGTTTTTAAAACATAAAGTAAAATTAATTGTTGGTCATAAACAAGACCAGTTTCAATTTAAAAACGAACTTTTAAGAATGACTCGTCCAGATAGAAAACGTTCGATGCACAAGCGCATCGACCTTGATAAATCACTTGTTGCGAAAAAGCGTTAAAATCGTAATAAACGAAAATTTTATTAGTCTTTAAGACAAGTAAATTTGTACACGACGATAAAAAGTTCCAAGACAGCTTTGAATGCTGTACGATAAGTGCAGTGTTACCAAATCTCTACTTGTTTAAATTTACGACGGTCATGCAACGATTCTTATAAGACCACGAAAATAAATAAATTGAACCTCCTTCATTTTACTCAAGCGTATCTAAACGCATTTTAATATATATTTAATTTATAAAAATAGTAGGTAAAAAGAAAATAGTTTGTATTCATCGATTAAGATACGTGACATTTCAAAGATATTTATTTATCTTCAAAATTTCCTAAAAATATCTTAGGTAATTTTTGGCATGATATACATATGTCGTTCGGCCCCACTGTGCGCTGTCCCCAAAAGATTTTTATTCGTTAAATCATTCAAATGCACTTCAATGTAAAATTAAGTTAAATAAGCATATTTTTTATAATAAGCTTAACATTTGTCTAGTTAAAAGTGCAGTTAAATACATTAATAATAAAAAAAATATTTTTTAAACGTTTTGTTGTAACCGGCAGCTGGCCGGTTTTTATTGGTAGCGCATTTTTATAAATAAAAATTTGAGTCTGCTGCTGTGACTCGAACCCGCGGCCTCTGGGATACCAATCTATACCTTACAGACTACGCTATTCCGACCTTAATAAGTGGATCTAAAACTGTTACCCTGCTATTCTTGATTTAATCCGAAGTTCGTTTTTGATTGTAGCGATACTTACGATCCGCCATATTGGTATATTATAGGCGTTATCCTGAAAAAATATTTGAAGGAGTTTGAAGGCTTAGCTCACATGATGTCGCCCAGCTTGAGCCTGGTGTGGATGAGCGCGCATGACTTGTGGTCCGAGGTCGTGACGGCTCTCCGGCGCCTCGTCGGGGCCCTCGGGGACGGGGGCGCCGGCGAGGAGCCCCGGCGCCCCCCGCGCCCCAGGTGCCGCCCGCCCGCGCCGCCCAGCATCCTGAAAAGCGACCAGTGCAGGGCATCAGTGAAATTTGCTTGCGCTCGATCGATCGACGACGGCGTTGGCAGACTTCCCGGGGATAAAAAATAAACCGCAAATGCGCCAAAAATAAATTAAGCCGGATTTTATTGATTTATTTCGTAGCAAAATACGCGTCTTCCCTTCGATCTCCCCTTTCGTCCAAGGTTTTAAAAAGAAAAGAGACCGAGGGCTTCGTTATGCGATAACGCGCCAAATAAAAGAGCTTTTCCTAATACCCGCTCTTCAAGGAGGACAATACAGTATTCTCTGAAACTATTGAACGTATTTTTTGATTCCTTCGAATTGCGAGACACCCGCGGGAAACGAGGGAAAAAAATAATGCATTTCGCAACAGGAACATCGAGATAAATCGGGATTCTCTCGAAAAATACTATCAATAGTCTCCCAATAGAAATTGTAGTCGCAACTATTTACATGCAAAATTACAGCTATGTTTTTCAAGAGGATCTCGTTTTTTAGGATATAGTCGATATTATATTTCAACAATTTAGCTTTGACAAAAAAACTTATGATTCTTCATCACAGAGTTTCTGTTTATTAGTATTAAAATCACAACAAAAAAGGTTTTACAAAATGATCATTAAAAAAATAACTCGAAAAAAAGCTAACAAGACCGTTCGAAAAACCAACTTTGCCAAATGCTTTTTGAAAGATGATATAGACTACATCAACATGGATATTAAAATCGAGAGAGTTTGTCACTAGCTTAGTGACAGTGAAACGACGCGGACGAAACCCGCGTTGTTAGTCTACTAACGCTTACCTACAGTGATTTTTGGATATATGTATATGTAAATAGTTGTATCAAATAACTTAGCAGGCGCCGAAGGAACGGCGACTAGTCTGAAATTTTCGTAAGCACGATTGATCACCCTATTTGAATGTATTATTATTATTAAGAAAGTTACTTTGTCCTCAAAAGCATTTTTAACGCTATACAAAATTTTTTCTAGGATTTTTTTAACAAAGCTACGAGTTTTATTTATGCTTTGATAACCGATATTTTTAAATAAGACGTTGAATCAAACTGGTTAAGGAACTTAATAGTGATATTTATAAGGTTTATTTAAAAAAAATATATTGATCTGATTAAAACTACGGAAGTTACATCCCATATTCATACATATGTATGTACAAGTATGATAGAAAAATATATATTTTATCGTTATTCATATTTTTTATTTAATTTTCTATGATTATTTATAGTGGAGCATTCGCTTTTTTAAACTATTTGAATAAACCGAAATATTAAAAAGATTTAAAAAAGTTTTATAGCGATCTGCTTAGAACTACGGCAGCTACATTTGGAAAAAATATTTATGCATTTTTATAATCCAGACATTTCACCGAAAATGTTTTGTAGCATAGCATCTCATGTTTTGTTTTGAGTACCTTTTTTTATATTTATTTTTTTCTTTTTTCGTTGTAATCCTAGTGCATGCGAAAACCCAATGCGTTACAATGGGGTAAATCAGTACCAATTGGGTAAGTCAAACATACGTAATGAAGACCTACAAGTAAACATCAACCAGCAGAGTGTAAATCGGTGACATCTATATAATTTATTATAAATTATTATGTGTAGAAAATTTTATAACAGATAAATGTCACTTTGCATTTTATATGCATATGCACAGCGCATTATTTTTAATAATAAAAATGCGGGTCTGTTGTCGTGGTTTGAACCCGCGGCTATTCCAACAATAAATATTATATATTACTAAAAACACAGAATCGATACGCCTTGAATCAAACTATCTTGTTTCATGAATACACACTGATGTTATTTTAGATATACATTATTAGATGAAAACGAAGAATATCTATTACAAAAAACAATGTGCAATGACAAAGACTATTACTCGAGACAAAACCACCCGATGTTGCTAAAAACATTTTTTGCGAAACGTCTGAATTATTTAAGAAAAAACCATAAATATATATATTTTTATAATAATTATTAATTTCATTATCGTATCATTTGAAAGCCGAGTATAATCATTATTAAGACTTACTATTCGATATTTCGGCAGTGATTTGTGACTATGACAGACGCGTCACTGCTGAAACGTCGAATAGTGAGTCGTAATCGCGATAGAACAAAAAAATTATAAAATAATATACATATTCGTTAAAAAAAATTAAATCGCTTCATTCAATATTTCGGCAATGATGTAACTGTCACTCTTTTTTAAACATATCCTTTCGGTAAAGGTTTATTATATTACTTTTTGAAGTTTCGCAAGAATAAATATTTTTAGGAAACCAAGCTTCATTGCGATTGTGACATACTGTTCGAAATCGTGATAATGGCAGGTCCATTACTGCCGAAATACCGAACAGTAAGTCTCAATCGCGATGTAACTCTTCTGAAAAAAATATGTTTCCCTTTCTATAAAAAATATCTGGAGTTCAGACAACGCTTCGCCAACTCCATAATATGTTTAGGTGAACTATTTTTTTTTATATATTATTTATATAGTTCAGAGTCCAGCTTTATATGTTGAATATTTTTTTTAATTAAAGGTTTTTTATCTTCTAGTTGTTGGAAAACTTTTGCTAGTGCGAACGCATTGATAGCATTGTCAATTATTCTCGAATGTATTTTGATTCTCGAAGAGTTTGAGTGCTCTTTTTCAATTGGCACATATGTAAAAAAAACTCACGTGCCAATGGGTAATTAACAGTGACTTTTTTTCCTGTTTACGAACATGGCAGGCCTATCGAAGCCGAAATATCGAACAGTAAATTTCCTATTACGTTTGCTAAGTAATATTAGTCCAAGTATAGATATTAACGTCCAACAAGCGCGCAGTCAGAATCAGCAATATCATTTTCCGACCGCATAATAAATGTTTAAACGACAAAAACAGCCATTATAATCGGGGCCAAAAACTCAGATGATTTTTTTTATTGTTTTGTCAAAGCAATAATATTGAAAATATGTGATAAAGCATGTAATTTTACATTTTACCTAATTTTAAAATATTAAATCATAAATTTCATTAGCTCTGTATACGGTGAAACATTGTGTCTCAGTCGCACGATAGCAAAACACAATGAGGGAGGTGGGGCCCAGGGCCCTACCTCTCTCGTGCGACTGAGATACAACGTTTCACCGACCGTCACTGCGTATACGTAAGATTTATATTATTGTGAAGAGTTGGAGACGGAAAAGGTTTCAGAGATTTATACCGAACAATATGAATATTGGAAATGGGAGACGCGAAGAAACTCAAAAAGTCCTCCTCTTAATATTCAGCCGCTTGATTATTTCCAATTTTAGCCACAAAAGGGTTTAAAAATTCGTTCACTCGGAGAGATTAGATAAAAATAAGGCATGCGGGTAGGCCAGGGCCTGGTCTTTGACGCAGGGTGACAAAGAAGAGCCCTGCTCAAAATAGGCAAGAATTAAAAGCGAACGCGTAGTACGTCCGACAGATAACGCGCTAGTCGTCGAATCGATATAGATAAAGCGAATCGGATAAGCGGAGGGAGCTTAGAATTACGAATGTAAATTAAATCCGTGAATATTTAAAGGCGCTAAGTGGACTCTCCGAATAATATACGAACCCGGCGGTTCAGCGGTCGTCAAGTGAGGTCCCTCGCCCCCGGGTGCATCTTCTTCTCTGCCTCGCGCGCTGCTGCACCTGAAACCGACACTGCTATCTCTCCGTTCTCCCGGCGACTCGGATCAACAAGTGGGGCTCCGAACGCGACTCGCTATCTTTTATTTGCGAGTTCGAAACTGCGAGGCTCTAATATAAAACGAGACGTATGTTGTAACGAGTCGCATTATTCAACGTTAGAATATCGGGTATTTGATTCGGCACTCAAAGATGGAATATCTCGATTAATATGTAAATGTTTCGTTTTGCAGATTTCAGTAATTTTATTGCTTTTCAATACTTAATTTTACAACATATTCATTATTCAATACTCGAGAATACGCTAGCTTTGCATGTGGCCGGAATTCATTACAATTTGGAGTTCAGGTTGAAAAAAATATTGAGATATTATATTTATGACACTTCAAAAAATATTTTTTTTAATGGAGATATTTATTGTAGTAGTTACCAACCATCGAACAAAAGGGATTTGGCAAACAAAACACGAAAGGAATAATAGAATTTAAAACGCGACTAAACTCACAACGATCATGCATATTTTTACATTTTATATTCATTGGAAATCTTCCGTTGCAACATTACATACGTTAGATCAATGTGTTACAATTGGATCGACAACTAATAAATAAGTACTGAGACACCGGACTGAAAGCAGTGACATATGTTTTAATAATTACAGTTTACAATCAATAGATGACACTATTCATCGTGATAATAACAGGCGAGCTTAAAAAAATCTAGAAAAATTGAATTGAAAGTGATGATCAATCAGAATTATATTATATATTAACTCTGATCTCTCGACATACGATAGAAATTAAAAAATATTTGGGCGCATATGTTATGTGATTCAAACTGACACTCGTCAAACGATACCGATTGTCTTGCACATTATTCGTATCTTTTGTCGACATTCGGTAAGCAACCTCAATGGTTTCGCTTATAAAGGAACACACGGAAAACTTTCGCTCCATTTAAGGGGCTGTACGTAGTAAGTGGAATAAGAACCATACTTTATTTTCGGTATTTACTCAAAGGAAATGTGACTAAATATTTAAAAAAACGAATTAAATATTTACACACTTCTTCAATTCGTTGAATAAAGTTAAGCTAAATATCAATTTATTATGCAATTAAAATGTAAGATTTTATTATAAATGTAAGAATCACTCTTATACAATAAAATATATTGATTGAATCTTTGCAAATATTGAACTAAAGACTATATGCAACAAAAAGCTGTTGTTTCATATCTGAATTGAATGAAAATATCTACAGAAAATTGATTTGAAATAAATTATAAAAGCTAAATTTGATCAAAAACTATTTAAAATAAACGATGCGTTTAAGTTGAAAATTGACCGAACTTTCATTTTGATGCTATATTTGAAACTTTCAGTTTAATAAAACATTATTAATGAAACATTTTGTAATTTGATTTATTTTTACTTTGAATAAATGAGAGGTGTAATATATTATTACGCTCCAAATGTTAGTGCCACTGCCTACAATTAAAGATCACTATGGATTTTAAGCCCTTTGCTTTCCAAAATCTGATATATCGACTTTTACTACTTTAACTAGAATGGCCATCATTAAATAAAAAACACATACATCTGATTATCTTAAATTTATTGAGTTCTATTCTTTATTAAAATGCTCGTAGTTTGAGTCAGTGATTTTTCTAAAATTCATTCAACAGTCTATAAAATTAGTTGGAGTATAATATGTATTAAAATCTACGAGGTCTATGTTATCTAGTATGCGGGCGAGAAGTAATGCTTCGTATGTATCGGATATAGACGAGTTATTAAAATTTATTTTTTTACAATCCCATCCAAAAGACTAGAGCGCGATCGGAGCCGAAAAGAAAAAACGTAGGGAAAAGAAAGGCGCTGCACTGCACTGAACTAACGCGCTCCATCCGGCGCATATGTTGCACCGCGTAGGCGTAGAGCGCGGCGTAGCACCTGTGGCGCGCTACGAGGCCCGCGCTACACTGAGCCCCGACGGGGAAGGGGTCGGTCGACCTGCCCCGACATCATCGAGACTCCGCACCTGCTCCAACTCTAACAATTAACAATAATCGATTCTTCTTTACTTCTTCGACTAAAAATAGATCGTCTTTCTCCTTCGAAAAATGTACACCTACCGTATTTCATAATTACAAAGAGCGCCGGAATCTCGAAACGGCCAATCTGGTTTAATTCGAGACGCCGGGGAGTCGTCCGTAAACGTATTTACGGATTAAAGGCTTAAAGTTCTAAATTTGAATAAATGAAATTGCAATTTTAACCCTTTGCCCAGCGCGGGTGCTCAAACGCAGTGTTGCGGTACTTCGTTAACGAACAAAGTGATTTAAAATTAACACTACATATTTTTTGTCATAAATATAAAATAAATCGATTATCCGTGCTGTTATTTTATTTACGTTTAATTTTGATCAAATTATGTTTATTTTATTTACCTACACATTAGAGTAAATTTTGTTATATTAATAAAGTAAAGTTTGTGGTTCTCAACATTTTATTGTAACTTTTGTATTTACGTCTCATATTGGTAAACTTATGAATATTTTATTTACGTATATATTAAAGTAAATGCTCTATTGATAAAGTATTTTTTTGCTTCTCAATATTTTATTTCTTATTTAATTTGCTGCCTTAAGCTATGATAAGCATATTTTTTAAATCTATAAACTGTTTAGGAATGGTACGGAAATAACAAATAAGCATGTGGAAATATGCAATTTGATTTAGATTATGAATTTGAATAGTTGTGTATCATAAAAACAGTAAAAAAATCCATTATTTAAACAATACTTAGGTATTAAATATTACAATATATATATAATATACAATACAAAAAATAATTAGTTTAAACTAGACTAATTTTAACATTAGATATGTCATAGTATGTACACTGCAAAAATTCTAAATGATTGTTTATGCAATCTTCATAATCAGTCACGTTATGATAATTAATTACTAAGAAACTGTAATATATAAAACATAGTATATACATTCATTAAAGTCGCGATACTTATTTTTTGTTGTTGCACAGATCACTTCCACTTAAATATTGTTCAATGCGCATTTCGTTAATACTTTGTGTTCTATTTTAATGCAATCGATAAATTCGCAGAATAATGAGCGTCACTGATATTGCTTATATTTAATCTCAACGAGATTAAAATACTTCAGTTTAACCTTACAAATGAATTAATATTTAAGAAAAAATTGAGGGATTAACTTATACTATTAATCATAAAAAAAGGCTGGTTCGACTAGTGATAAAGTGTTTTAACCATGAAAGAAAAAAAATGGGTTCCTTCGATACAGGATTAATATTCGCCGCCTTGAAAAGAGATTCTTTAACTTTCTTTAACTGTCTTTAACTTTCACATGCCCATGCTATACCGCTTTATCAAAGAGATGGGTGAGTATATCGGATGGTGAGTATATCATCTTTTATCTCACACGGATTCGCTTGTACGTGTGCGAGCGAGATGCATAAGTGCGTCTGACTCGCTCTGATGCACGCATCAGACGGCGTTTCAACCGTGTGTCAATATTTATTTGCCTGTCAACGGGAGAGTTACGTCAAAGCGCAGAATTTTCCTGCGCTTCTTAATTATTTTTCAATCTAACAAGTATATTCAATATTTTTATTTCATTAAATAGTTTTAAAATAAACTAACTTTAGTTTAAATAATATTTGTAGGGATGGTCGAAAGATATAATGATTCTGATGAATCGGATTTTGTAAAAAATAGCAAAGTATTAACGAAATGCGCATTGAAAAAATATTTAATTGGAAGTGATAAAAATAACTATCGCGATTTAATACCTATAAATTTCTACAAAATATAATTATCCGTGATGGATGTAAACATTGTGAACAATAAAAGAGATAATGATATAATAAAAATATTTAATATATCGATACAAGTATTGCTTTGGTTTCCTAATTAATAAACATGGTGAAATATGCGAGCGGTACTTGAAATGTTTTTTCGTTATTTTTATTATCAAGTAATTATAATAATTATAATAACGTCAATACCGGTAATATTTCGGTATAATTACAATCTCTAGTCATGATTAGAGTAGATGGTTTCATGTAAGGATTGCAATACCAAACATATATACCGGTATTGCATCAAAAAACAGTTAATGGGATTTCGATACCTATAGAATAATTCAACACCCCTAAAACAATTTTTCATAATAAATAACAGGATTAAAAAAGATATATATTAAAATTATAAATACTTAGGAGATTCGGCTAAGGATTGACAATCCTTACCGGTAAAAAAAATAGGGTCTGGAAAACCTCACTTTAAGGTGTCCATAACTTGTCCAAGTTGCGGTGCCAGTTAAAAGAAAGAAAAAATATACCATAAGCATAAAAGGCAAATGTTCATGAATACCTTACATTTATGAATTAAAATATGATCATATAAAGGACAGTTTATCTGGATCCTCGTGCAACTAAATCCAGCTGCAGATAAAGATCTCTCAGATTCAACACTCGTTTGTTGAACAGTCATTAAATAATTGTACACTAATAACCAATCATAAAATTCTAATTCAAAATTATTTTTTAGTATGTCACCAAATCAGTACCGACAGACAGTACCGTCACCAAATCTCGTGGACCGCCCTGCTTCAAATTGTGTTTCAATCTGAGTTCAAGTAAATCTTTTCTCGACACCGTAATGTAATAAAATAGCCTAAAAATAAAAATATTGCTCTCATTTTTATAAACATGATTTAGCTCACTAAGACATAAAATATTTCATTTAAAAATCGACCAGATTGTCATCGGCAGTCTATCGGTCGATCGACTGCTCGACCACCTCTAGTATAAAGCGAAAAATATAACAAATGGCAATTCATTAATCTAAAGTGTAATAAAACGTCAGCTTTAATGACGAGAAAATTACGTTAGGTTTTCATTATGTATAGGATTGGAAAGCACTTTGCCAAAAAGAACATGAATCAATGATACCGTCGGTGCCAGCATATAAAGCTACTGTAATATCTCAAAAATATTGATAAATCTAACAAACTATTTGTAAAATATAAAGTAGTCAGTCATTAATTAATTATTTTAAAAAATATTTTGCCTTCACTCTAAATGAAATCAGAAACTCTAATTGTGCTAATGTGATATCTAGTATGAAATGGCATCTGGCTTAAACCAGCGTTCACAGTTGAAGAGGCGATTAACCGTCGACTTGTTCACTCAGTCGTGTGATTCGCGCCAGCACGCGATTTGTATATCTCGAGTAATTCAGCGCTGCGCGAAAACGCCCTTATACAAAGTTGGTCGAACTTAAGCATAAGCAAGTAGAATAGAAATGCGACGGCGCTAGCCTGACCGTTTCGATTTGATTGCATTAAGCGGGTCACCTTCGCGACGCCAAAGTGACGCCTCCGGATGCGCCCGCGGCGACGCGACCCAGATAGCGCCCTCCACGCACAATCCCCGATCTCTGATAGCGACGCGACGGGGTTACTAGCCTAAGCGACGACTTTATTTAAGTAAGGGACGCAGCCTGGATTACATTTCGTTCACGGCCGACTAATTTAAAGCTGAACAGGTGCCGATATTACAACTTAGCGGTACTCGATAGTTCCGTTACTTCCTAAGAGCAAACGCGACTAGCTACATTTTTTATTTCATATTAATATTATTCAACTTAGTAAAGAGATCTGATGATTTATAAAATAATAAATACCTTCAGGCAAAATCCCGATACCGAACGTTACATTGTTATGTATAGTCATATTGCTTAACAAATTCGTTCACGTTTTCACTGCGCATGCGAATTAAAATAATATAAGCTTTTAATATATTTTATTTTATATTTATCGCATATTTTCCTAAATCAGAACATCAAAGGTTTGATATTGATCTTCCTCCAATCGACGCGGCCCTTCCACTTTGAGCGCTTTTAGAGATATCTAGATTAATAATACAGCATTGAGTCTTTTGATGTTTTCTTTTCGATCCTACCCTCCTTTGCAAACCTCTTATCAGTTGTACTAAGTGCAGCCTATATCTTGTTTCTTTTAAAAGAGGAAACCGTGGCAAAAATGGAGGCTATTATTGCAAAAAACCGTCACGTATCTGTTTTGTTTTAATTTAGAACCAAACAGTGTATATATTATATATACATATATACACGTACATTAATTTTGTTGTGTTGTTTGAATTGCCAGCACTCATTTTTATAATATTATCAGGATCAACCATAACCGTTGCCAGGAAAGTATTCGAAAATAGGTATGATTTATTTCTGTCCCCAGAAGTTATTTCTCGTCGGCGTAAAACAAAATGTTGAATATCTGAGCGGATATTAAATTGGCGGTATCGATAAACAGTTTCAAATCACATTGCATTAGGTTAACCTGTCAGGTAATGATGATTTTCACTTTAATAAGTAAATAAATTTCCAAATGCACTAAAACATATATGAAGTATTAATATCCATAGAATTACATACATATAGCAGGTGGAAAACTTGCCCCTTCTTGAATTTGGCCAGAAAAATGTATGTCATTTAATTAAATACTATAAATTTTAATGAAATAAAAATATTAAAAAAGCTCAAATGACAAGGCAAAGATTCTCGGGTTATCACTCAAAGAAAACAATCAAATCTATTCCAAAAAAATATTTGTAAATATGCTATTTCAGTGAAATCATATCGGAATACACTTTAGCTAGTAGACATATATATTTTTACCAGTGAAAATATAATTTTTCTGGCAGGTGCTAGTAAAATTATATAATTTAAACTTTTCATATGTAGTAAAAAAACTTATCATTATTTATTTACATGCGATGTAATATAAATATTACAGTGAATGTGTATTTTTCAGTGAAGTCCAATTTAACAGTTGCGAAACGTCTATTTGTTGCTTAAACCCAAACCTAACATAAACAAATTACTGAATTTTTCATGAAGTTATATTTTCACTAGTGATATCCAAATACATTTTACTAGCGAAAATATAATTTAACTCGCTAATGAAATTATGTGCTGCTCTAAAATATCAATGAAACTCAATTTGACAGTTGCGAAACGTACATTTGCTGTTACCTAAACAAACCTTACCTGACCTAACAAATTATAGTTTTAAAACTATAATTAGGTTGAGTTCAAAATACAAACTAAGCCAACTTATCTTTCAGGGGAAAATAGGCAAAAAAATAAATACAAACAGACGTCACATCTCTCGTATTGCCGCATAGATAGTCTGAACTTGGATATTACACTGCTTAAAAAAGATGATAGCTATCTTTTCCGATATTACTACGAACTTTTGATATGAAAGTATTGGTGAAAGTACATTTCAACCGAATTTTGGTCAATATGAGAGCACAAAAACAATTATCACTTTTCAGAAGTCAAAAATTCACGTCAAAAGCAATAAAATCGTGTCGGTAACGTCGCAGTGGTTCCCACTGCGTTCCCGTTGCGTACCCACTGCGACCGCGACAGCAATTTGTTTCACAAATAATTATTTCACAAACAGAGACTCTTTCTGTTGTAAAGTTTACAACGTCTGACATTACGTAGAAGTTGCTTAAAAAATACTATGAAGTACTGAAATAAGTTGAAGCCCAATAATAAAAAATTTAGCTCTCAAATTCAAAATGAATTATTAAACAATTACAACCAATCGATTAATGCAGACACAAACAAGATTTATTAAAAAAAGAAAATATCTTAAATATATCGTTATGTCGTTATTCTAAAAGCCGACTGATATCGAGATTTGCGAGAGTTTCCTTGATTTTCATGAATTAAGTGATCGGAAAGCAACGGATTTAACAAATGTTTTAACCCTTTGCACTCGTATTTTTTTTTTGGTTGGGGTAGCGCCAGCTCGTATTTAATTTCGAGACTTTTTTTATGTTCAATTTATGGAAGTAAAAATGAAATAAAACATGTTTTGATTAATCTTTTTACAAATTAAAATTAATACAGCGAAAGATTGATAGTTTGTCAGTATTTTAGTTAAAAAAAAATTAATTAAATATTTAAAATATATTATAATTTAAATACTTTAATCGGAAAATAACTTTTTTTATTGTACTTTTTTAAATAATTTGTAAAACGTTAACCATGAAACTTAGAAAAGAATAATTTATTAAAATGTGTTCACGAAGAATTGTACTTACTATTCACCAAAAATAAATGACATAGTATTAGGTATACATAGTATAGGAAGGTAAATGTAATGATGTTTTTAGATGATTTTTCGTCCATCGCAATCAAATGCGCGGTAAAACAAATAAATGAATTATTTAAAAAAACAGCTGAGTGCTGTAGCGGCAGGGGTTTATAACCATTAAGAAATTTGTAAATAGCTAGATGTCATATGAATTCTGAATAATTAAAATATTGGACTGTTTGTATTTTTTTTGCACCTATCGTTTATTATCTTGCGCAATGCGCTTATTATCTTGCGCATCGCGCTCGTTCTATAGCGTTTAGCGCTCATAACATCGATCAACAATTTGCGTTCATAAAAAAAATAATGGTTACAATAAAATTTAATCAAGATTAAAATTACAAAGAGCACAAGTTTTTTACTTGTTGTTTTTTTTTCTTAGTAAAACCTTAGTTTTTAGTTTTTTTAATTGTTGTTTTTTCTTGGTAAATAGTTAATATATTCCCATTAACAAGTTTTAGACTTTATAGAAAATCAGATTACAATAAACGTATTATAAAAAATAAAAAAATATACTGTTAGTTAATTAAAACATATATCAACATATAATAACGTTTAAAAACACATTTAATACGAAAAATTGTTATGCACCTTACAATAAATAAAACACAAACAATATGCACATCAGCACATATGTTTTAAGCAAAAGGATACATTTTGACGATATAAGCAATGATTTTTAAAAGCAAAATTTAACACTTTTGACGCTAAGTTGCCGATAATGAGATTCCAAATAAATTAAAGCGAAGGTCCATATATAAAGGAGAATCTAGATTAGGAAATATGGTTCTAGGACACTAACCGCCTGGAAATATACCCCTTGGACAATAATCCCCCTGGACATTGACCCCCCGTGCTAATAACCCCCTGACAATTAACCCACCATGCAAATAATCCCCCTGACAATTAACCCCCGCCACGTATAAAGATAATACAGATATTACTTAACACGTCTCGTGACGCTCTATTATACTTAATAAAACATATACTGACGCCATTATCAAAGTTTAGCTGTATTATACATACATATGTATCTAGCCTAATAATATTTTTTATTTTTTTTAATACTCTTTATAACAATTTTGCTCGCACCGGTCACCGGTACAAAATATACAATACGTATATTTTCTTCGTAAATGTGTTAGTTTTATTGATATTTTAAAAAATCTGTATTTTGCTGAATGAAATAAATTAGTATTGATACTGATTATTCGTATTAAACATTATTTTATTAAAATAATGACCATTTATTATAAATAATAACAACTTATATAAAATACTTATCTCTATACGTGGCGGGGGTTAATCGTCAGGGGGGTTATTTACACGGGGGGTTAATTTTCAGGGGGCTATTTGTCAGGGGGTTATTTGCACAGGGGATTATTTGTACAGGGGGTTAATGTCCAGGGGAGTTTTGATGGGAGATATATCTATCCAGGGGGTATTTGTCCTGCGTTTACATGCACTTAGGATAGGAATATTTAAAATACGAAAAAGAAGACCAAATTAAATTAGATATTTTTTAATATATTCACTGTCTATGGCAGAGGTCAGAAAATTACGGCCAAATCCAGCCCTCTGGTTATTTTAATCCGGGCTGCAAGTAATTGTTAGATTTGACATATAAAAAAATCAAAGTATGTGCTATAATAGAGCGGCCAACCGTCGAGTTAAGGAGCTAGCTAGGTATCACATTATAAGGTGCTCCTATTGCTTTGTATTTCACCGTGACGTTATGCACTTTAAATTTGAAAGCATCTTCAGTGCCCACGTAACGCCTTTTGCAATACATTTGAATATTTGAGAGAAATGATAAAGCTCATTTTAATTTTGCTTCCTGGCCCGCTGAGCTTAAAATATTTACAATCTGGTCCTTCACAAAAAAGGTTTGCCGACCCCTGGTCTATGGTGTTACACGAGCAAAATAACCTTGTCTATATTCTTCAGTCATGTCATTGCGATTTTACAACTTTATATTTAGATTGTCTTGTATAACCGGAATGTCGTAGTCCTTAAGGCGTTGAACTGATATCCTAGAGACTATCGGTTCAGGTCCCGCAGCAAACTAAACATTTTAATATTAAGAATGCGCTATTATTAAAATTAAGCCCTAACTGCTAAGCGACATCTATTGATTGTAAGCTGTAATTATAGTTAACAATATATAATAGATATCACTAATTTACAAACTGTGTTTTAAATCTTATCCAATTAAACGTGTAAGTGTTGATTATGTTGTGCATAAACGACTTTTACTAATAGTTTTTCAATGACGCATATTTGAGTCATCCACCTTTAGAGTGTTAAATATGGATAAATTTATATAAGTGTAATACAATCCTAAAACTCACTGAAAAAAATATGTTTTACAAGACTTTTAACCCTTTCACCGCGGATGACTTCTATAGGTGTCATCAAGAAAATCGCCAGTACTCATTAGACATTTAAAGGTGGCGTAAGCATTTGAGCCTAATAAAATGGCTTTTTAGTATAATTTAAGGCTGTAAATCAATTATTTGAACCATAATATTTTTAAAAATATGGCATGAATAGGTGCCCCCACATATTAACAAATTTCGAAATGGCGCTCAAAAATATCAGCTGTGGTGATAATATAAATGCAATTGGGACCAGGCCCCACCCAATTTTTTCGTACATAAAAACAAATAGGTGGGGCTGGTAAAGTTTTATTATATTTTGTGAAAATGATCAAATTTTATATTTAGACAAATATTCTACAAGTTTTTCGTATGTATTTGCCCATTTGAGGCAGAAATGATAAATATTACATTGTTTTTTTTTGTGGGGATCTGTTTTGGATTGGCAGGCGTTTTTACACCTAGAGCGAACCAGCGTAGTTTGGCCTCGTGGCTTTGTTTTTGAATTTTTAAGTTTTGAATTTATTAAAACAGTTCTAAAAATATAAATAAATTGATCATAAAAAATTTTTACATTAAAAGATTATCCTAAAACTTGAAACTTTAAATACTTGTACCAGATTTAAAATTGGTAAAAATAATCTTAGCATAAACGCATACTATTACTGTCACAGTAATAATATCACGGTTAATATCGAATTCATCGTCACGTCCTTAAAAATTCAATATTATATCGTCATTCGTAATTATATGGATAATTTTTAAAAGAAAATCAATATATGTATTTATAAATAATTAAAACACAGATTACTAATTCTGTTTTACATAATTTAGCTATTTACTAGCTCGAAAATATATTAAATGTGTCGAGACTAATATTATCGTTTGAGTTGAGTACCCAGGTCGATAGTTGTCAATCGCTCATGTTATTAGTGCGAGCGAGTAAGCGAGCTCTGCTAGCATAACGGCATCTCGCTCTTTTTTCCGTCTTAAAAATTTTATTTTTATTTCATAACAGACACACAATATAAAGTAATAATTATGCACAATTAGAGCATATGATCCCGTTTCATCCCATATCATAAAAATATAGATGCCCTTAAAAGGAAAAAATCAGTTGTAAGGCAATAATTGACAACCTAAATCTGTCAAGTCTAGCGCGATGCCGTCCTAACAGCGCGCGCTTTGACCATGTTCCGATGAAAAATTTTACAATAAACTTACACTTGTAAATTTAAGATTATTGAGTTATTTGCATAAGTTAAAAATTCAATATTACTGAAATGTGTTTAACAGAAGTCTTTTTACTATTAATAAATTTAAATTTTCAAAATTTGCTTGAACACAAAGCCAATAAATGCATTCAAAGTTTTGTCGACATATTGTCGACGTTCGAGTACAACGCTTGAAATACGATGTCGACACATAGTCGACTTACGAGCGCAAAGGGTTAATAGATAAAATGAAAATGAAGCTGTAGATGATCAAAAAGTTTGTCAGCATGGGTTTCGATGATGCATCAGTCATAAATGGACATAATTCTGGAATACATACAATGGAGAAATCTCTGGATATTCTAGAGATACCAGAACGTTTATAGACTAATTCGTTGTGACATTTTATTAAACATGACTGGAAAAGCTAGATTCTCAGGACGTCTCCAAAAGCTTAGATAAAATCCGTTGATATTGAATTCCGTAAAATCTGATGAGAGAAACGAAGCAGGAGCAATTAAAGAACAGATGGAAAACTATAAATTTGTTTTTTTGATGATATATTTGAGCAGTGTTATCTGAATTGAACACAACTAGAATTATCTTGCAAAAAAACAGTTGATATAGTGAAGGCTACAATTTACGTTGAAATCAATCTAAAGTGCTTTACTTGAATGAAAATAAAAATATTTATGATGATGCTACTAATTTGTTGAAAAAATGTATAATAAAATTGATATTTATAAGAAAAATATTATTCAACAAATTATGAATCTGTGATTACTAATTGAATGAAAATTGAACTATTAAATGTTTTTTGTAATGAACTTCCACGAAATGAAGTTACACTATGATATAAAAAGTATATTTTTTTTAAATTTGAAAAGGCCCAAAATAATTTTTGCCGCCTCGATAAATGTAGTTACGCCTCTGAACCAATCAATCTATTTTTAATGAATATAAAATAATTATCTTTATATATTGTCATTTTGTTTGCAACTGAGATTTTGTCGAAAATAATTTACAACTAGTTGTGTTATAGCATTTATATGCTTAAATAAATAAAGGATATTTTCAAATATCACCTGCTAGCTCTACGGAATAACTTTGATTAGTTTATAATTCTCAGTAGTCTCTGATCGTATGCATGCAGTTGCATGTACCGATTTCAGATTTTTTAACAATTTTGTTTAAATAATTTTTGAAGGAAATATTACACTTCTATTTTAACTTTTGGCACCCCAGGTGACAGACCTTGACCATCGTCACCGCAGCTAAAGGTTCAACAAGATCTTCGTGACGATTCTAAGACTACCTTCTAATACTCAAAAAATTTATTTTTAAAAAGATTTTGCATAACATTATTAAAAAGTTGTAAATAAAATAAATATCCTTTCTCTATATTACCTAATATTATAAAATTATTATATTGTCAGCGATCTCCCTTATATATATAATTCTATCCAAGCCTAAGAGACAAATTATTATCGGCTTTATGATTAATAATTGTTTTATATTATACTTATGCTCGTCACGAACTCCTTTGATAGACCTTTCCTCCATCTTGATATTTATGCATAGGACGGCGCAAAAATAAAAACAATATATATTTTTAATATTATAAATATCTCTCCATTCATGTGTTAATTGCACAGCATAAACTTATTATATTGGACACTAATATATTTTATAATATCTATTACAATAATAGTAATAAAATTCTTTATGTGTTACGTATTAACGTTTCATAGTCAGAACCACACATAATTGTTACATTGAAATTAGTTTGCAAGGATCGTTAAAAGGTCAACAAATATATAGATTTGTGCTTCTTGTATTAACTAAGAATTGTATAATACGTCGGTAAACATACAAATAGTGCTTATGCGTATTCGAGTTCCAATCAAAACCATTGGACCTTATTTTAAACAAAAAACCTAGAGTTCTCGTTTGATATGTCCAACCGAATTATGCATTCCAGGTGAAAACGACATCGCCAAATGTACCGATATTGAATTAAAAATAGCCCACATTGCCCACAAAACTATCACTTTAACAGAGCTTGCACTGAGCGGAGCTGCGCCAAGTATCGATCAAAATGATCTTTTGAAAAAAAGTGTATTTCTATGTTTCTAATAACATGTAATCCATTCATTTAAAATATAATAAATAATCATTGATATAGGAACATCAGTCCCCGACCGCTCTGTATATCTTTCGATGCGAAATTAAAATGTCTTAATACCCTACCTACCTATAAAAAAGTATATATCTAAAACCTTTCCGAATCTGTTGACGTTGTCGTCGAAATGAGTTGTAATAGGTTTTTATGCGGACAAACATAGAATATGTTTGCGGCTATAAAACGAGAGTGAGTAATCTCGGTCGGACGGAGAGCGTATTATGCGAAATTGAAGAGAGGTCCTAGGAGAAAAGGAGAGATCAAAGACAAAGTAAATATAAAGACAGGACGTACCCGAATCGAATCGACCGCTGAATAATTAAGTCGACACCTGTTGCTCTCCGAAAACTTAACGACTTCAACCCTGAAACGGAGTTTTTATTATGCATAAAACGTCGCTCGGTGGAAGCGTTTACCTTAATAACCGCTCAAAATCTCTATTACTGCTCAAAATGACGACAGATCAAAAGTCTCGCATAAAACGCTACATTAACGTAAGAAGCTCGCTTCTTCGACCGCTGCCTATTAGCAGATCGAATTAGAAGTTGAAACCTTAATTATATTTTATTTTTATAATATTTTATTAGCAGTTTAATGAAGTGTAATTTAATATCGCCGTTAAAACGGACATGGCAGCCTTTTAAAAATACACAGAAGAAAAACTTTTAAAGCTCGGAACACCCGGCTCAGGTTTTAAGAGTTTTTATAACTAATGGGAAAAATGCTGGCGATTATTGACTCTGGTCTTGCTTTATTAAAAAAATGTGTATTTATTGGTAACGTATTACATTATACGACATTTTTTATTTTTGCCACGAAGATAAGATTCTTTCTTCATAACAACCCATAATCGTTGGGTTGAAATAAATTACATAAAACTCCCCTCGAATTTACTAAGAACATAAAAGCAGTTATGCATATCTTTTTACGCTCATCACTTCAAAGTTTATCAAATACAAGGTAGAGTGAAAAAATTAAAGTTGTCCTAACAATTGTTATACATTATCCTGGAGCACTTGAAGTATTAAATGTTTTTCTCAGAGAAATGGCTATAAAATCAACTCCCATCGGCTCTACAACAAAAAATTAGTTAATGACAGTGTTTTGCCTCAAAATTTTGTACGCATTAATAACATCAATATTGTTATACAAGGAAGTGCAACATTTTCACGACTCTTGGGAAATAATTTTTCAAGAGGCAAAATTACGTTTCGATATTTTAGGAGAACAAACAGTCACAGAACATTGAAAAAAAGTTGTTGAAAGCGAAGAAAATTTCAGAATTTTATATTTTTTCTGCTTTAGAGTTCATTATTAACGATTTGAAGTACAGATTTAAAGCAGAGAATTAAATAAACGAATTGTTTTCACCAATTTCTGATATTCTTAATTAAGACAATAACTAAATTTCAACAAAAGGAAAAACACCAATCAATCTTTTTGACAAAGAATAATCGGACGATTAAATAGAAGAACTCTTTCATTTGAAAAAAAAAATTTTCGGCGCTGAAAAATTCCGTTGAAACTTTTAAATTCAATTTTCGAGAAAAAATTGCCGGGTATATTTGTAAATATATATATATATATAATATTTTTTTTTAAATCTCGGGATTCATCTCGATTTTTGCTTACTTGTATTCTATATTTCGGCCGCGATTTTCCGGGCTATGATCACGAATTATTCGCAACTGAATAATTCGCAGTTATTTTGCACAATACCATTCGCTGTTTCGACGGCAAAAATATATTTCAGTAGATTAGGAAATTTTCTGAAAACATGGCAAAGGAATTCAATGACAAAAGAACGGCTAAGTGATATAGCCATTAAAATAAATTTTAGCAAAGTAATTGAAAAGTTTGCGTCAAAATAATCAAGACATTGTATTTTGAGATAATTTACACACTTATATGTATCAATAATTGAGTAAATAAAAAATGTAAATAATTGTGTGAATAAAAATGTAAATAAATATGCGAATGAATATGTAAATAATTGAATAAATAAAAATGTTAATAATTATGATATTAGAAATATAAGTAATTGCGTAAAAAATGTAAATAATTGCTTTATTAAAAATGTTAGTAATTGTGTAAATAAAATGTAATTAGCCTATTATTTTATGTGAATTTAGGAGTTAACTTAAGTCTTAAGACGAGCGGTGCTTCTACGAAGATTGGAGGAATAGTATATATAAGTTCAGTAAAAAATATAATGTAAAACTTTGTCCGCCTAAGTAATTTATGGCGAAAAACAAAATTGAGATGACTCATTACGCACACTATAAAAATCAATAAATTGGTATATTCTATGCATGATAATTTGAAAAAAACTACACAATTTTTTGTTACGGTTTAAATACAACAAGAAGCACCTTTTAACTAAAAAATCAAAATTAAAACATACAATTAAAAAATCGGTTTAATCGTGAAAAAATATCGGAACCACCCGTAATCGCTGAAAAACATAGTCACCAAGGACTTGCTAAAAGAGCTCATTAAAAGTGATTGATTTGTGGCCCTTAGATTTTCTGAGAAACAAAGCTTTCTCTCGTCGGAATATACAAACAATAATGGGTATATGAGCGGGTATCCATTAAACAGTATGTATTAAGAGTTTTAAATGCACTTGCATAATAACGGTGGTCTTTACTAGAACAAGGCTGGGCCGGGACTAGACTAGACAACAACCTTTTAAAAAAAAGAAGAGGTCAAATACCTGGGAGTATATCTGGACAGAAGAAACATATTTTTACCTAAAGGAAACAACTTAGAATTCAACTTCGAAAAATGCACTGAATGCTGGGAAGAAGATCCCATGACACTGGAAAACAAGTTACTAATGTACAAGTAAATATCAAACCATTATGTACATACAGGTTTCAAGTTTGGGGTAGGGCCAGTGTCTACACCATCGCCATCATCCAGAGATTCCAAAACAAGGTTCTACTAATGATAATCGACGCTCTCTGATATGTTCCTAATGACGTAATACATAACGAACTTAACATAGAATTCATAAAAGATGAAATAACAAACAAATACACGACATACAGAGACAGACCATAACTCCACCCAAACAAAGTGACAACCGAACTACTTGACTGTAGATATGATGACACCAGACGATTAAAACGATTTAGAGAGACCATCTGACATACTTAACAGACTTGACAAACTATAAATGTAAAATAGTAAATTAGTACAAACAAATAAATTAGTATTATATAAAATAAATTATATTTTGTAATAATAAATATGGAGAGGCATCCAATGGAATGTTTTCTTTACATGCTAATATCATAAAAAAATACTAATTGTTTATGTATAGACAGATTGTAAATAAATAAATAAAAAATATTGATTCTTAAATCTCAATAATATTTATTTTCATAAGAATTATCATTCGTATACTTATTTATTATTACTTACGTTAAAAGCATAAAAGCAACATAAATTTAATTTAAGTTAAAAATATTTATGTAAATAATATAGAATAAAAAATGCGTAAATACTGCATAATATTAATCTACTCTGATATCCTACGCCGATAACATTAGGTGAATCCCCTATAATGAGCATTATTTTATTTTCCGCTCCTGCATGCAAGCAATATAGCAATATCGTGTTTGTAGTTCTAAGCCAGTGGTTCTTAACCGGGGGTGCGGGAAGGTATATTGAGGGTGCGGGAGAAGCCCTAACAATATAAATTATTAAATATAATTTATTAAATTTTGCTTGATTCAATTTTTGTGGAAAATGAAAAAATACAATTATACTGGACATTGCAATATATTTGAAACGATTAAGCGAATCACTCAATGGATATTTTTTACTTGAAATATTACCAATACTCAGAGAAGGATACTGGATTCACTTCTATATAACCTAAATTCGATGGATGATAGTGATTTAAAAAAAGACGATCTCATTGAAATCCGAGACAGTGGACATATTCAAATGGAATCCAAATAATTAGAATTACAACAATTCTGGTGTACACAGTAAGAACGTTATCCACAGTTGGCGAAAGAAGCATTGCAGTCACTTCTTTCATTTGCCACCACCTACCTGTGTGAAATAGGATTTTCATCGCTTTTGCATATAAAAACTAAAGCGAGAAGTCGCTTAAATACAAGTGATGATTAACGCGTGTCTCTTTCAAAAAAAGCGCCTCGCTTCATAATGAACAAGCAGCAACAGCCTAGCCATTAATAAAAATAATATTGTTTTGTATCTGATATATAAAATGTACATTTTTTTTTAAATAAACAATAAATTTCGCAAAAAAAAATATTTTTCTAAACTAAAAAATCGAAGCACATTTTTCAATGGGGTACGGAGACCTATTTTCAGATTCAAAGGGATGCGGCTCACTTAAGAGATTAAGAGACACTGTGCTAAGCCACGGAGAAACAAATAAAGTGAACGGATTTGAAATAAAATTCAGTACTATCGGTTTTTATTTTATAATACCGGTATTATCGAAGGTCGAGCTTTGCCCTAATATAAGTATTATCGGTATTGCAATCCCTATACGCAGCTATACTGTATTATAAGGTCTATATTAAACAATAAAAATCATCTGCTTCCGGCCCCAACCATTGAGATTGCTTAGACGACCGAAGACTGGAAAGTCCGTTAGACTTCATCTCAATTATCTAAGATATATATCCAAAAAAACTGCGGAACTAAAAAATATTCTTCAATAAAAACTTGACAATGAGAGTTTAGCCGAGCTCGCACCAAGCGAAGCGCTACGTTGAATCGACAGAGACGACACTTAAAAGCACGAGAAAGCAGCCGCTTTCCACTTAAAGTGCAATTAAAGTATTCACCAATGTTCCAAGAGTTCAACCTGATCTTCGATACGACTTGTAGACTAACTGAAGCAGTACTACGGTGAGAGTAGATACATATAAAAAAATGTTTTATGGAAAAATGCTCGCTTTTCTGATAAATCTCTTCTGTTATGCTTTTCATTTTGAATCGATTGTCTAAGAATTGACTTTTATAGCTATAGATTGATTTTTATGAATATTCCGAGCGATGCGAATAAAGCTTCTTAGAAACTCTACTACTTTACTACGCTAAAGCAACAAGCGAGACAGACGGAGAGCGATAAATCTGAATTTTGACGTACGCGTATGTGTGTAGACAGGTTTTAGCGGTTCGATATATAAAGTTGTAAGTCGATACTGGCGCGCGTGTGTGCAGAGAGGGTGCGCCCTTTGCATATTTGACGAAGCCAGTTCGCGTATCGCTTTTAAATCACCCGGTAAATTGTCCGCGAACGCAGGAGGGGAAGCGGGAGTGGAGGCGCCGCCTAAGTGCGGGTGGGGACTTCCCAGCCCAGCAACAGGTGGCTCGCAACCCAATTACGTCCAAATTGTGTTACTCCCCACAATGCACCAGATTCAATTTCCCCTCTCTGTCCGAATATATATTGCCTCTTTACGGATTTTCTCTCTCCCGTCGGACTCTGACGGGTACCGAGTATCACCGCGACCCTTCGAATAATATTTACCTTAATGCCGTACTTCACGACTGACGTCCATTATCGAAGCTCGCAAACTCCACTCCGACTCGACGATGCGGAGATGTCTTCGGCGAACGCTTCAAATAACTAGTCCAATTATTGCACGATGGTATGCGCCATTACCGTTTCTAAACTACGTTATTATATACATATATACAGGCTTGTCTATAACGTTATGAAAGTGCACTACAGAAGTATGGAATTCGATTATTGGACGTCGCAGTTTATAACAAGCTTTTCGTACATATTTGCATATATCCTGACATGCCAGATACTAGCAAACTGTTTCATGTAGGACTGCAACTTGATGTTGTACGTCCAACGTGATTTAATAAAGTGTCGTTAGCGAACGAGCCTCGTAGCGCTCGTCATTTTGTGGACAACAAAAAGCACTCCTGCGCTTTCGATAACTTTTGTGAAGTCTATGGAACGCGACTCGCCATATAATCTGAACCTCTTAGGTTCTTTTTCATGGTGTACGTGGGAATAAAGTGCCACCATTCCTAAATAGTCCAGATCAGTGTTTCACAAACTGGGGACGTGATCAGGCCTGCTGAGAGGGGCCCGACTCTGGAAAAAATCATAGCGAATCAAATAATGAATCTAAGCTAAACTAGTTGTTTCAGATGTATGTACCGATGTATTTCATATATAAGTTCCTTTAGCCCTTTTTATACATACAACAAATATAAGAAGCGGAACATTTCCTTCAAAAGTATAGAGTAAAGAAATAAATAGAGGGCGGTGACGCATACTAAAAATCGTACCGTATTCTGAATCGCCGACTGACAAAATGACCATATGACATTTAATACCAATTATTATTATATCATTATATCATTAGTAGAAGAAATGTCGCGCTTTTTTTTACGCGGTGTCTCCAGAAGACCTAATCCATCTGTTTTGAATATGACAGGTAAATATGGAAGTCGAATCAAATTTGAATAACCAATGTTCTTTAAAATGAATTAGCCAACTTAATAAATATCGCTTGCTTTTTTCTCGATTGCTAATTTTAATTAAATAATTGAATTCTAATATTTACGTATTTATCAGCAACAGCTCTAATTAAATACAAATAATGATTACTTGTAGGGGCTTGTTTAAACAAATGAATATCTCCTACACCTACAAATGATTTAAGATTTTACTTACAATATAATCTTTATTATATTTAGGCAATATTTTTTATAGAAATTTTGATTAAGTAAATATCTTATAAATGTTTCACATTTTAAATAAATTTTCTTAACGTCATCAGACGGCGTCAATAAACCTACCCGATTTTTATGATTTCTAAAACTGTTATTATTATAACCTAACAGATAATCTACACAAATTTTACAAACAATTTTTTTTGATAAACTTTACTACATATCCGGTTATGTATACAACAATTTCTCGAGAACTCGCAGTTAAAAAATCTGGTAATAAATGTAAATCGTCAACATTTTCATCAGTGTCATTGATTTCAATAATTCATTAATAAATAATATGTTAATATTTTCTAACGGAATGCAATTACCCCTAAGCGAGTCTCCTAATTCTAAGTGAGTAAGAAGTTTTTTGTAAATAGTCGTGCCGTTGGATTATAATTATGCCCTACATGAGATCTAATGTTACTAAAACAAAGTTCTATATGGTCCTGACTTATTTTATAAAATGTTTTATAATTTAATACCCCTTCTTGTTAATACCGTGTAATAATAATAATACTAAAAATCCTGTTTTTATTCTACTGGAAACTACTCTTTCGCCATTATGGTGAAAAGATATTATGTATTTTTAACATATATAAAAAATCTAAAATTCTCAAAATGCTTTGCTTTACATAGAGGTTTCTTAAATCGTTTCGTAAATCCATGTATCGTTCGTTATACATAGATTTACTTAAATTAAATTTAAACAAAAATTTACCAAACAAATCATTTTGTGATAAAAACACGAAACGTGCTGGACATCGCTTGTTTTTATCGAAAAGTGCTTGGACATGTCTCGTTTTTAGACAAACGGAAAATTTTTAAGGCTGTTTTAATGGACAACAACATTTTTTCGAGGTCTGAGGAAAAAACAGCATATGCAAAGCAATAAGAACTATCGATTAGAGCAATAAACCCATTTTAGAAAAAAGTGGACAAATCTGGTTTTTAAATGAAAGTCTTCAATTGATAAGCAATCGCCATCTATGCCTGTACTCATGTTTATATAACCATGAAAACGTTTTCCATCCCACTCGGTAAGTTTTCTAATCGCGATTTCATATATTACTAAGTTCCGAGCGTTCCCACTGCCTTGATGTGAATTTTTAACTTCTGAGAAGTGATAATTGTTTTTGCGCCCTCCTATTGACCAAAATACGGGTTGACTTTAACTAATACTCTCATATCAGCTACGATAGCTATCATATTTTTAAAACATAGTGCAATTTTAAAAAAGATTGTAAATAAATTTCCTACTTATTACTTGACGGCGCTCGTACGATCGCACCGAAGCCGTTCGAAGTGTATTATTAATTAAATATAGATACATTATAACAGAAGCGACACTATCTTACAGGTGTATCTGTCTATTATTACGCCCTGACACCTGTGTCGGTCTATATTTGTATTTCTCAGTGAGGGATTATCGATTATTGCGTCGCTACGCTACGTACGCCACGGCGTAGCGAGTGCATTCGCAATTCCGTCCGCGGCGCCCTTTGATCCCGCTCTTGATCCTTTCGGATGAAGCCACGCAAATTAATCCGCGGACTTTGTGTCTCTCCGTATGAGAACAGCGCTCTTTGTTTTATCGCAAAGCTATGCGCCGCTGCCGTCTCTGGCATTTTACATTTTATTATTCAACATAAGGATTCCATTCTCGATAACCAAACTATATATGTATAATATATAAAACTCCTATAGATGTTCATATATTTGTCATAAATAAATCATGGATAGGAAAACTTTTATGAATATTATCATGAAATATATTTTTGTACAACAATTATGGCTAAAAAGAAAACAGTATTACATACAGGTGGAGATTTGACAACACTGTAAGGAATAGCACATTTTAATGGATGTCTGTAATTGTCAATGCACACCATTTTTACGAGTAAAGGCACCGAACGGCTCGCTAATACCTCGGATCTCCGATCGTCATATCCGTCAGCCTAACATATGCACTTGTCGATAAGTCATAAAGACTCGTATTTACGACAATTATTTTTTTATGTATTTGGGTGGTTTTAACGTTTCTCCTCACAGTCGAGAACAGTTAGGTTTGTAATAAAAAAAAATAATAAATAATAGTTCACAATTCATCGAAAAAGAGTTTTGTGAGGAAGATAATCGAAGCTTTTATGTTAAAATAGTGTATCAAAAGCTTCAAAAGCTTTTTGTACAGCGACCATTAAAATACACGCTTTTCTTCATATTGAAATTGCCGGAAATGTGTTCTGTTTAGTTCATAAGTGGTTGAGTGCTTTTCGCGAAAACAAAATTGTTCGTTAATTATTTTACCTCCGAAAGATTCTTTTGAATGCAATTAAATTATGTTTTTGAAATACTTTACTGAGTGACGGTCAATAATTGATAGAAATATTTGCATCTGTTTTAGAATTCTTAATCGATTTTTTCATCAAATTTTAACTAAATAGTAAATGCAGTTAACGTGCATATATAATTTAATACAAGAATTATGATAATGTATGTACAGTTTTATAAAAGCATATTATTTAAAAATGTTATCATAAAAGTGATTGTTTTACTTCGATTTTATAAGAAACATTTTTTTTTTGCTCGGCGTAAACAAACAATATTGCGTGTCAATAGTGGACGCCCTTACCAGTTGCATAAGAACCACGGGTTTATATCACTATGTATAGATCATTTAATAAAATGAAATTATTGATCCAATTAAAATGGTAATTAAAAATAATTACCCGGGAGGAATGAAATAGCGATACATCTCAGTTCTCAAAAGCAGTAGATGACGCAAACCACATAAGCGTTGGCGGAAAATTGAATTTACTGTGAAGTATACCAAGTGTACATGTCATCTTACTGTATGAATTTCTCTACAAATTCGGGGAATAAAATGTTAATATTTTAGGTTTTTTTATGCGATATGCGAACGTATTGAATTAATTAATTATAACGTTTATATAACTGTCGGAAGCTTAAAAAATAAATATTCTATCAACGAAACCATGTATAAATTTAGCAATACGTTAAAACGTATTGCTAGTCGGATTTTATGATTTAGGATTTCAATATTATTTTTGTTACGTTACATTTCTGCATTTATACAGATTAATGGCAATATGTAATACATTTGTAAAAATATAATAAATTCACCCAGATCCACAAAAAGTGTGATTTATTTATTATTTATTTATTAAAATTATAACCATCGTGACCTGACAGGCAAACCTAATGCGTCACGATAGTCAAAAGTACTAATACATCATAATACATACAAATATAAACAAGACAAAACAGCAGACACAAATCACCTCAACAGGTGTGCATTGTCCCATACGAATTGAACCAAAACTCCATAAGTGCAAGAGAAAATGTCAATATTACTATGGACAGAATTGAGCAGATAAATGGCCTTGGCCAGGGAAGAGTTGGCAAGTGCTCCAGTTCTACACTTAACAGGCAAGAATAGTGGACGCGACCGAGAACTATATCCACCTTCAGGAGCCCACATTTGAAGCTGCTCGAGCACTGAAGGTTTGTCTACAATGCCCTTGAGCAATTTCCAGAAGTGTTTAATTACATAAACACTTCTGCGAGTCGACAAAGAAACGTATCCCACGGCTCCCAAAATAAAAGCACTGGGAAACAAGAACGGATAATACCCGTATTCCTTCAAGTATAAATATCGAAGAAATTTACGTTGTACTTTTTCCAGCTTCAATTCATTACATTGACTCATTACGCCTGGGATCCAAATGATGGAGCTAGTTTCTAGTATGCTGCGGACTAGAGTATCATAAAGAGTGCGCAATACTAAAGTATTCCTAAAGTAACGCGCATTTCTCAAGATAAATTATATTTTATAAATTTGATAAATTTCTCAAGATAAATTATATTATATAAATTTGATAAATCAAGCATCAAACACCTTAGATCAGCCGCCGCCCCTTCGGCGCCCGCTAATTTGTTCAACACAATGTCGTTCCACAGGCGCTAATCTCTTATCAAAAGCCATGACAAAGTCTCTCTAAACTAAAATCCATATCGAGCTTTTCTTATTAAAAAGCATTCGACAGTCTTGTCGCAATTTCTTATCCCTATAATATTTATGGGGCTTCACTGAAATTTATCTACATTTGTTTTGTCATAACTATAATTCGCGTAGACAGTGACGATATGTTAACGCGAAAAATCGTGTGTATTGATTAATTCCGCGTTCGGAAAGATGCGTCAGTTTAGACCCCTGTCGCACCCGATATAATCAAACGTCAAGGGGATTTCCGAGTGACGTTTCAGATCACCTTGTTCATTTCCAATTTTGCCACAAATTGTATTCCGACTAAATTAGAATTACCCTTTTCTCTTCGGTCGAAGTGTTTGTGCCAGGAGGAATTTACTCTTCATCTCTAACAGAGACACTTTTCCGAGGTCTCTATTTACCCACCCTAAAACGTATACTTTATTTTACGTATTTTTTTAAAGAAACAAATGGTGAAATTCTAGAAAAATCACGTTCTTTATAATATAAATATTATATTATTAAATGATAATAATGTGTTTTTAAAAGAAAACGAACATATGTTGCGAATATTGTCATCACGTCGCATTCACATCCCATGAATAGAAATATCTGCACTCAACGCATTGACTCGAGTATAAAAACCCCATTATAATAGACTCTCGCCTGGAGTATTCATTTGAAGAATCCAGTGTAAAAATGATCGATATTACATAGCATTATATGAACGCGTTTATTTATTTTGGCAAAAAGTGTTTATATATGTCAAGTATAAATACAAAAAAAAGCATCTACAATAGTTTATATTACCCCACTTCAATTATTGTGCAATAATATTATATATGCCTAATAAATTAGATAATACCATGTTGCCAAAATTACAAAATAAGGCAATGGGAATGGTTTTAAATAAACAAAGATTTACTAGTATTTAAGAATGATTGAAAAATTGAAATGTTTGAATATATTAAAAATAAATATTTTAGTATTTATATAATTTATATAAGTTAGAAAATAATATATTATCATATTTATATTTTAATAAATATATAATAATAAATAAATATAGATATAAATTTAATACTAAAATAAATATAATTTATTGATAGTCAAGTATACGAAAACGAGTACAGCCAGGGGAATTTGTATAATAATATTCCTAGGACAACTCGCAAAGATAAAAATGTAGCAGGCTTCCTTAATAGAATAAAGAAACACCTTCGTGCATTAAAATAAAATATTAAAGTATTTTTTTATATAATGTTTATGTTCATATTATATTTTAAATGTATGTTTTGCTTATATTTGTTTAGTATATAAGCAATAACCAAAAATCATAAAATTATAATCCCATTATTAATTGAAATTCTACTTTGAAATTAACAATAATTCAGCACTAAATTCGCATCGAGCTGAGCTTACGTTATATCGACACATACAGCACCTACAACAAAATGGACGTCGAGCTAAAGGTACGAAGGGTGACGATCGATCGTCTGAACGCCGTCGGTGAAATCCTTTAAGATTGCGTATTGAAAAACGATTCGTTCGCCGGCGCTTTGTTTTGGCCGCCTGTTGCGCCTCCCGTCGTCGGCCAGGGCTTAAAAAGGTTAGCGTTCCCTTTGACAAAAATTAATTTAGTAAAAGCCGCGTAAACAAAATCGATTACCATTCGCTGACCGAAAAGTAATTGGATACGTCAACGACGGAAATCTTTCAAGTGTATTACTAAATTACATTATGTCGTTTCTTTCATTTATCGGCGATTGATTGATGTTTCACGTCTCATGTCGTTCAAACGCATGCTTATTTATTAAAATGATATGAAAAATACATAAGAAATGAGATTTCAGTGAAATAGCTTTAAAAGTTTTTGTATAAATTTCAAACAATAAGCTATGCTAACAATTCTCGACTTTAACCTTAAGAAGTCCAATGGCATGTACATATGTCATACCCAAAATGGGATTAGTATTAGAATCCAAAGGCATTTGGATGTCATGTCCAACAGATTTTTTATTTTTTGAAGGCATTTTAAATGACTTGATGATAAAATTTTGAGTATTTTATTTCATTAGTTACTCAGAGATAAATCTATCAATATAATATATTACGGTAAAAATATTTAGTAATTCCTAACCATTTTAAATGGAAATGTTAAATTAATAAAATTCACTGTAAAATTCGTTAATCCATCGATGGTTTTTAGAAACTATAAGTCTATACCAGCCGCTCAAAATCTAGATGTGTAAATTTTTATCCATAGTTCCCTGAATAAATAATATACATATAAATAATAGGTAAGAAGCTTTATTTTTGTAATTAAATAAATTGGACCACAGTGGATTCAATAAGAAAAAAGTTTTCGTCCGCTAAATGTTAGGAGATATTTCACTACTGGCAATATGTAACTTAATTAAAATATTTTTCTATTAATAATATTTTACGATGTACAAAACACGATCTCCGCAATTGCTTTTTATATTATCTCATTTCTTAAAACACATGAGATGTGAGTTATACGACAAAAAATAAAGTTATCGAATGTGTAACGCGAGATTATGAGCGCGTAGGGCGAAACGCCAGCCGGCTGGTCTAGATTCAGCGCTAGCGACAGCGAGCATTGACATCCAGTTGCTATTAAATGAAATAATGTATCTATTTAATCTACTTATTATGCGAGCCTTTACGTAAGTGCTTTTGTAAACGCATAATTGTCAATCTTGTTCTATTGAATATATAACATAGAACGTATTTTGAGTTAAGCTTATACTATTGCGGCTTAAGTTTATCGCTTTTTCCTCAGACCTTTGCGTTATCGTTGTAGGTTATGAATTCCCCCATGAATACATAGCACAACTGAAAATCAATTTTTTTGTCGTTAAAAATTGGCAGCAGTCTCCTTTTTCAGCATTATTTTTTCGAAAAATATTGATTTACGTATTTGAGGCCATTAAATATGAGTTGTCAACTGAGAGACTATCGAAAATACAAAACTGACACCAGAATTCCGAGAGAAGCGCTCAACGGAAACAGCCATACTACTAATTGGACGATATAAATAAAATACTCGGTGAAATGTTTACGTTTCTCGATTTTAAAAGGACATTTGAAATAATATATAGAAAGAGGTGTAATATGGATCAAAATGTTTAAAGAATATTTATTTAATAGAGAGCAAAAGTAATAAACATATGTATATAAAGAAAATACTTTTCTTTATTGTAAATAATATTGTGGAGGTAGTAAAAATGTGTCATTATTCATCTTGTCGCTACCAACCGTAACCGTTTTGACGAAATTAGTTACGAGCTAGCCTGTGCAAATAGGGTGGGGGGAGGGAGGGTGCCAAAATAGTATTTACAAATTCGAACTATAAATAGAAATTTTGAACAAATTTTTAATATAAATTTTGGACAAATTATAGGCTGACCACTTCAACATTGCAGATCTCAGTGTTATGACAATGGCTTAAGAAATATAGAAATTTACTTTTAATAATTTAATTATATATGTATAAATCTATCTTTTTGTATCATATATACAACATTTAAAACAATTTATTCTTTAGAATCCTCATACTTAAATTGTTTATATATTCATATTTGCCAAATTTCTATAAAACTTTGGCGGACAGACGGGTGGCAATTACACACAGATTGATTCACTGAAGTAGTATTTTTATTAAAATTATGTTAGATGATAATAAATGCTAGTGAACGGTGGACGAGGCTCCACCGGCCTTTGTCTTTCCATCGAGGTCCATGAAAAGAACGCACTGCCTTCCGCCGCCGTCACGTTAGTGTTACCAGATTATAGCCAAGTTTTGGCCAAAATAATTAAATACATAAATAAATAAAAGGCACCGACAAAACGTTTTTTCAAAATCCGCATTTCTATTTTTTTGACAATTTTATTATATCTGTTGGGATTATATTTATAGTTATAGCGCAATCACCGTTTCGCTTTCTGTCAGAAGTGAAATCAAATTAAATATGAATGCAATGATAATAAAAAGGCCGGTCACTACCAAAGAAACTCTTATTGCAAAAAATGAAATAGCTGATAAAAAAAATTATTTAGCAATTATTATAAAAAATACTGACAATTGTACACAAGAGATGTTTCTATTCCTTTATATACATATTCCCTTCCTTCAAATACTATCAAAAGAAATCTGCGTTGCAGGCAACGGAAAACTCTTCGCAGAGTCCACTCCCAGGATAATAAGTTTGCCAAGAGCCATAACGGTTTGTAGTGCCCTATAAAAAAATCATTTTTATACATATAGAAAAATAATATTTATGAGTAGATACTATTTATGGGTGAGGGGCTAGATTAAGGCTTTGCCCCAGGCGTTACTTTTACTTTGCACGGGCCTGTTTACAAGAACCTGCTTTTTAGCCTTCATTACAAATTGCTTTGTTTGTATTAAAAATTCGGCGTTCTTCAAGTAATATTGTATATCTGAACGAACGTCAATTAAACGGTATCCAGTTACATTTTCAAAGTAAACCAGGACTACTTGAACAAATTCGACGGGTCGATGCATAATGCAAATGAATGCGTTGCATATCTCAGCGGACGAGTATCAAAATCCACATTCGTTAGTGTCGTTTAACGATTAATTTACTTAGCTAATATAGCTAATTGTTTAGCCACTAAACAAATTTAATAAAAACTTAATATAAACATAAACAGAATATAAAAAAGCTTTAATATTATAATTTATTTCTTAATGCACGAAGGTATTTATTTCATTGAGGAAACCCGTTACATTTTATTTGTGTGGATTGTCCTTGAAATAATAATATACAAATTCATACCTCCGAACATTATTCCCCCGGTCGTACTCATTTTAATATACCCAACTATCTTTAAATTGTCTCTATTACAAGTATTAAATCAATGCACATTTTTATTTATTATTAAAAACTTATTAAAATACTCTGGTAACATATTATTTTCCTACTTTTATATAAAACATTCATCTTCAATATTTTTTGCACATCCAACCATTCTAATCTATCAAACATTGTTCAAAAACTAGTGAATCTATTTTTATTTAAAACTACTTTCATTGCTCTATTTTGTAATTTTTGCAACATCGATTTATCTTATTTATCAAGCATATATAATATTGTTTTACAATAATTAAAATGAAGCAATATAATACTATTGTAGAATATGTTTTACTATACCAATTTTACAATGTTTGATGTTTTTTAAAATTTAATTTTTGATCCACAATTAATTTTAAATATTTTTTATTACCAATTATTTCTATAATAGAGATATCTATAACGATTTTTATATTATTATCTATCAAATATTTATAATTAATTAACATACATTTAGTTCTATTCTCACTTAGTTTAAGTACATTATTTTTTAACCATATTTATATTAGGCTTAATTAACATTTTAATTAATATTTAACTTTAACAGACGAAAGATTATGAAATTTGACCAAGGAGTAAATGCCCTAAATCTGTTTATGCAAAAATTAATCCTTTGAACCTTGAGCTCCTCAGTAATTTCCGACAAAGAAATAATATTTTATTAAAACAGCAATTTTTTAATTTTTGATAATTTAGTTTCTTATTTTAATAATTTGATCACACCTTTTGCAGCTCAGAAAAACAATAAAAAATATTTATTGCATATAAAAATAATATGTTAAATTAAAACAGTAAAGATCAATTTATTGCTAGAATTCAATCTTATAATAGTACATATCAGTTTTCAGATCAAATTCAAACTCAGTGCCAAAGGACAATTGGGATATCTAGCACACTTTTCGAAGAAAATATGATTTTAGAAAATATGTCGCAACGGTGGCTAATTTTTATATTTATCTGTAGCATAGAAAGGGTTAACTCTTACTTATTATTGTTTACTCAATAAATTATATTACGATGTTAAAAATATATATAAAATGCCTTTTTTGTCATGGGAACTGATATCATTATTTTCATAGGCCTCCACCCTTAACCGCCTCCAGCCTCGTATTACATGATTAACATATATAATACATGGAAAATTGTGCAACATAATTTGTATAGAAAATTCATAATCTGTCGTAAGTTTTTTTAACAAATATCGCGATGTTTTTCGCGTAATCCGTCAGATTTGATAAAAGTTTCTCGTTGCAGCCCTCGGGCGAGCACTAGGCGAACGTAATTATGATTTTGTGTTCAGCGGTACAGATTTTAAAACGCGGAAAGCACTTGAGCTGACCTGGCTATAGACTGACGGACGTTTCCGACCATTCTCTCTCTCTCTCTCTCTCTCTTACGATGTAAAAATAAAATTGTACCGTTTTTAATATCACTTTATTGCGAAGTGCCCTCATTGCCCGCAGATTGGATCCTTTCTGTCCAAATTGCTTTCATAATTAATTAACCCATAATAAGATACGATAATATTGATTGATTTGCCCTAATAACGGGCATTTATCGATACCTCTTTTTGAAAAATGAATTTCATTACACTTTTATAGCAATGTTCCAAAATATAAATATCTTATCATATATTACCTGTTATTTTGCAATATGGACATAAAATTACGTAAGAATTTTTTTCTACAAACAGGGAAATCCTTATTTAATATATAATATAATCGATCTAATACATTTATACATAATTTATGGATGAATTTTTAAACTGTCTACAAAGCCGTCACTTATCATACTATAAAAGGCAGAGCTATTCTAAGCGTCACGTTTGAAGTCGTTTTTGCTAAGAATCAAAAATAATTATTTATTCAATTAAAAATAAATCTACAAATATTTGTAATGAGACAGGTATTTAGTTTACTACAATTTTGATACATTATACTTATAATAATATAAAATGCATAATAAATATGTATATATAATAAAACACTCACATATACTTCAATATTTACAATTAATTAGATATAACTACATATTAATGTAATTGGTTTGAAAATAAACATTTAATCAACTAAGTGCTTTATATCAATTTAGATTGTATGGCATTAAATATGTATATTTAATACAAATGAAATTATTACATACACTAAAGAGAACAAGTGACAGCGTGTAACGCCAAACCGCTTCCAGGAACCAGATAATGGTGACCCCTCGAGCTCCTTTGATGTGCATATTGCAAATCGAATCACAACTTCTGATGGATTGACTGCGTAGCTAATCTGTATTTTAATGAAATAGGAAATAGGACACTAAAAGCTATTATCACTTTTGTGCAATGAAACAGATTTTAACAATTTTTATAATCAAAATTAAGTGGTGTTCTTGCTCTAAAACAGAGGTTCCCAAACTTTTTTGTGTCGTAGACCCCTTGCCATGTTTTTCGGTTTTTGGTAGACCCCCCCCCCCGGTTGCTTGATATTGATTTTTTACAAATTCATCAACTTGAAATGTGTTTTTGACAGCTGGTATCTTGCTACTCACTTTGAAAGATTTCTACTATCTGTGTATGTGGATTATTCCATTCATTGAAAGCCAAAAATAAAGTCACCCACATTTACATCAGATGTAAATGTGGGTGTGGGATCCCCAATTTTATTTTTCACTGACATGGACCCCTTGCAGGTCGTCGTCAACCCCTAGGGGTCGATATAGACCACCTTGAGAATCACGGTGGTATATCATTATGTGCAGGTTTTTACAAGTTCAAAATGTATTGCGACCACAAAGAGAATGCCTACATCCTACAACTTACACAATTTTATAAACATATATTATACATTTTTTACCTCATAGGTACTTTTATAAATAATGTATGTCTTTATTTTATAAGATTATAATGTAAGTAGATAGGTACTATCAGTGGTTGTTGAGATCCACTTCAGTGGACCCCCATTTTTATTTCATGGACCCCCAAATTTTTTTTCGCTGACGAAGACCTTGCAGGTTATCATAGACCCCTGGGGGTCGATATAGACCACTTTGGGAATCACTGCTCTAAAATATATTTTTGGTTGACTACGCAAATAGAATTTCAACATTAAATTGAAGTTTTCTAAAATCCTCAATGAACTCAAATTAACGAACACATTAAGATTAAGTCAGTAAAATGTGAAATTATGAATTACTATATTATTATCATTAATAAACAGAATATATATATTAATGGGTAGAGATTAAAACCTTAAGGAATTCGTGATATGGCAAATAATTCAGACGACTTGTCTAGACCTCAATGAACATTTTGTCGACGATAAAAAACAACTTAAAATGAAAATCCAAACCTATCCAAGCCTTAGTGTTTTAGTATTTATATAAAGTTAGAAAAATAATATGTTACCAGAGTATTTCAATAAGTATTTAACAATAAATAAATATGTACATAGATATAATACTAGAAATAGAGACAATTTAAGGATAATTAGGTATAAGAAAACGAGTATAGACAGGGGAATAATGAACAGAAGTGTGAATTTGTATAATAATATACCTAGGATAATCCGCAAAAATTAAAATGTATCGGGTTTTCTCAATGGAATAAAGAAAACACCTTCGTGCATTAAGAAATAAATTATAATATTATTATTTTTTATATTCTGTTTATGTTTATATCATGTTTTATAAGTATGTTTTGTTTAAATTTGTTTAGTGTATAAATACTTAGCTATATTAACTAAATTAATCAATAAAATAAATAAATACATTCAAAGTTGGCCCGAGGATATTTAACCCCCGAGAAAAAAAAGTCAACTTGAAAATTATTGTTCGTTTAGGGATGCTGGCGGAATTTTGTTCCTTTAAAATATCTAAGGTGAACTTTTTTAGCTTGTAACAGCACTCAACCTAGCACATTTTTTTTAAATTTCGTTTTAAAAACATGAATAGGTTAGCGGGCCGCCAGTTGGACAGCGCTGCTTGTGCTTATACAAACTTCCGACATCGTGTTGAACAGGATCAAATGGCACCCCTTTCGAGACTAATGCCCGCCCCTATATCCATTTTTACAATTAAAACCAGACAAATTTTATCGAAAGTCTTTTTAAAATCAGTGTGTCAGTGATATCATTTCAGTTTTTCAAGGAAGGGGGTAAAAATTGGCCTTTCAGTGGTCGTTTTTTTATTATTTTAATTTTATTAATATTCATAGTATTTCATTAAATGACATGTAATTTTGTATTCAAATTCAAGGGAGAGGACAAATCGTGCCGTCTTTTTTTTAATCAACATATTAGCGCCTATCAGTTAAATTATATTTTTGCTAGTAGTAACATATATGTATATTTACTGGTGGATGTATTTAGACTGCACTAATTTGTTACTGTGAGATTTAATACGTTCGAGATGCATATTGTTTCATTTCTCAAAATGCTTTGTGATGGTGTCTATTTTAACTCATTGCGTACGGTGTGCACAAATTTGTGCGTTTCAGAAACCTTCCGTTGCGTCGGTGTGCACAAATTTGTGCGTTTCGTCATTTTAACTTCATACGAAAAAAACCCACGTAAACTGCGTATTTACTGTAACGTATTTATTTAGGGATTTACCTACAGATGTTACTAATATCATATTAATAAAAATAGTTCAAAAAAGTAGAAATTCTAAATTCCAGAGGCTCAAAACTCGGGTAAAATAAATTCGTTTCAATATGTATGTTTACATATATATATACAATTTTTTTCTATGGAATTATCTCACATATTATTTATTAGAAATAGTGAAATCACTCAATACCAAATTGCGAATCACGTATCAATAATATATAAATATATTTAATTAATTTTTAACACTTAACGGTCGATTTACGCGGCGATATTCGCAAGACACCCAACCGTCCAATTTCGAACAAATGTAACGTTTCCGTTAGGCTAAGCGCACGCTGTTATAAAAATGTTAACGAAAAACCCCACCTTATCGGTTTGATTCAGGTAAAGATGGTAATTTTTTTAGAGATATGTTTCTTGAAATTCTTATCTACAAAATTACAAAAAACCCAAAATATTCAAAGGTAACCGCATAAAAAAAATAAATGTTGAGCTAGACCTAATATCTAAGTACATATTATCAACCCGAAGCATTATAACAAAATAATCAGTGATTCTCAACTTTTAATTGCGTTAATTTATTTTACAAGTTTTTGCATTATTATATTTATTTTGTTAGGTTTACAATATATTTTTATAATGCTTATTTATTTCGTACTCCTTCATTTATTGATTCTAAGAAATAAATTACAGTAAATCAAATTCATATTTTTATAATATAAAATATAATTTTATTTATTTATCATTATTTTCTGTTATATATATGTATGTAGAGGTATCGTGGGCATTTAAATGCAGATTCATCAATCCCAAATGTGATATTTTATAATATTTAGACCTGAAATGATCCCGATCTGTTCAAATTAAATAAACTGTTCTCAACATGTTTTTAATTACCAACACATTGAATACCGAGCATTATTCCTAAAAATGGAGCGTGCGGCGGGGATTATTTGCAAAAATTAGAACTTTAATTTGTGTAACTATCCAAGCACATTGGTGGTTCGAGTCTTTATTGGATGCGAAGTATACAGTAAGTGCGCGTTTTTAATTATTTTAACACATTGCGTACCGTGTGGTAAAAATACAAAAAGTGATAAATATATAATATTAAAGCAATAAAATATTTAGAATCACTGATAATTTTTAATTATATTAAAAATACTATATAAAATAATAATACATAAATTATAACAGAAATATAAAATAATAATACATAAACAATAAAAGATTACATTTAGCCATAGACAAACGTTACGTTTGTTCGAAATTGGACAGTTGGGTGTCGTGCAAATATCGATGCGTAACTTAACCGTCAAGTGTTAAAAATTTTGAATTGATTGTATATGTCACAAAATTAGATATTTTCGGTTTTTATTATATACAACAGTATTTTATCATCATTTTATTATTATCTTTATTGTTTTTATTCAAAAATATATATATTTGGTTATTCTAAACTAAAAATTATATTTTATTTTATTGGTACGCGATCCACAGTTTGACGTTTACTGATTTTATCATTGCGAATACAAAAAAACGATCATCATAAATCTGTTTTTAAAATTTGACGTTAAAACGTTGACTAATTAAAGAGTTACGATGTTTTAAAAAAAATAAGTTTGTATCCTAATTTTCGCAAATAATCCCCGCCGCACGGCTCCATTTTTAGGAATAATGCCCAGTATTCAATGTGTTAAGGTCCCTATGCAATATCGAGTTGCGAACGTACCAAGGAGCATTCGACACGATTTTCAAAGAAATATTTTGTTGGGCTTGAAATTTTTTCGGATATTTGCGAGCGTTGGTTATGTATCCCCATACCAAAGATGCATATGAAATTACAGATAACTTATATTTTCATTGATAAAAATATGTATCTACCGGTGCAAATGTATTCTGATATAATTTCACTAAAATAACATATTTAAAAATATATTTTCGAAACAAATTTGAGACTATTTTCTTCAGATTTATTTGAGGGTTAACCCGAGAATTTTTGGTCTAGAATCAGGGACGTCATTTCAGTGGTCGTTTTTTTATTATTTTAATTTTATTAATATTCATAGTATTTCATTAAATGACATGTAATTTTGTATTCAAATTCAAGGGAGAGGACAAATCGTGCCGTCTTTTTTTTAATCAACATATTAGCGCCTATCAGTTAAATTATATTTTTGCTAGTAGTAACATATATGTATATTTACTGGTGGATGTATTTAGACTGCACTAATTTGTTACTGTGAGATTTAATACGTTCGAGATGCATATTGTTTCATTTCTCAAAATGCTTTGTGATGGTGTCTATTTTAAGGTCCCTATGCAATATCGAGTTGCGAACGTACCAAGGAGCATTCGACACGATTTTCAAAGAAATATTTTGTTGGGCTTGAAATTTTTTCGGATATTTGCGAGCGTTGGTTATGTATCCCCATACCAAAGATGCATATGAAATTACAGATAACTTATATTTTCATTGATAAAAATATGTATCTACCGGTGCAAATGTATTCTGATATAATTTCACTAAAATAACATATTTAAAAATATATTTTCGAAACAAATTTGAGACTATTTTCTTCAGATTTATTTGAGGGTTAACCCGAGAATTTTTGGTCTAGAATCAGGGACGTCATTTCAGCTTTTTCAAGAGGGGGAAGGCAAAAGATGGACAGTAAGTAGTCGTTAATTTTTATTTCAAGATTTATAGTATTTCATTAAATGACGTACATTTTCCTGGGCAAATGCAAGGGGAGTAAAACTCTCTCACCTGCTCCCTATTCAAATTACGTACCTGCAGTGTGGATAACATTTGTATATTTCACTATTTTTTGTCACAAAATTTGAAAAACATAGCAGATTCGGTAATACTGATCTATATACAATAGCCATGATATGTAAATGTGTATAATGTTACTTTCACAAAATAGAAATCTTTCATGAATTTTTTAAGGCTGAATTGCATTGACTTCTACGAATGGCCCACACTACATCATAAAAAAAATATCTAAAAATAACAATTAAAGGCGGCCTCCAAAAATTATGACACAGGTTTTTCGTGGAATTTTAACTCCCTCCTCTCCCCTATGGCAAAAAGTATTACACAATGCCAAACCTTCCTCTTTACTCGAACATCACGTCGCAAAAGCAAAATTATTTTGATTTACAAATGCAACAATAGGTAGAACAATACATATATGGATTTGTGTGGAAGCAGTGTTGCTGAATAATTTCTTCCACAAGTTCTGTTTAATAAGAATAAAAGATGTACTCGATATTCATAAGCATATTTTTTAAATAAATCATACGCACGTTGGAGCTTAGTGAATTATATATTAAATTTCTGTTTAAAATAAATAATTTATGAACAAATAAAAATTCGTAATGTCACATTTTTCCAAAGACAACCCTCTATCAGAGAATATCACAATTTCGCTGACTCCCTCCCCAAAAGCTGTCCCATCATTTATGAAAGCCGCCTAACGCAAAACCTTATTCTAATAAATAAATATAATATTTTACTAAGCGACCTAATTTATTATGTTGTTTATTTAAAAAAAAAACGAAAAGGAAGGTTGTTTTATACGTTTGCTTTTTAAATAAGCTAGTATGCATTTCATGATTAAACATTTTTTTGTGAAACATAATAAGTTTATTATCATAATAAGCAAAGATGTGATCAATAAAAAAAACCGACATAAAAAGCAGTAAAATCTAAAAAATGACATGCTTATCTAAAACAAGTACTTTAAAATTTTAACAATTACAATTACAATTAATTGGTATATGTAAACAATGTTATTTTTTAATAAAAATAAAATTTATTTGAAATAAAAAAAAAATTGAAATTGAATTGTTTTGTAGTAATAAAATAACTGTTTGATTTAAATGTGATTTTATATTTTTAAAATATTTTTTATTGAGACGTTTGACAGTTGTGCGTCTGGTCGACAATCACGGTGTTATGGCTCACTGTTTCGCGGGAATTGTGTCAAAATGGAGGGCGAAGAAGACGTTCAAATCAAGTTGACTAGGAAATACGTGAAAATGAAGATAATGCGAGACAATATTACGTTTAGAGGTTATGAAAAACAGAAGCAGCACGTTTTCGACTTGCTATCGAGGACTGTGGAAGTGGGAGAGTCCAATTCGGCGCTGATTATCGGACCAAGAGGCTGCGGAAAAACTACGGTTAGGTTACTTTTTATTGTTGAAGTTGTTAGGTTGAAAGCTTTACAGCTCAACAATCGTCCTTTTGTTTTACAGATGATCGAAAACGCGCTCTGGAAGCTGAATAAAAACCCGATATTCGCTCAGAACTCGATACTAGTACGCTTGAACGGATTATTGCACACCGACGATAAGCTCTCCTTGAAAGCTATAACTACGCAGGTAATTGCATTTAAAATTGGAGTTCCTCGATACTTATATTGATACGTGCGCGCTTTAGATGAACTTGGATAACGTCGTCGGGGAGAAAGTGTTCGGTTCTTTCTCCGAAAACTTGTCTTTTCTACTGTCTTCGTTGAAATCCGGTCAAAACAAGCACTGCAAGAGCGTTTTATTCGTCTTGGAAGAGTTCGATCTGTTCTGCCACACGCACGGTAGTCAAACTTTACTCTACAACTTGTTCGACATCGCTCAAAGCAGACAGGCTCCCATCTGCGTCTTAGGTTTGTTTTTACTCATACAATCAATCAATGTGGCGTATCGATTAATTATAATTTTATTCACTCAGGTGTCACTTGTCGCTTGGACGTGATGGAACTGCTGGAGAAACGCGTCAAATCCAGATTTTCTCATCGCCAAATATTCATATTTCCTAACGAGATTTCAGAGGACCTAGACAATGCAGAACTCATCAACGTCATGTTTCAAAACAGAGCCAAACTCTTTGTAGATTTATTGAGTTTACCCGCCGAAGTGAAAAAACCGATTAGAAAAAATAGCACCGAATCCGAAGACAAGGACAATAGAGAGATCACACACGATATATTTTCAAAGTGTAAGTCCAGTTGGAAGGACTTCAAGAAGCTAGATCCGATTTTTGTATCGTTTTGGAACGAAAATGTTAAAAATCTGATTTCTGACGATGACGTTTGCAACTGTTTGAGAAGAATGTACGACGTCGACAACAGCGAGCAGAATTTTAGAACATTTTTGGTAACGTCAACTCCAATATTCTTTATAAAATTTTATTTTATGGGATGATGAATTATTTCAGATGAGTTTGATATGCAAATTGAAGTACGATCATCCACAACTGGAAGCTGTGGATGTTGTAGAGTTATGTAAAACTTATTTTAACGTAGACGATCGCGTTTCGACACTTACTTCGCTCTCCATTCTTGAGATATCCTTGATTATTGCAATGAAACACCAAACGGAAATCTTCAACGACCAGCCCATGAATTTTGAAATGGTCTATAGCAGGTGATAATTAATTTTTATACACACCGACTGAAAGTTATCGATACCGTGTTTGCGTTTATATGCTCTTAGATGTGATGATTAACATCATGAGTGTTTATTGTATTATATGTGAGACTCAAAATACCTTTCTCTGTGATTTTAATTTATTTTAACTCTAACAACGTTAAGAGCCGATGACGAATATATGCGTTACTTAATTTTCAAAAATAAAATATAGAGATGTTTTCATATATCTGTCGCCATCGACTCAAAATATGACGAAATATAACACAGTACTGGCCAATTAAATATTTAAATTTAATATATTTAGAGTTATTTTTTCGGTACTTTCTTGTTATCAGGGGTCAAATTTATTTATTTGGTTATACATTTAATGAAATTATTCAAACTGCCTAGTAACGAAACAGCAGACATATTCAATTCCTGCAAGAACCTGTTTTGTTGTGTTCATGGGGTGTTCACTTCTGATCATCGCTCACTCGCTGCCGCCCGGGACGTCTTTTGTGGGGGGGAAGTGGGGGCATTTGCTCCCCCCTTGAATTTGACCAGAAAAATATATGCTATTTATTGAAATACTATGAATCTTAATGTAATCAAAATATTTAAAAAAACGACCACTGACTTCCTGAAAAAAGCTGAAATGATTTTTTTGGGTTATCCCTCAAATAAAATCTAAAAAAAAACAGTATTGAATCTGTGCCGAAAATATTTTTTAAAATGTCAATTCTGTGAAATAATACATTTTCACCCGTAGATATATATTTTTACCAGTGAAAATATAATTTATCTGACATGAGCTAGTAAAATTATATGATTTCAATTTTTCCATACATAGTAATATATTGTACATTTATATACTTATCATTATTTATTTACGTGTGATGTATAAATGTTACAGTGAATGTGTATTTTTCAGTGAAGTTATGTTTTCACTAGTGAAGTCCTAATACATTTTCTATTATTATTACTAGCGAAAATATAATTTAACTGATGAGCACTAGTGAAATTATAAGCTACCATTTTCACCAGTAGATATATATAATATTATTACTAGCAAAAATATAATTTAACTGATAGGCACTAGTGAAATTATATGCTACTCTAAAATGTCTATGAAACTCAATTTTAAAGTCGCGAAACGTCCATTTGCTGTTCAAACCCAAACCTAACCTAAACAAATTAACTGAATCCAACTTGACATAATAAAAGTTTTAAAACTATAATTAGTTTTAGAACTTTCATTTGCCATTCAAACCCAAACCTAACCTAATGAAAGTTCTAAAATTAATTATATATTTAGAACTTTCATTAGTTTAAGTCCAAAATACAAACTAAGTCAACTCTGGGGAAAATAAGCGGAAGAAAAAGTACAGACAGACGTCGCATCTCGCATATTGCTCCATAGTTGGTCTGCTCTTCGATATTACACTATGTTTTAAAAATATGTTATATTTAGCTATCCTCACCGATATTACTAAGGACTTTTGATGTGAGAGTAATGTTCAAAGTATATTATAAAAACGATTATCACTTCTCAGAAGTCAAAAATCCACGTCAAAAGCAAAAGTTGAAAGCTCGGTAACGAACGTTTTATATTACTCAGTCACGATTATGAATAAAGTCGATCGTCTATTAAAAAACTCATTTTCATATGTAAAAGCAGAAAAAAAAAATACAAAATAAGAATCTCGTTGCATATCTGCACACAAATATGTATTATATAAATACTACTCGGAACGATGGCCGTACACATTTTATGTCTATCGGTTCAATGAAAAACCCTATTTGGTTTCTGCTGTCTTTTATTTATCTAAAAGATTTAAAGACTTAAAATGCATCTTTCCCAATGAATCCGGAAGCTCGAAAGTAGCAAAATTCGTATTACTAATTCTATTCGAAAAGAATTATAAATTGCGGCTTTCCTGAACTGCCGTTAAGAGGACGCGACGAGTCGATACAATTTTATAATCACAGAGCTAGCAAACTTAGACAGATTAAATTGTACGCATCAAATTTATGCGGAAGAATTACAAAATTAAATCCCCGCTTCGACTTAAAAAACGAGAATTTCAACTTTTCGATCTTGATAGTGAACTAATTCCACAGGTCTGGTGCAGTAGTGTGTGGATCTCGAAACGGAGTGCAAATCAAATGAAAGAATTTTACTCCCGACACTCGCTACGTACACTTCTCAGTCTGTTTCCTTGGGATAATGGTGAATTATTATTACCGACCGCTACAATGTTGGATATAGCACTCTTTCAAAGGGATTAAAACAAGAGAAAATCCTCTTTCGGTTCTAAACGAGTTGAAGACGTTCATTTAAAAAATAACTCAACCGACTCAAACCAATCTGAATATAAATAAAATAAAAGGCTCTACTGTATGAAAAAATGTAGATAAAAATGTATCCCTGTAAAGTTTCTTAATTAGACTAGCTGGGTTTACTAATTCAGGTTTACATTCATGTTTTACATTAAAAATGTAGAAATGTACTACATAGATATGTAGCTCAAATAATTTTTAATAACAACGTTCCGTCGCGTTATTAACTATCGTATACACATACAGCTAAAGATGACAAATTTAATGTATTACAAATCAACTCACTTTTCAGTATCGGGGGCCCGTCGACGGAACACGAAACTTGAACATTTCATGACGAAGGTCGAGTCACTGTAAAATACACGTTTTTTCATAGTGACATTGTAATAGTTAAGACGTACATATTACATTGTAATAGTTAAAACGTACCTAGCTAATTTTCACTCTGAATCTTTATAACCAGTCAAAACAACGATGCAGATGTGTAAAATCGCACGAAAAATCCCACCCTGCGCCATCTTGTTTTCTCTGATGTGAGCTCTAATATTTGAAAAACAATTGAATAATTGAATCACAATTAAATATTTGAATCGTTTTTATTTTTATTCGAAAAATATTTTTTTAATTAATTATTTAAGACCGTCCAAACGCGGCAACACTGTGATGTTTCAATTATTATTATATACAATCATTTATATTTTTGAATGTATGGTATTTTTCATATGTAACGTCCAAATCGAAGGAGTAAAAAACCTTTAGGACAAGCAGCAAAAAACAATATTACTATTGTGCTAGGTGATATGAATACCAAAATGGGTAAAGAGCGATTTGCAACGTCTATTATCGGCAGTCATAGCTTATATACAATTAGACAATACTAATAATTCAAACAATTCGATCGTCCTACATAAAATATATATTCATAATGGAACGCGACACAGCCCAGGCAAGGCAACTTCCCTACGGCTTCTGGCCGTCTCTCGAACGCCGCGAGAAGCTACAGAGACGCAAACACGTCGACTCGGATCAGCCACTAGTCGTAGCCAAATTGAGAGCTAGAATTTCAAACGTCGGCAAATTGGTGCGAACACAAATATAGTATAAATGTTAAAGTGAGTGCGTATTTTTCATTGAATTTATAGTTTCGATAGTATTTCGCTGTATTTCCAAATACATTTTTACCAGTAGATGTGCATACTTATATTACTACTAGTGAAATTATATACTGCTCTTAAATGTCTATGAAACTCAATTTGACAGTTGCGAAACATCCGTTCGCTGTTTCTAACTCAAACCTAAATTACACGAATTATACAAACCCAACTCGACCTAACGAAAGTTCTTAAACTAATTTTAATAGTTTTAGAACTTACATTAGTTCAAGTCTAAAATATACAAACTATGCCAAATCATCTCTCAGGGGAAAGTAAGCGGAAGAAGAAGTCAAGACAGACGTCGCATCTCGCATATTGCTCCATAGTTAGTCTGCACTTGGATATTACATTGTTTTAAAAATATTATAGCTATCCTTACCAATATTACTATAGATTTCTGATATGAGAGCATTGGTTAAAGTATGTTCAAACCGATATTTGGTCAATAGGAGAGCCCAAAAACAATTATTACTTCTCAGAAGTCAAAAATCCACATCAAAAGCAATGAATTAAATTTTCTTTAAAGCCTTTAGAGATGGACAAAGCAACAGTTTCATTGTTTTCTAAAAACTATAAATACATTATCATCTAAAATAATTTAACAAAAATATTTTTTTCACGAAAAATAAAAATTCAGGTCCAAGGGCGGTAAATTATTTTTAATTCAAAAGACCATCATATCGCCATACATTTACGGTGGTTGATCTTTCACTGTTTTGAGGTACCCCAGATAGTTATATATTTACATATATAACTGAAGAAATTATAAATAAAAAACATATTTATAAAAAAAAAAATTTGATTTAATGTAAATAATTTATATAGAAAACAATACTAATAAATTTAAAAGTATGAAATAAATAACAGAACGAAAAATATTTTATAAAAAATGTTGAGAGCCTCTGTATTGATATTAAAAAAAGCCGAATGGTATATGTAAAATAAATTAACGAAATTGAATAATATAAAAGTGTTATTAAAATTATTAAAACATACTGATACAAAAAAGTAGTAAAATAAATCTAAGCAATAAAACGTTGACAAGAACTGATTTTTTCTATAATTTACTATAAATATAATATAAAATAATAATAAATAAATAACAGGAAATTAACACACACCCAAGTGTATACTAACAAATGTGTATAAATTAACTCACTACTCAAATGGTTAAGACGACTTTTGCGCATGTGCAAAATTACTTTATTATATTCGTGCTCCTATACGTGTGCAAGCTCTGTTTTTCTTTATATATACTCTTTAACATTGAATCTTTTCTCGAAAAAAACCGTTTTTTATAATATAATTTAACAATGAAAAGAAAGATTCATAATACATTTAATTCTGAAAAACTAAATAAAATTCGCATTAGAATAATAAAATATTACATTGGTGCCAATATTGACATAAGTTTAATAAGTAATATTTTAAATTTAAATCAAATAAATTGTGTCAATAATAATTTTGGTGACAAATTAGATCTAATTTATACAAATGTAAATAATTGCATAGTAATTAAGAGCGAATTCGTATTGGTGTCGGAAGATAATTATCACCCGGCGCTAATGATAAAATTAAATATAAATAAAAATGGCATAACTACGAATGAGTTGGAATGCGTGAGCGATCGGAATGATTTCGGATGGTCGTTTGGAAATTGTGTAGATTTTGGTTTATTAAATAATTTACTTTTAGGTATGGACTGGAGCCGAGTTGGCGGGTGCGTTGATGTTAAATCTTCCCTGGCGGCCTTCTATGAGGTTCTTTATTGTGCATTCGACCAGCTCTTTATTCGAAAGCGCCCTCAAGTGCTTAACGTGTCATGTCCCAGATGGTTTTCTCATGAGATCATCTCATTGCTAAAAAGAAAGCACGCCTTTCATAAGTTATGGAAGAGATCGGGACATCCATCTGCTCTCGAGGAATTTCGTTCATTAAGAGCACGCGTTAAGTGTTTGATAATTTCCTGTCATCGCAATCATTACAAAAATTGCCAAAAACAAATAATTAATGATCCCAAAGCGTTCTGGAAATTCATTAGCACTAAACGCACTACTCAGTCGACGTCGAAAGTGATGAACCTCGACGATAAAACATTGGACGGTTCACAAAATATAGCTGACGGTTTTGCGCAATATTTTCGTTCTGTTTTCGAGGAATATTTTACGCCTTCTGCTCAGTTGCTTCCTTCTTCATGTTCTTGGTCTTCAGTACTGACCATCAAAGAAACTGAGCACTCAGATCTTAAATACGGATTTAATAAATTAAAGACAGGGCGTTCTTCTGGACCTGATTTAATTCCCGATTTTATTTTGAAGGGTTGCGAAGTAAGTCTCGCTGCTCCTCTAAAATGTATTTATGATCTGATTCTCAAAACATCATCATTTCCTGATCTATGGAAATGCACAAAAGTCACCCCTATTCATAAAAAAGGTGACAAATTATATATAAAGAATTATAGACCAGTAGCAGTGTTGTCAGCTCCTGCTAAATTATTTGAAATAATTATTCATAAATATCTCTACAATCACTTTCAGCAAGTTTTATTAGACCAACAGCACGGGTTTCGTCCTGCCCGTTCCACTGTTACTAATCTTCTGTCGTTCACCAAAACGGTGACAACTTCTCTCGATGCCGGAATTCAAATAGACGTCGTGTATACAGATTTTGAGAAAGCCTTTGACAAAGTTTGTCATACGTTATTATTAAAAAAATTGTCGAATCTCGGTTGCTCAGATAATTTAACTCGGTTATTTTCGAGTTATTTAAGCAATCGTAGACAGTTTGTAACCTATGGTGGCCGATTGTCAAAGGAATATTTTACCCCTTCGGGGGTTCCTCAAGGATCCAATCTGGGACCTCTGCTTTTTGTGTTATTTATTAATGACATAAATACAGCAATTAAAAATTCAAGTTTTCTTCTGTACGCAGATGATTTAAAATTATATAAATGCATTCGATCTGTTGCGGACTCCTTCTCTCTACAAAGTGATTTAGACTCTCTGTGGAGATAGGCTTCCGTTAACCGTCTGCCCTTTAGTGTCGGAAAGTGCCATACTGTGTCATTTTCTCGATCCCGTTCGCCATCAGCTTATTTCTACCATCTCGGTGGTAACATTTTGACTAGAGAAACTTCCATTAAAGATCTCGGAATCACTTTCGAGAGCAAATGGAGGTTCTCTCTACACATACACGACGTCTGTGATAAATCTTCCAAGATGCTCGGCTTTGTTATGAGGAATGCCTTTCACTTTGACGATCCGTCAGTTATTCGCATCCTCTATGACACCTTAGTTCGTAGCATTCTTGAATCGGGATCTATAATTTGGAATCCCCGAATAGCCAAATATTCCCTTTTAGTGGAAAAAATTCAAAAAAGGTATTTAAGATACCTTTACAAAAGGACATTTGGTTATTATCCGTACTTATATCCCAGCGCCTTTCTTTTAGGAGCGTTGGGATATGATTCGCTGATTTCTCGCAGAAAGCTGTATGTCGCTAAGCATTTTTTTAAATTACTAAAAGGTGCTGTCGACAATCCAGCTATTCTCGAGGAATTCCAGTTTTGGGTTCCGGAACATTTTCGAGAATCACGATCGAGACCTCTTTTGATGGCCGTTAGGGCTAGGACATCCGCACTTGCCGACTCGCCTATAGCTGTGGCCATCCGGCTCCTTAATACGCTGGCATTACATATTGACTTATTTAATGTTAGCTACGAGGATCTGATCCAGTTTATATCATTTAATTTTGATATTTTATAATTTTTTGTTATGTTTATTATTTTTAAGTATGTTCTATTTATGTATATATACGTTTTTTATGTTTTGTAAATTTAAAATTTGTTTTCGACCATCGTGGCGCATTGGGGTAACCTGTTAGGCCACGATGGTCTTAATTTAATCTAAAAAAATAAAATAAAATAAAAATAAAATAAACACAAAGGGAAAAAAACTCATAATTTAAAAGTGTATTAATTATAAATTTCGATTACAGGTACATGAAGTTCGCTAGTTGCAATTCATCATCTCATCTAGTTCCCCGCGCCGTCGTCTCAAAGGCGTTTGAACATCTAAAATCTTTAGAGCTCATAGCTCCGGCGAAGGAGGCGGGTCTGTCGGCAGGATCGTTACAGAAAGAGTATCAGATGTACAAACTGCTGGTGACGTCATCGCAGATCGCGGAAGCGGTCAAATTATATAGAGCTCTTCCGACGGATCTCTCCCAATGGGCATGTAGTTCCGTAATTTGAAAGTGAAAGACTGATTACTGTACTTTTAAACAAATAAAATGCATTTGTATTGTAAAAATATATTTATTCTTTATATGTATATAAAAATATTATTCAGGCAGATATATAATATATAATGTTAGTCGTCAAATATCAAATATATTAGAGAAGCACCTCTCGTTTTTTACGTATAAAACTTACGATTGAATGGCTTTGCCAAACGTACAAAAAATTCATAATTTGTTAGCACCATTTTTTTTTAATTATTGTCAACGAGCATTATTATAATCGTTAACGTTCTTATCGCCTACGAAATTAATGAGAATCGACGAACCTAAGATTATTACAGCACAGATGGGAATCTATGATGTTTGGCACATTAGTCATTAACTTATATCTTATATTTATATTAGTTTCAATCCGAGTCTAATTAGTCGATGAATCAGTTAAGAGAAATGATACACTGCTAACTTCGTCGTTCGTCGATGCGATTCCGGGATTATTACCGTCGACCGTATCGTACAGACGAACAAGAACGCGCGTCGTATAGAAAGTTCGATGACTGAAACGAAAAGAACTTTATATACAAAAGCGAACGAATGGCAAATAGATTTTTATAGTCGCGGCCATCCCTTCGTGGCTTGGAAGGTCCTCACTTCCGAGGAAGTGAACGTAGCCATATGTCGATGTTCGTCTGTAATAAACAAAAACAATCAGAATATAATATTTATGGGATATGTTAAATTGCATACTTTGTTCGGGAATTCGTCTTCGCACGGCTCGAGGCGTCTCCTCGTCGTCGCTGGCGTCTCCATCGTCGTCTTCTTCGCGAGCCGCCCACCGCTCAGTGAACTCACTCGCGGACCTCACCAGAGACGGCTGACTGAGGGATCGTTGCAGCGAACGCTGACTCGACGTCCTCGGAATACGATAGTCTTGTTCGTTGTCGCTGTCGGTGTCGTAATACCTAGTCGAGAGAGCCATGCCGAGCGAGGCTTCCGATTGACTGTCCATACCGTCCATTCTAGCATAGTCCACCATCATTTCCGACATCGATCTAAAGAACAAAATTGTAAGTATGCACGTTGATTAGGCGAGTTGGTACATAAAAACTGTACTGACCTCATATCGACATGATCGCTGCGATAGCTGGATCTCGACGTTCGCCTCGAAGGCGAAGCGGTAGCCTGTCGCGGCGTTCGTGTTGAAGTTCCTCCATCGCTGTCGTACTCGTATAGAGTAGGTAACGAACTCCTCCTTGATCTAGTGTCCCAATCGGACTTCTTTCTGTATCTACCGCCCTAAAAATAGTTAAATAATTAAATAAGATTCAATACTACTAAGTAAAAAGGAACATAAAATCAATTATAAAATAGACATAAATAAAATTAAAATAAATAGTACTCGACTAGGTATACTAGTAATTTCAGAATCTACGGGATGTGTAAAATTGGCAGCTCGAAGAAGTGTTATTCCAGATTAAGATTGACTCATTTCATCTTTTACCAGGGGAAGGCAAAAGTTAGCCAGTCAGTGATCTTTTTTTTAATATTTCGATTTCATTAATATTCATAGTAATTCATTAAATGACATTTTTCTGGCGTTTAAGGGGAGGCAAATGCCCAAAATATTCATGTAACCTGTGCAATTTTAGAATTTCAAAGAGGAAGGTTAAAAATAAAACAACTAAAATAATACCTAAAATTATTGGTACTTGTTAATTAGCACAGCACCACACTCTAAAACCACAAGTTGTTTCCTGTGCTGTTCAGACACAGACACAACCTAAACAAATTAACTATTATATTCGTTTAGGGTAGGTTTGAGTTTGATGCGGCTTCCATAGATATGTCACAAGATTTCTTTGGGCTAGATTCCTGTATTGTTCACAGTGTCACAATTCCGGTAACCCCCCCCCCCCCCCCCTCCCACTATGATATAATTTATGAAAGCCATCTGAACAGCAAATGAACGTTTCGCAACTGTCAAAATAAAACATTTTCGTATTCATTTCCATTTCATATAATAAATTCATGAATGCACGAATGCTAATTTTTTTTACACATTTTTATGTATAGAAATTTATTTAATTCTTGCGACCTTTTTTATAAGCAGATGATAGCATTCTAAACATTTTTTTATGTCAAACTGTAAACGATCGCCGCAGCCCACACACAATGATTTTAAACCTAAATTTTAATGGTATACTTTTAGATCATCCGCAAAAAGTAGAAACTTAAAATTAAAAGTGGCTTTCCTAATAGAAATATTAACAAGCCGAAATATATACACATGTTATGTCACTGCGCAAGTTCGAAAAGTAGACAGAAAATAACTAGTTTTCCCACACATATGACTAATAAGAAGACAAACTGGTGAAGAGGTAAAAATAGTTGATACCTTTGGCTTATCTTGCGGCGGTGTCAATATGCGAACGATCACATCCCATTTGTGCTGCGGGAACAGCGGATTGTAGCGCCTGTCTTCGCTGACTCTTTGGAAGTCTTCGCGCACCGAACACTCAGATAGAGCTCTTCTCAACTCAGAGCGAGTGCTGATGATTTGCCTCCACCTCGTGCGCTCCTCGATCGTTAGTATCTCTTGCTCTTCAATGTCCAACTGCGACAAAATATGCTTTCACTCTCCGCTTCGACATGCGAAAATATTTTTTTTATACCTCTTCGATCGCTTCCGGACGCAAGACTCTGATTAAAACGTCCCAGTTGACCGGCACTGGTTCGGCGACTCCCAACGGGGACAGGTGCGATTCGTCCTCGGAATACAGCGGATTTCTGGCCGGCGGGAGTTCCGGTAATATTGGCAGTCCGCTCGTCCCGATGCTACCGACCAACTCGGGCGAAAATAGGTGAGGTCCCGTCGATCCTGTTTATAATCGCATATTATACATATACTTATCCAGAGTATTTAGATGTAAAGCGTACGAACCTATGTAGTTTTGAGGAGCACTTAGCGGCGGTTCCGATCTGGACGCTATGGTCATTCCGGAGGCGCTGGACACGTCGCTGAAGTCTTCCCAATTTCCATCGCCCGGAGGCGGATAGTTCCTAATGGTGACGTCCCACCTCGCTTGAACTGGCCTCGGAGTGTTTTTATACTCGGTGACTAAGCGACGATGACGTTCTACGTCTTCAACCGTCTTCTTCTCAGTTATCGTTCTCAAAAACACGTCGTCCACCAAATGAGACGTAATCTCTGGTTTCCTAAGAGAAAAAAAAATTAAATTATCACATCGATCTCGTATAATATGAATAATATGTATATACGAGTCGAATACCTCGCTGGAAGTATAGGCGTTTCCGGCATTGGTTCGATACTTTCCATCTTCATATCTTCTTCAACTGTCTGTATCGGAGGCGGTGGAGCAGGACGCTATATTAAAAACAGTATTAGTTCTAGTTACATATGAATGTATATAATAATACCACTACAAAAATATTGCACATTTTCTACCAGAAAAATAAAATAACTTGATTTATATGTAGAAGTCAATAAAGGCAGAGTTAAACAATAGCACAAACGGTTCTAAATAAACCTTTTCTCCAGTTCGTCCAAGCTTCATCAAAGGACCAGCTTAAAGGATATGAAAGCACATACAGATCATGTTATCTTATATTTGTGTCTAAAATCTTATCGTATAGTATTATTTGAATCGCACCTCGCCCAAATCGAGTAATGTTATATATATTTAAAGAAGATCAATCCAGCACATTTGAAGCATACTACATGCACGATTTATAAAATACAACAGATTACTTTGCATACTCTCGGTTGTTTACTACTGATACGTATAAATAATGCAACGAATGGGCGATACCTTGACTGAGAACATTTTACTGTGAGAATCGTCCATCAACTCGGTTATTGAATGCGTATCGGTCATTTCAGTGTTCAGAGAAGCGATCGAGCGAGGTCTTCTCGTATCGAATTCCGAAGATTCCCATTCCTATCGATGTTATGCTATGTTATATAGATTATGTTAACTCATGTTAGATGCGGAGACGGAGCGCGTACCTGAGCGTTCTTACGCACTATGCGCGAATACAGCGGCGGCTGATGAACGACCCTCTTGGGTCCTGGGGGAGCTGGAGGCGGCGGCGGAGGCAGTTCTTCTCGTTGCTCTTCAATGGTGGATAGATTGCGGTCCGATCTGTAAAATCGGCGTTGAAAATATTGCCAAAATGGAGACCGATCCGCAGACGTAGCGGTCATACCTGACGCTCGTCGTGTCGCTGAGTCTTTCCGGAGGAGAGGGCGGCGCTCTTCGGACTCGTACTTGAACGTCGAACGCAGGAGGAGCCGGTTGTTTCGCTGGGATCGCTAATCGAGCGGTTGACATGGCGGTGGCGTTGGCCAACTGCATCTCGTTAGAGTCGACGAAGCCTTCGCTGTGAGCGCTGTCGCTAACGTCTCTGGCGTACGCGTGAGAGATGTTCGAGCTGAGCGGAGGGGATCTAGCGTGGACTTCTTCCACTTCGCCTTCCGAATGCGACTCGCTAGGATAATCCGACGGCAGCGTGTCGGAGCTTGGGGGCAACCCTTCGGATCCGGAAGAGAGAGCCTGTTGTAGCGGAGCGTGAGCTCTAGGAATCTTGACGCTTTCGAACACGGACAGATTTCCCAAACTGCTGCCAGAGAGTTTGGTTATTTCTGATCCAGAACGAGAATATGGCAAGCGGTAATGCGGAGGCAGCGTGGTGCGTCTCAAGCACAAATAGCTCACTCCCAATCCCAACAGCAAAAGAGTCATGAAGAGTATGGCGCATATGATCAGTAAAATCTGGATTCCTTTCAACGGCGGCTCTATGGGCGCAGCCGGCACGAGATCTTCCAATCTGAAAGAATGCAAAGGTCAATCGAACGATCTACGGAACGCTAGAGATGCGAAACTCACATTGGAGCAGGAATGGCAGCTGGCAGCGGAGTCACGGGCGGAGGATAGCGACAGACTATAGTGATGACTTCGTCTCCGTCTATCTCTAAACCCTTGTGGAATCTTACGACGATGTTGTTAGTGAAGACTCTCAGAGGATCCTAGAAAAATATGTTGTTTAATAATTGAAACTGATAATTTTGAGTCTACTTATGGCGATACTGCACCTGTTTTGTACCGCATCCTTTCAGAGGCAACTCCAGCTTGTAGTTCAGAGCGCCCTTTCCAGTGATTTGACATGCTGAATTTCTATCAAAATCGGCGTACGCTATTCCGAAAAATCCCTTATTGAATTTTAATTCCACCTGAAATATGCAATACGTGATTAAGTTTACATTGCAGCTTTTGAGGGTATTTAAGAAAACTTACCTGCATAGAACCGGCTGCACAATTCAAAGCTGCCTTTGTTCTGTTCAAGAATATTACAGGACTGAGATCATCCAACTTGGTCACCTAGAAACGACGGTGTTATTAAACAGTCCATTTTATTTATTTATTATTAAAGTTCTTTTGAAACAGATCAGCTGATCAAAGTATATTTAAATCAAATTTTGGTCAATAGGAGGGGGCAAAAACAATTATCACTTTTCAGAAGACAAAAATCCACATCAAAAGCAATAAAATCGTGTCGGTGCCGTTTCAGTGGGAACACTTGGTAACTTTTTTGCCCTTTAATTATTTAATTTAATTTAATCAAATGCCCCCACCCCAAATGACGTCCCTGTTAGTAAGTCGCCAATAACTAAAGCAATTAGTTTTATAGACCGTTTTTTTTTTGGCAAATCATTGCGATAAAAATTAGTCTCACACTCAAATGACAGTCTTGACAATTTGTAAAAATAACTGTGATTATGTATATTTTTTAATATTTTCTCAAAGCAAACATTATGAAAAAAATATATATGTATTAGGTAGCGCAACGGAAATTTTAATAAAAATTTGATATTTGCGTACAACTTGATCCATTATGAAATTGAACACAGGGGAACAGTTGTGATTGTTTTAGTTACCTTTCCGTTAAGCACTGTCTGTTCTGGTAGACCTTCTCCTGCGTACTCCACGTCGTTCGCTTGAGCCGCATAGTTGGATTGAGCTCCGACGCTGGCTATCAGCAGGCCGAGTAGCAAGCAAACCTCCATTTTCAGCTGAAACGGGAAAATACGCAATTTAGTGGTGGATTGTCGCGAGGATCGAAGGATTCGTTCGGCTAACCGCTCGGGGGCAAAGGCGGGGGCGTTCGGGCGCATCCGTATGACGTCGGAACGCGACTGTCGATCTGCAAAGGTCGACGGAAGAAAAAGAGAAGACGAGAGAATCATTGTCTCATTGTGCGAGGCTGCGGGATATCTCGGGCGTTCTCGGTCAATGCTAGCAGCTATCGAAGCTCCCACGCTATCGAAACTCTCCACGGGTACTTTCGCGAGAAAAGAAAGTAAAAAGCGAAGATTTTGACAAAGTCGCATCTCGTCTATCCGACGAACGAGCCTCAAACCAGTTTCCGAAGCGGACTATTGCACGCGATCCAGACGTCTCCGAGAAATACCCGATGCGGCGGCAGATTAGGCGCATTCGGACCGTCCGAGGTTACGAGAAAAAGTGAAAGTAACTCGACGATTACGTTTCGCATGCGTGGCTCCGTTCTTTTCTGCGATTGCGGCTGTTTCCTGCAGCAACTCTCGGCTCTATCTAGAGTAGGGTTACTTACGAAGGACGTTCACTATGTATTTAGCTCCCTTCTCTCTAAATAATTAGGTGACATTTTTCAACAGTCTCATTTACTGGAAAAACTTGCCAGAAAAATTCTCCCCTTGAGAGATCACCAAGAACGACATTTCAGATTTTTCTTTACTTATTTTAAAAACAAATATGCAATCTGATACTGCAAAGTAAAACAATGCCGTTCTTAATTGAAATTTCCTTTTCTTTGACTGATCTCGCGCGACAATGGGTCGAAAAAGGTGATAATGACGCCAAATTCAAGTTCGTTTCTCACACGAGCCTATTGTTAAGAGTTTTTGTGATTATTTTTTCTCTCCCCGGGAGGGACACGCGAAGTAATTTCCACAAAGTGGAGCTTATTAGAAGGGTATTTGCGAAGACGGCGGCGTGACTCCCTCGGGGAGAGATATCCGATAATTTTCGTCTCGGTAGTAATGTGGGTATAAAGTTGCGGCGGTTGTCCGGCAAATTGTTTTTTGTCTCCAGCCTCGAATGCCGCAAAACGGAAATGACTCATTGAAGATGTCGTAGAAAAGTTCCGAGAAGCGTTCGCTGTTAACTAGTTAAATAACGATACATACATACATATATGTAAGTCATGGCGCCTAGGCGCAAAACCGGACCTTTTTACGTCGCCGACAGGTTAGACTGAATCGATATTGTCTTATTTGGAGATTATACGCATTTTTTTATTTTTCGCCTTCCGCCAAGTAGCTAAACATTTTTTCAAATTAAGGGGGCTGTCGACAATCTAGCTTCTCTTGAGGAATTCCAGTTTTGGGTTCCAGAACGTCTTCGAGAATCACGATCGCATCCTCTTTTGATTGCCGTTGGGGGTAGGACGTCCACATTTCATGATTCGCATATGGGTGTGGCCATCCGGGACCTTAACACGCTGGCAGTGCACATTGACTTGTTTAATGTCAGCTACGAGGAGCTGGTCCAGTTCGTATCATTTAATTTTTTTGTTTGCTTCTGTATATGTATTTTTTGTGAATTATTTTAATTATGTATATTGTATTGAAATAATACAATTATTGTTTTCGACCATCGTGACGCATTGGGGTAAACTGTTAGGTTATGATGGTTTAAATTTAATTTAAATACATTAATAAATCTAGCCACAATATAAATCGGGTTGTTTATGGGTAATCAGACAAACCTCGAAAATCCTGCATGAGATACCGTTATGGATCGAATTACACTTAATTCAATTGAACGTTCTTTTGTTTTTTTTATTTTTTATTATATTACCTGACCAACCTAAAGGGATGAGTCTAAATAATTGGACCAAACATTATTTTTTATATTTTGGTGGTTTATGTAATTAAAAAAAATAAAAACCAGATTTTTACATAAACAATTCATTTCCACACACTTTTAATTAAAAAAATATTACTTTTCTAAGCATTCTCTCTATATTCGCTGTTAATTTTTTTCTATTTTTGGGTCGTTTAGACACACGTTTTCAATGTCTTTTTCCTCAATATCTAATTTAGTATTTGACTACTATAGACTACTATAGATATAGGCGAAAAGTATCCATCGCATGGATCGCAGATACTGCATAAGTTATGACGTGGCGGAAATGGTTATACATCTCCATGATTCATAGATTCAGTTAATTAAAAAGCAGGAATGATATTATGGACTTTAGAGTTGAATGATTTTATTTACAAAAGAGCACTTATATAGATAAATGAAGGTCGCTAAATTTGATATGACTAGACTCAAACACCTGGTGAAGATTATTATTTTTTTCCATAGAATTATATGGAGTGGAATCTTTGACAATAGGAGCAAAATAATAAAAAATCAGAATATTAGCGTCGGTGTCGAATATCGTGAATCACATTCTTAAACAGCTAGTCCGAAAGAAAATCCCTTTTATAATCAGTCATAAAAGAAAAATACACATTTTAGATACGCTGCAAAAACAAACGAGCAAAAATTAAAAAGAGGAAGAATATTGCATTTCGATAGTCGGAAATTGTGCAGTAAAGAAAGTTGAAAAATCGTGCAATTCAGCTATTAAATATTATCTTCCTATTACGATTTGCATAAACTTAACCGCTTCAATGGCAGTATTTTAAATTTTACTTTTAAATTGGTCGTACTATTAAGTATATTAGACAACTAGATTTTAACATTTTGATTGCTGAGTCTTTTTATGGCTATGTATCTGAATATTATTGTATTACATAATAAAAAATAATTGAATGACTCTAGACAATATTAAAATTGTATCCGGTTCTTTTTCCAATTATAACATTGAATTCGTCATTTTTTGCCTAAGCCGATGTATCGGACTTCGGCAATCAAAAGGTTAAAGAAATATAAACTGCTTATTTGCCATACCTTAATTATATTTGTGACTTCATTGTGCAAAAGCGTTAAAATAATTTTAAAAAATCTTATATTTCATTTGAATGACATAAAAAATCTACATATTTTAATTATACACCTAAAGCGGATAATTAAAATATGAAAAAATGAAAAAGAAAATGCTAGACAGCCAACAATCTAACATTTTTCGCTGTCAACAACCTAATAAAAAAATTAGATATATCATTTGATTTCACACAGAAGTAAACTATCTGTATCTTGCAACTATGATCTCTGTTCTAGGTTATTCAACCCTCTATCCGCAATCGAAGAATTTTAAGGCACCGTGCGTGAATCGATACAATGCTCAACATCCTACCTGGGCTGTCATTAGAAACACTCGCGGTTGGTAAAATTCAATTAAAATAACATTGCATTATTTTCTTTTTTAAATATACATTTGGCGCAATTTTTTCAAATATGTTTTTTATTTAAATGTAATTATTGCGACTTACTTATTGCTAATATTCAAATAATAGCAAATTTTAGTGAAGCATTTTCGTGGACTATTTATGTAAAAATATCTTTGAATTGAGATATAAATGTACTAATAATAGAAAGAATTTCTTTATGCGATACCTGCTTTAATTTTCACTTTGCCAGCTCTCCTTATCATAAAAAAGGGTGCGGTCTGTTACATAACAGAATTACTGAGAATTGCTAAGTACTATTAGATTTGCCTGAAATGTATTATTGTATACTGACACGTTGCCTATATACAGAAATATAAAAATGTTGAATTCAATTTTAAAAATTTGCGCCGAAATATCCATTTTATTCTATGCTTTTGGTTTCAAGTAAAATGGGTATCGTCGTTTTTGTAGTTCTAAGCCATAGAGATATCGGTACTACCGAACATTTTTTGCCCTAATACCGGTATCGGTACTACAAATATTGCAATCCCTAGTTACCCCTTAAAGGAAATCTAAAAAAAACAGTCTCAAATCTACCGCAAAAATTTTTTTTTTTTGTCAGGTGCTAGTTAAATTATATAATATCAACTTTTGCTTACATAGTAATATATACATTTACATACTTTTCATTATTTATTTACAAGTGAATATGTATTTTTCAGTAATTTTTATATTTTCATTAGGGAAATCCAAAAACAGTTGCACCAGTAGATATATAGTTCTACTAGCGAAAATATAATTTTACTGCTAATCGCTATTGAAATTATATGCAAATGGAATTCAAATGAAACTCAATTTTCTTGGGGTCCATGATAACTATCTGTCGTCAGCAAAGGTTGCGCAGATAGTCCTGTTCGTAGTTGGCAAGTCTATTGTATATGCTAAGTGCAGTACTGGCTCTAGTACACTGTCCTGAGGTACTCCAGATTTTATCGAACAGACTGAATATTTTACTAAAAAAAATCTATCGCTCAGATATGACTTAATGATTTCATATATAATATATGGTGAGGTAGTCTCTTTTTCATTTTAAATTTGAATCTAATATGCTACACTTTGTCAAAAGCTTGACTTATATACAGGAAAGCAGCTGATAAATATTATATTACCTCTCTTGTATATTTACATTAATCTCGTTTGCCACTCAGTGTATTTGTTCTTTCTTACCATAGTTTTGCAGAAAGACAAATTGGTGACCTGGGATTACCTGTCGTTTCTGTAACATTGGATTTATTTAACGTATATTCTTCAGTAATATTATTAATAAAATAATTAATAAAATAAACTGGATTATTACCTTGTTTTATCAAATGAATATAAAAAAATATCCAAAATTCAGAAGGCAAGCAAAAAATTTAAATCAATACAATGAGTGATTTCCCATACTCCCAACTACTCAATAATCTGACCCAAAAATGAGTGATTAGACCCATGAGTAAATTTGACAATTGATATTATAAAGCACTTGTCAATTATCTCGTTTTCACTTTTAGTATTCTCAACGCCTCGTATATTAATATTATTTTAACATTATTTGTTTCTGGTCGACAATTATTTTAAATTGAAATAAAAGAATCGTTATAGAAAATAAATCAACTGAATAAATCTGCTCTGTCGTGCGCGTCACAGTTCTCAATAGAACGTAATGTCGCACTCTAGTAGTTTTCGCGCAATCGCAGACAGATCGTCGTAAAAAAGAATCAAAGCATACGATAGCGTTGAGTATTAATAAGAGAGCACGCAAACGGTGACATAGCAACGCGCCTCGAATATACAATAATTTCCATTGTGCGATAACCTCCAAATCGCGTGCAAGAGAGCTGCGACAGTGCAATTACGCTATCGACTTTTTCGCTCGTTACTTTCTTCCAGTCGCTCCGGTGAGCATAACAGTAACGACCGAAACAAAAAGTGGTACCGTTTCGAGTCGCCATTATTATCCAACTCCATGGGAGAATCGCCTCTAATCTAATCTGACGATAATTATTAATTACTATAATATCATTGCAGTGTCTCTGAACGCTTAATTTTCATTTGTGCTGCACTCTTGCACTTCGCCAAGGAAAACCGCAGCGCGAGATGCTCTGAATACATTATAAAACTGGAATAACATAACTCGGTCGCGAAAACAATTCAATTCTTCAGGTTGTATAATTATATGAATATTTATGATCTATCTAGTTAATGCATCAAATAAAATAGATTGATTAAAAAATTAATGGTGGCATTCGCCATAATTACATGTAAAGATTTAGCAACTATTTTCTCCGAATCATATCAGTGCCATTATAAGCGACCGTTAAATTAATCATTGACAACAAACCATAAGTTGACAATTTTATATTACATATATACAAAAATATCCGTAGTGTTATTCGTGTATAAATTAGCCGTTTTGTGAAATTGAATGCAGTACTTTGTGTAGCGACACTGCACTTATTGATTTGCTGTTATCATATTTTTCAAAGATTTTATTGAAAATCATTAGTTTTCTTGTTTATAATGTACTCAAATGTTTTCATTTTACATACATTAGTTTTTGCTTCTATAAGTTAACGAAAACATTATTTTTTTTATATTATTGGTAAAGCAGTATTTTGTATGTTTTGATTTATTATCAAAATAACATATTATACAATTCCAATCAAAGTAAAATATTTCTCATTTTTATTATTTGGCTGTAGGTTATATTTTCTGCATCTAATTTCATTTAGTATTTACAAACTAAATTATTTTTATATATTGCCTCTCGTTTCATTTTCCCTATATTTTTCAAATCATTAACTAGAAACAAATGAAACTACAAATTCAATTGTTCTCTGATTTATGCAACTGTGGGGGTTCCAACCAGCTGCATCGTTAACTCTGGGGTCATTCAAACAGCCATTTAAAAAAATATGATAAGAAAATACCAACTCGCCTCGACAAAAGAGTTAACTTAAGGTGACAAGATGTCCTCCTTTTTGGGCATAAAGGATACGCGATATACAATGCGTATATCTTGCGCAAACATATTTTGATGGTTAGAGCAACACGTGATGTTGAAAATTCACCCACCAACATCCTCGTCTGTGATTCGCCAGAGCTGTCTCGAATCAATATAACATATGCGACACTGTATCACGTCAGCAGACGAGCTCTAAGAAAGACAGCATCGTGAGAATACATCACGACGATAATCCTAGCTAGTCTGTCCAAGATGTGAACTATATTTTTTAAAATATTATATCTGTTCAATATAATATTTTTAAAAATACCAATAGAATATTACAGGAATTGTTTTATTGATTACAATAATACCACAACATGACAATAATTTATAATAAAAATATAACACATTATAATTTTTAATTCAATTTCCAACGTATGGTCACCCTACTCTTAAAACAGTCCTGATTTAGTATTGGTAACGTTCTCCTATCGGTGTAAACAAATTCGCGGAAAACTGTGTATGTATGCATATATGCGTACATGCACCCTTATTTCCAACACAGCGATGATGAGCGTTAACATCTTGGATGGACTATACTCTACCATCACATGATACAACTCGACACGACTCTTGACTTTCAACAGCCGCATTCATGATACACTATACTGTGGTAAATTGTACCTAATTAAATAAACTGTTACCAGTTTTTTTCTGCAATGCAGTTTTAGCTTTAAAGTCACACCCCTTTGGCCTTCAAACCCGAAACAACTCACATTGAAAGCAATTACTAATTTAGCTAAAAAGTAAAATGCGATATTTTAAAAATTCGTAACGCTGCCATATAAATATTACTTCTACTTCTAAATCCGTTGAAAGCTTTTGCTGAAACTTTCTTCTTCAGCGTAGCTTGCGCGGAATCGACTCAGATGATTCCTTCAAAGAAAGCAGCCGCTTCCACTTTAATCATCAACCGAGCAGGCAACTTGATTAGTTAAGGGTTTAATTCGATTTTTATGACCACTAATAAGCCGCACCATAGCAATGAACAAGATAAAATCTATTTATTGCTTAAATTGTACTGTTGTGACTTAAAAATGATTTATAAATCTTAGTAATTTGAAATCATATATTTTTCGGGTCAAAATTTGAATACGGTTGTGCTCAGAATTTATATAACATGGGTCAGAATTTATATTAAAAGGTCATTATATAATATTAAATGGTCAGAATTAATATTAATTGCTCGTAATTTATATTAAATAGTTATAAATTCAGTTAAACTGTTCCGATTTTATATTAAATGGTGAAAATTATTTTGCCAGATGGTCAGACCTTTTTTTTCAGTTGGTAATAGTATTGTTATTGCTGTAACACTAAAGATTAATACAACTGGTCGATTTGTCATTCGCATCATTATCAACTGTAATTACTGTATCGCTTACTTTAGCCGCTTCAAGCAGAAAATTTATTCACAAGTACCACTTCGTTTCCAACTTGGAATAACGACGCCAAATCTACAAGATTTGAACTCGATCTTTGATACGAATTGGATATTATAACACTGTTCTACGCGTATATTGCTCAAATTACATTTTTAAAACTGTTGTGATTTACAAAAAAAAATAATAAGCTAGTTATGTACAACAATACCGTCCTTTTAAAATAATTGTAGATAAATAATTATCATTTTAAAGATCTTGAACAGTATATCTGAAAAAGAATTATCTCAATTGGAGCAAAAAAATTCATGTGCGTCTATAATCATATCTTTTCAGCAAACGTGTTTAGACAATATGTTATTGCATGGATTTTCATCCGTGTTTCTTTGTCTTTAATTGAAATCAAAGACAAAGAAACAATTGATTATGCCATTGAAGATATTAATAAGAAACCTATTTAAGGCCCCAATTCTCTCTGTAGGTGTGTGCAACCTTAATAAAATGCCACGACGAAAAAAAGAAGGTGGGACGACTGCCTGGACAGGTTCAAAATAAAATTATGACTTAACAAAAACCCTTCTTTTGAGAAACATCGTTTTCAGTATATTTTATTTATAATATAAAATAAAAAAAAACTTTTTTAGTATGTTCGCAATAAAATGGCATGTGTGCGCTTTTTATGGGCGCGGGTAGCTATGTTGTTTGCAGTTGGAAATGCACACAGATAATACCGGTTTTGAAGAGCTAACAACTGGCGTTTGGCCGAAGATACTCGACGATAAAATCTGAGAGATTTTCGCAAACCAAAAAATAACACAGGGCTATCCGAGATACGTGAGCGGCGTAAAGAGCAGGAGCGAGCGTTTAGGAATGCCGATTCGTCACCGCTTCTCGAGACGACAGTGCGTCACATTTTGAATTATTCAATAGTAACGCCGGTGTGTGACGTAATGAAAATTGTTAGGTGATTTTCCTAGAAAATCAGCAGGCGCACTAAGCACACCGCAGTGGTTTCTTATACTCTCAAAACTTTGCAGATAAAGAAAATGTGACCAGACTGAATTCAAAGTCAGTGACAGCTATTCATTACAACTTATAATTTATCTAGATTTTATTTTAATTATTCATCGCGATAGTCATCCATAAGATTGGGGAAAAATTAGGATAATCTAAATTGTGATGATCGCATAGTAATATATTAATATGTACAATTGGCAACGTTATCATTCTATGAAATGTGCAATCCTGAGTTTTCGTATCTGATTCGGCAGAGATATTTGACATTGACCTTTTAGTGCACTTGTTCTGAAATTAAATTAATCCGTTAAAAATACAAAAACCGATACATCTGAATTCGGCAATCAAATTGTTAAGATTATATTTAAAGGCGCGGCCGTTAAGAAAATGTCGATTTAGAACAAAGGACGCTGAGCGTACGCCTCCATCAAGGAGAGTGACTATCGCCGATTTGGCTACGCCATTCCGTTAGAATTCCTTCCGTTTTTAATCGTCGAAATCGCTTCGGGTTCCCATGCGTCCGTTCGCCGTTATTCTTCTGCTCCACAATCGACTACGCACAGCTCCCACGACGGCTCAGATCCTAATCTGGTGCTATATCTCGAGCTTTTCTCGAGTGCAGCGAAAACGAGTGGGTGACTCGTTTTGGCAAGGGCGTTCACACTATCCTATTCGCAGGGCCGGATTGGGTTACAGAAAAAATGTATTTGCTATCTTAAAGCAGCGGTCTCCAAAATAGGGTACGCGTACCTCTGGTAGAGACGTCATTTTAGGGATCAGGTGAGGGCATTTGCCCAGAAAAATGCATGTCATTTAATAAAATACTATGAATCTTAATGAAATTTAAATATCAAATAAAACGACCACTGACTGGCCAACTTTTGCCACCTGTAAAAATCTAAAATGACATCACTGATTCTAAACCAAAAATTCTCAGGTTATCCCTCAAAGAAAATCTAAACAAACAGTCTCGAATCTGTTCAAATATATTTTTTCAAATATGTAAATTCAGTGAAATCATATCGGAATACAATATTGCGATGAACGCCTGTTTTTGAGATAAGCGTTTAACGTTTCCAATATTTTGTTTCGTTCAACGAACGAATTCTGCGAATTTCAGTCATAGGAGAGACCGCCGTTAAACATTGTCTGTACGCGATAAAAATAGTTTAGAGATCACTGCCGTTCACTAATTGCCATTTTGAAACAAGACGGCTACTGAAATAAGCTTTGGTCACTTTCAGAAGATTTATAGAAATCTGGTTAAAAGCACGACATGTATGTTCATGTAAATTGTACCGTTGTGACTTAAAAATTATTTATAAACCTTAGTAATTTGAAATCATGGAATACAGATAAAAATATACACTGCATTTATTAATGCATATTATATTTAGTATTTAGTATTATATTTAATACATCGGTCAAAATAAATATTATATTGTCAGAATTAATATTAATTGCTCGTAATTTATATTAAATGGTTATAAATTCAATTTGACTGATCCGAATTTATATTAAATGGTAAGAATTATTTTGACAAATGGTCAGATCATTTTATTTCATTATACGCTTACATAAATTTTCACAAAAATGAAAAGTATCGAAAGAATTACTGTAGTTTTTAGCTAATCTTATCTACTTCTAAAATCATTCGGGTAGAAGAAAGTACATTTAAATTAAATTAGATTTTCTGAAAAATCAATGCTTAGTCATTGTTGCGAATGTATGCAAGAATATGTCATAACATATTTTTTATCAATGAGGCTATCGGTAAACATGCCGTGTTTACCTTGATTCTAGGCAAACTGAACCGTCTATATACTACGAAATTCCAACGATCAGTGATGTAGTGGGGCCGGAAGTACAATTTGTCAGTAAATTTGATAAGATCAAAAATATATTTTTACAGAAGAAGAAACAGATCTAACAACTATCAATAAAATCAAATATTGAAGAACTGTACAACCCACCTATAGTGCAACAATCAAAATAACTAGAAAATTATTGACATTAACTAAAAAGATTAGTAGCTTTCCGGTACTTATTATTTTAGAACTTCACTACATGTATCCCTCGATTTACGCAAGTAAGAGTAAAAAAAATATACTCCAAATAAAATACATAAAATTAATAAAATCTTTCCGTCGCCGTTGTAGTGTGAACGCTCCATCAAGCACACTACTAAGGCGACGATAGCATATTACGATGTGTAAGAAGTACATCTAAACCGAATTTTGACCAATAGAAGAGCGCAAAAAACAATTATCCCTTCTCAGAAGTCAAAAATCCACGTCAAAGCAATAAAAGCGTGTCGGCGTTGTCGCAGTGGGAACGCTCGGTAACGAGCGTTCCCACTGCGACAACGCCGACACGCTTTTATTGCTTTGACGTGGATTTTTGACTTCTAAGAAGTGATAATTGTTTTTTGCGCTCTTCTATTGGTCAAAATTCGGTCTGAATACACTTCGATCAATATTTAAGAGAAAAATGTCAAATCGTGAAGTTTCTAATTTTTCAAGATATTTTATAAAGCATTTTAAAAACATACAATTAAATTTGGACGAATATTTTTAAAAGGTTTAAAACACAAAAACAAAAAATTGTTTACAATTTTTAACACTCGAACTGGCATTATTTTATTAAGTAATTTTTAATTATTATTTTATTAAGTAATAGAAAAAGACACTCAGATAAGAAACATTTCCAATTGTGTTTGTGCCAGATGTTTGAAAATGTGCATATTTTCTCGGTAGATCGAAAGTATTTGAATGGTCAACATTTTTTTGCAATTTTCTATTACTCTAACCTGCCGGCGGATTTATCTTTGCTTTGGTGATCTAAGAACGCGCTTCGATTAAAAGAAATTACGCATCGCAAATTCGCATTTCGTATCGGCAGAATGCAAAACGATTTGAGACTATTTTCCTTTTTCAATAATTCAAAAAGGTTTTTATTATATTGTTTCTGTAAAGTAGCAACAGCTGTTATTGACAATTGTCTCACGATTATTATTGACAGCCGAAGGGGCCTTAATTTTTTTTTAAACAATTGGAACATATCAATTTTAATTATTTTCACTGTGCGCAATTTTCATTATAGAATGATATATACACTTATGACTTATCTCTCAATTTATGAGGTGCTCGTTTTACATGGTTTCACTTTCACGCGGTTAAGAAAAAAACATTTTTTTTAAATACTCAAAATCATAAATATTTAGTTATACACGTGTAGAGCGGCGATGTATAAACATAAAAGCTTACTCCAACTTCTTGCACTTTAACTACATCTGGAACCTCTTCCACTGCTCATGCAGTGTGACCTGAGTTGCTTTTCGAAGTGCACGCGTGTTGTAAAAATATTCTCCTTAAATTTATATGTTTAAAAAATGTTTTATTACAATTTTCATTCTATGCCTCGATTTTTTTCTGGAACGTATCTACCGCGTCAATCGAGGGATGAGTGTATATACTGTTTATTTAAGTTTGGAATATTTTAAAGAGATTGCATAAAAGTTAGATTTAATAAAAAAAAATGAATTGTTTATTTTGCGATATTTTACGCAACGAAAGCGATCTAGTTCTCGATCGTATTGTATCGTGTATCCTTAATAACAACAGAAAGCGATATATACACTAAGATTACATCACGCGTTTCGGTACGATTTGTTATAACATCTGTTATTTAAGTTTAATTAAATAGTCTCTGACACTACAATTTTAAACAGCTTACTGTCAACCCAATTATAACTACAACGCAAAACAAAATAATCAGGGTAGCATTCTGGTACTTATTTTCTTAGAACAACACCACATTCGTAGTACTTCTACACTATCGTTTATGGAGTCATAGCCGAGTATAGATTTTTGTCGCCGTTTTCGGTGAAAGTGTTGCACAACAGACCTTTCGACTCGTCCATAAGCGAAGGCTTTATATAATTTGTGCAGCCAGGAATGTCGGCGTATTTGGTTCGGCGGAGAGTTCACCCACGCATTTGCAAGGTTTCGTCCAGCCTACGCGAGACGATCCGATCGCTTTTGAAACTCGCGAGCGAGGTCGCGGCCTCCCGCTTTGTTTAATGAGTTTCGACAAAGCTGGATAGCTGCATCGTCATTACTCTTCAAGATGACATCGTCTCGCGAATAGCGAGTGACGAAACGAGGGGCTCGGTCCAGTCTAAAGTAAAAAGAACAGTTTCGCAACGAGCGACCGCTCCAAGGTTCACCCGCTCACCCTGCGCGGGCTACGAGGGCGAAGCGGAATTAGGGGTTGTCGTTGCGGGGGAAAGACGAGCGATAGCAACAGTAGCGGTAAGGTAAGCGGGGGTACCTGGAGCACTATTCCTCCAAGTTGAACGCCCTCATGACGAGCCACAAGCCGCCGGCAGAGTCGACAGCGCACTGACGCCGTTCGCTCGAAAGTCGCTCAAACTGTGGGACGGCCGCTATAGAGGAGACGTCGACTCGCGGTGTGGCGCTAAACCCGCAACACATTTTTTCTTTCTATTATCTCAGTTAGAAACAATGGTGCTGTGCTTCTTGCATTCTAGTTGGAATCAATCGAATAAATCAGGTTCAATTCCAATTTAAATTAAATTAAGACAAATTATTCTAATGTGTCACAACGGACAAAAACCAATACATAGTATTATTAGAATACACCAAAAAATTTTACACAAATAAAAAAAGATCATACGATCCGGACCAGCTCCTCATGGCTGACATTAAACATATGTCAGCGTATTAACCACTTCATACTTTATATATATTTCAAAAGTTCAAAAAACATTTTTCTTTTCTTTTTTTAGCTAAATAATAAATATTCAACAAAAAATACAAATACATTTTTAAATAATATTTACTCGAAAATAACATGTTTTTATAATTAAATTGGCAATAGAAATAATGTTTCATAATACCTATTTCCATCTTTGAAAATCGAAAATCCTTAAGCGGTTATGGAGCCAAATTGCAACAGCCATTGATGCGGACGTCCTGGCCCTAACGATCATCAAAAGAGGACACGATCCTGATTCTTAACCGTCTTTTCACCGTGGCTGATATTTTTGTGTGTCATTTCGAAATTTGCTAATATGTGGAGGAGCAACTATTTATGCCAGCCGTAAGTTATTTAAATATTATTTCAATAAATTAAAGTGATTTTCAATCTTAAATTATACAAAAAAAAATATATTACAAGGCTCAAAGTTTCATTTTTAGGTGCCCAATGCATAATGGCGATTTTCTTGTAGACATCTATAGGTGTCATCCACGGTCAAGACGTTCCAGAACCCTAAATTGAAATTCCTAAAAATAGTTTAATTGTCGACAGCACGATATACAACTTTCTGAGAGAACTCAGCAGAGCTCCTAAAAGAAAGGCGAAAGGATTCAGGAACAGACAATAAACAAATATCCGTTTATAACGGTATCTTAAGAATCTTTTCTAAACTTATTTGATTAAGAGAGAGAATTGTGATATTCGAGGACTCCAAATTATAAATCCCAATTCAAGAATGCTGCGAACTAAAGTATCACAGAGGACGCGAATAACTGGCGGATCGTCAAAGTGTAACAGGTATTGAAAGATATTTATCCCAGACATCGTTTTCGTACATAGAGAACCTCCACTTGCTCTCAAAAGTGGTTTTGAGATCTAAAATGCAGGGACGTAAAAGTTGGCCAATCTGTGCCTATATTTTTAATATTTCAATTTCATTAAAATTCATAGTATATTAAATGGCATGCATTTTTCCTGCCAAATTTTAAAGAAAAGGCAAATGTCTCTACTTGCTCCTTCCTTCCCCCTCACCCCAAATTACGTCAAAAGCAATAAAATCGTGCAGTCGTCATCGCAGTGGATACCCTCAGTTATCTAGCGTTCATATATTAGGATTTGTATAACAATATTAAAACTTACAATCAGTGAGAATCAAAATAAGCACATCTAAACCTAATTTTGACCAATATGAGGGCACAAAAAACAATTATCCTTTTTCAGAAGTCAAAAATTCACGTCAAAAACAAAAAAATCGTGCCGTCGCAGTGAAAACGTTCGGTTATCTAGCATACCTATTATTATTTTTTATAACAATATTACAAATTATAATAAGTGAGAATCAAATGAAGCAGATTTAAACCAAATTTTAACTAATATGAGGGCGCAAGAAACAATTTTCCTTTCTCAGAAGTTAAAAATTCACGTCAAAAGCAATAAAATCGTGCTGTCGCGGAGCGTTCCCACTGCGACGACGCTGACACGATTTAATTGCTTTTGACATGAATTTTTGACTTCTGGGAAGTGATATTTGTTTTTTCGCCCTCTTATTACTAAAATTCCATTTGAATACACTTCGACCAAAACTCTCATATCATAATTCCGTAGTAACATTGGTAAGAATATCCATCATATTTTTAAAACAGAGTAACATCCAGCTGCAGACTAACTATGGAGCAATATGCGCCGTCTGTCTGTACTTATTCTTCCGCTTATTTTCCCCTGAGAGATAAGTCAGTTTAGTTTGTATTTTGGACTTGACCTAAAAGACCTAAAACTAATTAAAGTTTTAGATATTTCATAACTTTCATTAGGTTTGATTTGGGTTTGAACAGCAAATACGTTTCACAGCTGTCAAATTGAGTTTCATATACATTTTAGAGCAGCATATAATTTATCAATTAAAGTATATTTTCGCTAATAAAAATATATATCTTTAAGGATTTGAACTTTGCGTGTTCATATCAATGCGGGGTCCACCACTTTAAGGTTTGGTAACTCTTTGGGGTGTTACTTTGCAGCCAGTAAGACGCAGGTGGAAAGTAGTGAGAATTTTATTAGATTATATTACATATTGCGACAGATTATGATGGGCGAGATGTTTTCTCCAAGCACGGTGAAGATACTGGCGGAAGGATAACGTCGGTGGAAGATCCTTAGGTGGTGTGGCAGTAACGGTATTGATCCCTTTCTGTTGCGGTGCTCGTATGGTGGGGTTGATCTTTCTCTGGTAGTCTGGTACGAGCGTCCATGACTGTATGTTCTGCTGGAGTCTGCCAAATTACTGCCCTCTCCTCATCTGAGGCTTAAGTATCCAGGGCTGCAAAGTTTGCTAACTAATCACAATCATTCAACGATCATCCAGCCAATCGCTGCATTCGCTTCTTAGAAAAATGATGGATATCTCTGAGGTCGAAGAATTGTGTAACAGAATATTGGACCTTATGGTACTATTAGTTTTCCGGCGATATTTTGTTACCCACGACAAAAAAATATTCATTCAATGCACCAGAGAATCCTTGCATGCTATTTATATGAAACCCTTTACTTCTAGTCCTAACGAGGGCTCTGTCTAATTTATTTTTATATATGAATGATTATTTTTGGTCACTTAGAAAGCATTAATAGTCATGCCGATATATCAGCATATCCTACCTACAGGTTTAACCTATTAATCTCCAGAGTCGGCGACGTTTTAAGTAGAAGCATAAATTATTTCTTTAGTAAGTAGTCTCAAGCTTAATAATTAAAATAATAAATTTATGTATTTTTATTTTTTCTCACTTGTCTTGTTTTATTTTTTTAATTTTTTCTCATAATTTTAAGGTATATATTTTCCTGTAATAGAAGTTTTTAAAAAAGTGCGTTATATATTTATTTCGATCGAGGATGCACTTCAATTGTATATTATCTGACTCTATTGACGGTTTTACGATTGATTAAATAGGATTGTAATATTGCCGAAAATTCAGTTTTTATCTACGTTGACTCTTAAAAATAATTCTGAAGAAGCAAAAGGTAACGTGGTGGTATATTCGATAGTCGTTTCTCCCAAGGTTTTATTCCAAATTCGAGGTGACAATATTGGAGACTTAAAAGTTACTTTTTTAAACAAATAACATTTATTACAACCTGACCCTAAAATGTGTCATTTGCAATAGATATTTATAAAAAAATACATTATAAGAAAATTAAAAAATACAGCAATGTTATAATTCTCGTCGAGATTTCATCACGACGAATGCGACTTTTTTCTCTATCCTCTTGCATCCGGAGTTTGAAAAAATAGGAAGATGGGAAGGTCCGAACGTGAGCACTGACATGGTTTCCCTAAAATACAAACGGTATCACTCCGGGATGGTAAAAAGATTATTTTAATTAGAAACGAAGCGGACTCTTACGCTATCATGCTTTCGGAAGGATTCTGAATTCCCCACACTCGAAACTCCCGCTCGATGCACAGTCTAATGTGGCTCTCTTCCAAGGGAAGGAACGGCACGAAATGATCGATCAAATGCCTGTCTACCACGGGGGAATCTTTCAATCCGCCTGAGAATAAAAATAAGACTGGTAATTTGTCAGTTGAGTTTTAAAGTTTTAAGCAATTACCGTCGCTGTATGACGATTTCCTGAGGACAGTGTCGAAATCGGCGAACTTCATTTCCTCTCGAGGTTTCTTCAACGAAAGATATTCCATCATTATTTCGTCCCCTCCGGTGTTAGAGATGAATATGAAAATGGCTTTTCTGAAAATATAGCAATTATATGGGACGGGATATATTGTATATGGAACATATATTTTACTTATAATCTGCGCCTCGCAAAGACGTGTGATAATCCAACATGGGTTTTATAACGTCCAAAATGGTGAGAGGTATGTCGTTTACTTCTTCGAATATGAACATGGACCTGGGGCACTTCTTGACTGTCTCTTCCACTTCTCTTCTCAATCGTTCCTAGGTAAAAAAAACGTATGCTTTGACTAGATGTACAAATAGATTCGACCGAATAGTGTACACGTACCCTATAAAAAAAGATTGAATTGGGGTCGGGAAAACTGCTCAGCCCGTTGTATCTCTTGACATATTTGCTGTTTAGGCCGTTCTTGTAGAACGCTTTTATGATCATGCGGCTAAAGTGCGTCTTGCCGACGCCTGGCCAACCTTGGAAAGACATGGCCAAAGGCTTGCTTCCGCGCTCGCTGTTGCGCCAGTAGTCCGAGAACGCATGGAACGCCTCTTCTACCAGCGGCTGCCCGAACAGATCCTCTTGGGCCGCATATCTCAGAGCTGGGACAAAATTTAATCAAAATTACCAATCGTTTGTTAATTTGCTCACCGCTCACCTCTCACCTCTCACGTCCATCGGAACGTCGATCTCCGTACAGCACTCGGTATAACTACAATAATACTCAGAGATCTTATCTATCACTAAACTACCCATTCCCCAAACGGAGAACGAAGAAACTATATTTAGGAATATCAAGTTTATAGATAAACACAAAAATATGTAGCATTTCCATCTCATGTTTTCCTTAATCGTTTATAACTTTGTATACAGTTAAAAACATTACGAGCTAACGTCAGTTTTGCCACATGAGTGTATCTATTGCCAGACGAAAAAAATATCTTCTTCCTTTTTATTTTTATATTTATTTTTATGCTTTGGCCCTGACAATGCCAAAGTGGCCAACAATGTTTTAATACATAAATAATGTTTCAAATTTTAAACATTAAAAGACATACTTTTTTTGACAAATTCAAATCGCTCGGTTATTAAGACTTTTTATGACAATATTACAACGTAAAATAAGCGAGAATCAAATGAAGAACATCTAAACCGAATTTTGACCAATAGGAGAGCGCAAAAAACAATTATCCCTTCTCAGAAGTCAAAAATCCACGTGAAAAGCGATAAAATCGTGACGGCGCCGATACGATAATGGTTTTTGCGCCCTTCTATTGACTAAAATTTGCTTTGCATATACTTTGAGCAATACTCTATAATATTTTTCAAACATAGTGTAATATCAAAGTGCAGACAAACTACCGAGCAATATGCGAGATGCGACGTCTGTCTGCACTTCTTTTCTCCTGAGAGATGAGTTGGCTTAGTTTATATTTTCGAATTGACCTTTTACTGCCTAGTAAAATTTGTCACAAATATTTTAATTCGATGCGTATGTAAAAACCGAGTCCATAAATATTTTTAACAATTGGTCACCATACTACATATTAGTGTACTGTCATTGAGTGTTAACCAGCGGTTCTCGAAAGAAGTTTTAAAAATGTAATAATATTATTGAATTTTCGTTTATGAGTTATATTTATTATTAATTTTATTCAACACATGATTTAAATTTTGATTAAAAATTACTTGTTTTAATTTTTCCTTTCAACTAGTACTAAAACAAGTTCGAGTGCAAGGGGTCATATTTTGTTTTAATTGAATAATATTTATGGCCTGTTTATATTTCTTAATGACTAAAGCTTGGCGGCACTCTGGTAACACTGGCGTGACGGTTTTTTCTCTCTACTGACAACTCTCGGTGCGTTCGCACGCATTTCGGGCTCGTTCCCGTAATTATATAAATAACCATGTATACAACTTTAATTCTCAATAAAACACTACTGCAGCGGCTTAATATGTGTCTAATTGCCACCTGTCGCCAAAGGTGCATTCATAGAGTAATGAAATAAATAGAGGCGGTGACGCGTACTAAAAAATCATGCAAGGAAAATCTAATAAGCTAGTCTTTAGCTCAGTCACCTCGTTGCATTCGCCTGCGCGGTCAGTGCTTATAACGCGCGTTCGACTAGGACTGCGCATTCCATACTTCGCATTTGTATATACTATCAAATTAAATATAAATTATGAAAATAATATTTCATTAGTAAACATTTTTGTCACATATTAAAAGAACCAAAATTGCGGAAAATATGTCTTGAAAATATTTTACGCTCTTTATGAAAGCCATCTGTATAAAGCGTCATCTGTTCGAAACATTTTAACCCATGTTGTTTTTTCTCATAAAAGGTGGATATAAAAGATTAAAACTAAACTGAGTTCCTTTACAAAACTAACCATCGCCTCCACTCCCGTCAATGTCAATTTCGAATACTGATGCTTACAATTCTCCTAGATAAATTTATTTATTAAGTTAATTTCAAAAAAATTGAAAAAATAATACATGCATTAAAGCAGAAACAAAAAAATAGTTAATTTAGAAAATATAATAAAATCAATAACAGACAAAGGATTTTTAAGTGAGAAAAACGGCTTGTCACTATTAGAAAATTTTGTTTCTGATTCAGAAGAGTAGTTAACTTTTCTAAAAATAAAGAACAATTCAAAAGTAGAGTACGCTCGGGATAAGGATGCCGGTTTGTTATTGTGTGCGTGTACATGTATATGAGAGGGAGAAGCGATCTAGCGTGTACTTTGTTGTCTCGCTTTCTCTTTTAAGGACAGTCGCTAAATCGTCAACGCTGTATTCGTCATTAAAGTGCAATGTGGCACATAAGTTCGATCTTTTCTAGTGATTTATTTTAAATGATGTTGTGTTGATATTGGTTTAAAACCCAGATATGCCCAATTTCCCATGGGTAGGTCACTAAACTCGTATCACTGTTTTTTATTTATAAATGAAATTTTAAGAGAACAAAATTTCTTGGGCATATCTGGGTTAATTGATATCAAGGCTTCAAATATAAACTGTAAGTTATTCGTTCTCTTACCCGTGGATTAAAATATTTTAATTATTTTTCCATTAATCCGTACGTTGTTGGTTTTTTTACACTATTCTCTGTAAGGCTTAAAAAATGTATTATTCTTATCGTTGCGCCAATGATAATTTTTTAATTTATTCCATGGATTCTAATGATTTAATAGAGTCGTCGAGCCATTAAACAATCTGCGAATAATTTCTTTCCCCATTTTATATCTTTTTGCTTTTGAAGAATAGCTAACGACTTCATTATTTTTTTGACTAGTGAAAGATTTTGAATTTTGCAAATATTTAATTAGTGACATCAATGTCTGGATTCTTCGATTATATAATATATTTTTAATTGTCCGTTGAAATTTCCAACTTAGCTCAGATGTATGTTTCTTTTAAAATAAAAAAAATAAATATTCTGAGCGAAATTGTTTTGAGCCACACAGTTCACGCACACAATAACAAACCGGAATCCTTATCCCGAGCGTACTTTAGCCAAGTATTCAGCCCGAGCTCGATCGTTTTCATTAACTTTAAGTTTTTATTCTCCTAAAGCTTATCAATATGTTCGAAAGACTAAATTTTTACCTGCCTCATCTAGGAACCTTCGGTAAATGGTACCAGAACTTAAACGGAGATCCAGGGTTTACGTCTGTAGCATAGCTAAAACTAGTTTGCAATTTAGTTATAGACGAAATCGCGATTAGAAAACTTACTGAGTGGGATGGAAAACGATTTCATGGTTACATATACATGGGTATAGGCATCGACGGCGACTGCCTATCAGTTGCAAATGAAGCACTAGTTTTATTATTGTGTGCATAAACGGTAGTATATTTTTTATTAGATGGGATATCAGGCACACAAAAGGCTAATTTATTACAATTATGTTTTAAAAAAGTACACGAATGCAATATACTTGTGGTTTTTATAATGTTGACGGTTGTCTTGCTAACTTTTCTATAATTAAAAATTTGGGCTGTAATTTACAATATCATGATATAAAAACTATTTTTCTCCATCCATGCGCACAAAAAACCGTAGCAGTTTTTTTTAGATCCGTGTCACGTGTTTAAATTAATTAGGAATTCGTTGAAATCCAAACAAATATTTAGGGATAATTTGGGTAATAATATTGAATGGAATTTTATAATACAACTTCAGCAATTACAGGAGGAAGAAAACTTGCATTTTGCCAACAAATTACAGTTTTTTCGCAAAAACACATTCACTTTCACAACCAAAAATGAAAGTGAAATTTGCTACTCAACTTCTTAGCAATAATGTAGCAGACGCAGTAGAATTTTGTAAAAATAACATTCATAGTGCAATAATAATTTATTGGATATTTTAAATTCAAGAAATATAAAGCAGTTGAACTTATAGAAACCTCCATGTAAAGCAAACCATTTAGATTCAGCTTTATTGAATATAACTTAACGACCATAATGGCGAGAGTAGTTTCTAGTAGAATAAAAACAGGATATTTAGGATTCTTAATTTGTATGGATAGCGCTGAACAGTTATATAATTGAACAAGAACGGGTATTAAATTATATACCAATTTATAAAATAAGATAGAACCATTTTTGGTAACATTAGATCTCACAGAGGGCATATTAATAATACAACGGCGCAATTTACAAAAAACTTCTTACTCACTTAGAAAATATTAGCATATTATCTCCATCCAACCATATTAATATAACATCAGATAGTCTTAGCTCGTAAAAGATATCTTTAATTTTCTCTCGTTAAGAACTGAATCAAATAATTGACTAAAGAATTATAACTTACAATAAAATAAGATTTGTTATAAAATAATTTATTGTTATATTTAGGGGTAAGAAATAAAATAAAACAAATTTAGTCAGCCAACGAATGTAATAGTGTAGATACAGATTTAAGCGTCGGCAGGCACGGCTTGCAGAGCCTTGAGGAACGCAGCCTTCTTCTGTGCGACGCGGTTCTTGCGTTGCGCCAGGGTGTACTTCTTCTTGTTCCACCTCTTCTGTTTGGTACCTTCGGGAGTCGTCTTCTCCTTCTTTTTACGGGCGGGGTCTTCGCGGATGGAAGCGTGGGCTTTCTTGTACATCTCTTCTATCTATAACGGAAGTTAACAGTCAGCGGATCGGATGGTAAGAAGCTAAATGTGAAAAGACAATGTTCACAATAAAAACTATACTATCTCACTAAGTTAGTGGACAGTAGGCGTAATCGCGATATACTGTGGTCCACGTTCGACACTGCAAGACACTAGACGTCGTTGACAGCAATTTTCATGGACTTATTATAAAAAAAATTACATAATTACCGAGTCAGAGATGACGCCGAATTTGATATATTTGCTAAATTGTTTCTTGAAAGCTTCTTCGTCGTCGGCTTCGAGGGACTTCATGTAATCTGCCACGTGCATTCCGAAGATGTGGGATCTGAAACGGTAGCGAGACACGTTAGATTGACGTTTATTGAGTGCATACTTTATGCGAGATTTGTATCGACGAGCGGTTCGAGCGATCAAAATCGAAATCGCTCTCACAACCAAAACCCGCCTATTTTATATAGCTCCGATATTGCTGTCCGAAAGAGTCATTCTCATTCACGTTCGGAGGATGAATGGAGCGAGGGTAAAAATGGTCAGTTCGAAAAATGTTTACCTGTGGACGTCGGCGTCGAAGCTCTTGCCTTCGGAGTCGTATCCGGGGAAGCGCTTGGTAGAGTGGGGGATGTTGAGGCCGCCGTCCGCGGCGCCTTTCAGGGCTCCGAAGACGCGAGCGCCGGTGGTGGTCCTAGCCAGGCCGACGTCCAAGTGACACCTGAAAGCTCCGGGACCGTTCTCGACTCCTTCGACGTTGTATTCGCCGCCGGTGACTTCTTCGGTTCCGGGGTAGAGCTTGTCCAGCTTCAACTTAGAGAGCAATCTGCGAGCCAGCAGCAGACCGGTGCAATACGCGGCGGCGTAGTTCGTCAGACCGACCTAAGAATCGAGATTGTTAAAGCGCGATAGCATATGGCATGAAGCGATTGGACTGAAAACTCACCGAGATACCGAAGTTGGGGAGCTCGTGCGAATAAGCGGCGCAGATGATTCTGTCGCCGTTGATGCGCGAGAAAGCGATCTGGCAGGTGATGTCCTTGTTGGACAGCCTAACGATCATTCTGTACTTGGGGGTGTTGTATTTGTTCTTGTCCTGAACGGTGAGCCTCTTGCGGGCATAGTAATCGGTCTTACCCTCGCGACGCCTCTTGAACTTGACTTGGTACCTTTTGAAGTACTGCTTGTTCTTCACTACTTTGACGAAACCCTGGAAACGAAAAGATTCGCGTGAGCGACCGGCGTAAAATCGCGACAAACTGTTTCGAACTGTTAAGTTATCAGAGACACGTCAAAATCAAAGTTGACGGATTGGAAAGCGGCGCCGACCGGGAGCCGGCCGTAGAACACGACCGGACTCCTTCTGGCGTCGCCCCCGCCCCGAATCATATGACGCGCATGTGTCAAAATGTTCATCACGAGCAAACGGAATATAACCTCGAAAAGCCAAGACCGTAATCCGCTCCCATCCCGCGATTGCGAACGCAGGGTGGCGGATCGTAAGTTAAAACAGGGAACGCGATTCCCCGAAGAAGTATCCGAAGACTTACCATGGCGAAGCGATTGCAGCCGATGGGCGCAACTACCGGCGCTCCGAAGGCTGGACTCGAAAGAGAGAACACGAGTCACGCTGTGTTGCTGCACCGAAAAATCGCCACCCCACTCTATTTATTTCATATTATTTTAATATACATATTAATAATTATGTGTGCGATTATAAAAATTGCATTAGTCAAAAATCATTCACTTGTTAAATATATTAAAATCGACTCACATATATTTTTAGTATGCGTATTTTGTGGCTTTTTCAAATAAAGCTAATGTACAATTTAAAAACATGTAGTAAATATAAGGAAGGAAATCTGAAATAGTGTTTAATAGAAGCACGTATTTTGAAAAAAATTGTGGCAAATGTTGAATAGATGCATATTTATGCAAAAATCGTAAAATAAGTAAATAAATGCTAAAGCTAAATTTTAAAGAAAAATACTTTTTTAAAGTTTACTTTGAATTTGCATACATACATGTTAGCTACGAGGATCTGATCCAGTTTTTATCATTTAATTTTGATATTTTATAATTTTTTTTATGTTTATTTTAATTTTTAAGTATTGTTCTATTTATGTATATATACGTTTTTTTATGTTTTATAAATTTAAAATTTGTCTTCGACCATCGTGGCGCATTGGGGTAACCTCCTAGGCCACGATGGTCTTAATTTAATCTAAAAAAAATAAAAATAAAAAATACAAATACATATACGCATACACACGTGCATATACACGTATAACTAAAAACACGAAAACAAGATAAAAGAACAGACACAAATCACCTTAACAGGTGTCCCATACGAACTAAACCAAATCCTCATATGTGCACGAAAAAATATCAATATCTCGATGCACAGATTGGCAAGTGTTCCAGTCCTAGACTTTATAGGCAATCGACCGAGAACTATAACCATCTTCCGGAGCCCATATTTGGAACTGTTCGAGCACTAAAGGGTTTTCTACTATGCCTTTGAGCAATTTCCAAAAGTGTTTAATTATATAAACACTTTTGCGAGTTGACAACGAAACGTATCCCAACGCTCCCAAAAGTACTGAGAAATAGGAACTGAGAGTACCTGTACTCCTTCAAGTATAAATATCAAGAAGGAATTCACGCTGCACTTTTTCTAGCCTCAATTCACTAAATTGACTCAATAACGCCTTTAATCCATATAATAGAGTCAGCTTCTAGTATTCTAAGGACTAGAGCATCATTAATAGTGCAAAATACTACAGTATTCCTGAGCTGTAAACTAATGAAAACAACCAAATAGGATTAATTGTCCGTGCACAAAGCCAGATGTTTTTTTATTCCAATGACAAGGACGTCGTTTTGGGGGAGGGCAGGTGAAGTCATTTGCCCCACCCCTTGAATTAGGCCAAAAAATGCATGTCATTTAATGAAATACTATAAATTTTAATGAAATCGAAATATTAAAAAAATGAGTACTGCCTGGCCAACTTTTGCCACTTCTCCCCCCCATCCTGGAAAAAGCTAAAATAATATTTTCATTAATAAAAACCAAAGACATTTTCATCAATAGATATATTTCTACTAGCAAAAATAGAATTTAACTGATAGGCATTAGTGAAATGATATACTACTCTAAAATGTCTATGAAATACAATAAATTTATCTATTGCGAAACCTCCATTTGCTCTTCAAATCCAAACTTTGTAAAACTAGTAATATCATGTAAATAAATAATGATAAGTATGTAAATGTATATATTTCTATGTATGAAAAAGTTGAAATCATATAATTTTATTAGCACCTGTTAGATAAATTATATTTTAGCTGTTAAAAATATACATACATATATCTACCATATAATTTCCCTAGTATAACATATTTAAAAATATATTTAAGGAATAGATTCGAAATGGATGTTTTTTTTAATGATAACCCGAGAATTTTGGTTTGGCATTTTAGATTCTTTCATAAGTTGCCCAGTCAGTGGTCGTTTTATAATATTTCCACTTTATTAAGATTCATAGTAATTCATTAAATGAAACGTTTGGTTTTCTATCGTTCATATTAAGACTTTTTATAACAATATTACAAATTAAAATAAGCTATAATTTATTGAAGCATAGCTAAACAGAATTTTAACTAAAAGGAGAGCGCAAAAAACAATTTTCTCTTCTTAGAAGTCAAAAATCCACGTCAAAAGAAATAAAATTGCTGACACAATTTTATTGCTTTTGACGTGAATTTTTGACTTCTGGGAAGGGATAATTGTTTTTGCACCCTTCTATTGAGCAAAATTCGATTTTAATACACTTTAACCAGTTCTATCATATCAGAAGTCCGTATTAATATCAGTAAGGATAGCTATCATAATTTTGAAACATATGTAATATCGAAGTGCAGACAAACTATGGAGCAATATGTGACGTCTGTCTGAATTTGTTCTTCCGTTTGTTTTCCCCTGACAAACGAATCGGTTTTCCAAAATTTCCAATGCCACCCACCCCCTCCCAATGACGTCCCTGCTAAGCAGAGATTATTTATTCCATAGAAATTTCATCATTGCCGAGTCTTACGAATTTTTAATCAACACTTTAACGCAAAAAAATATTATCTGCTGTGTATTTATTATCAACAGCTGGCGCACAAAAACATCATTCATCACATCATGATCATTGAATGCCCTTAAATCTCTGCCCCAAGATTATTTTTTTCTCGTCCCATTCGCTATTGTTGTAGATAAACGTGATTTATTTTTAAAATTAATATTGTTTTATTCGCTTTATTCTCAGCGATCGTGTGAATTCTGCATTTATATGACTCTTTAAAAAAAATAGCATACAGTAGTCTCAATTAAGTAATTACAAAATAAAAAATTCAAACTTTGAAATTGTACATAAAAACGTTTAATAAATATTTTTTTTAATTTACAAATAGTAAGACAAGCAACAGATTTGCAAATATAGCATATATATTAAATTAATAAAATGTAAATTTATAACAATATATTTATTATACAATAATATTAATCAAGATTTAACAGTCGTTTATTATCGACAATCGATAATGGAATTAATTGTTTAATACTAACTGTTGGATTTTATATTGACGTTTGAGGTCATAAGCGTAGAATGATGCATTTTGACAGTTTTAAAAGACGCAACTTTAATTTACTGTCGTGGCGTTCCACAGTATCTGAATGAACCATATCGCTCCGACGGACAATAATATAAACCGAACGATATATTCCATGTTTGCTATGCGATTCGAACCCGTTTCGCACCGCAGCGATGGCGAACCGGCTTTTTCCTCGGAAAACAGCTCACGGTATCAGTCTTCGTCCCAGTCGACGTCCCCCCATGTGCTCCCGCCGGTTCCGGCGACGCCGCTCTCGTCCACGGCCAGACTAGACTTTACGCTTTTTGAGTTTAGAGATTCCAGTATTAAAAGCGTGCTGGCCTTTTCGATGACCGGTACCATATCGGTGAAGAAATCAAACTCTTCTTTTTTGTTACTCCCGACGCCGTTCGTCGAGTTCGACTTTTGGTTCTTTATGTCCAGCTCGGAGATGTCTGCGATCTTTTTAGATTTTGCCGCGAAAGCTGCATCCTGCAAAAAGGATCTGTCGTTTTGCTTATAACCGCCGTTATCTAAACCTTCCGTTTCTTTGCTCGTCTCGATTTCAATCGGTTTTATATTTTCGAAGGATTCAGAATATTCCTTCGGATCCACGCTCTCTTCGCGAACTTTCGGGGCGTGTCTGTTCTCGTCTTCCCAATCGCTCCAGTTGTCGTCGCTGTCGTCCACGTTTTGAACGATTTCGTCGTTCAAGTCTTCGCCGCCGTCGGGCGATGGTCTTTCGTGAAGACAAGGATTGTTACCGATCTCCATCGACTCTCTGCTTCCAAAGGAGACGTCTCGAGATATAGATTCTACAACAGCGTTCTGAGAATCGACTCTTTTATCCTTGTCGACGAACACGCCGACAATTTCGTTTCGACGATTTTGGTTTACCGCATCGACGTTTGTTAATTTTTTTCTACGTATATCGGGAACTAACGAATCGTCTAGTTTGGAATGAATCATCGGTCTCCCGTCTGTGAATATTTTAGATCGTTTAGCACCGATCACTGTAGAAGCTCCTAGAATGGGTATCAAATCAGCCAGGCAATACAGAGTCATAGACACTAGGGTGTCATCTGTATCTTTGATGCCGAGGAGAAGCTGTAATTATAAATAATATATTATTTAATACTCTCGGGATAAAAATGTTTATTGAATAAAAAAGACAAACGGACGGATACCTCCGGTAAGATGTGCGCAGTGAGTTCTTGCTCGGTAAACGTTCCCATGTAGTCGGAAAAATATTTTAAAAGTAGTAATCGTACCTACAAAAAACAAAATTCAGGTCAGTATTCCTTTCGACTGTTTACCACATAAAATTGTATTTTTATTTGAGAATCGTTTTTTTACATTTTAAACGATTCAAGTGTAAGATTTCGAAGTTATAGAAATTACAGCATTGTCAAGTCTGCCGATTTTTTAATCGTCGCTACCATATTTTAACTAGATATTTAGTAGATAATATGAAATAGTACATGAGTCTAGGAAAATTTACCGCCCGTAATTCTCCACCAGCAATTAATCGCTAACAGTTTTCCACCACGTTAATTGATCACATAAACAATTTATAGCCTACAAATGATTGCACACATATTTTATTGTCAGATTAAATTTATTGGTCGTTTTAAATTGAATATAATGGTTTTATATAGATATATTATTGTATAAACTAGATTAAGCATTTATTATATACATATTCATAGTCATCTAACATATGTTTTGCGTTTCGGAATTTACAAGTAAATTTAAATTAAATTCACTTCAGGTGATTTACTTTTGAAAAAAAATTTATAAGTTGAAATTACAAAATGTTTTTTTAACTTCTGACTTCTAATGATTAAGGATTGGATGAAGTACACTAAACCAAATTTTGACTAATAAAAAAGCGCAAAAAACAATTATCACTTCTCAGAAGTCAAAAATTCACGTCAAAAGCACTAAAATCTTGCCGTCGCCGTCGCAGTGGGAACTGCGACGAATCGGTGGTTTTTATTTTTAATTTTTTTATTAAAATGGATGTACCAAATTTCGATGAAACAAAAAAAGACTCGTGTTGACACAACGACAGGCAGAGTGCGATTAGTCATCTAAACAGACCAATACAAAAATCGACATTCATTTCCGAATAACCTAATATTTTTATATTTTGTAAGAAAATTTTCGCTACGCAGATTTCATAAGGTTAGGTTTGGGTTTGAACAAAAAATGGACATTTCGTATCTTTTACAGTGAAGTTATATTTTCAATATTATGAATATAATTTTATTAACAAGTCCAGTTGAAATGTATCAAATAATTGACTTATAATTCCATTAGTCAATATCAGTGACTGTATTTATTTAGTGCCGATGATTCGGTACACGAATGTTCGAAACGTTCATTGTTTCTAGAAGGTAAAATATGCTAGCGATCATTTGTAGGAAATAAATTGTTCATGCGATCATTTGACTATTAATTGCTGGCGTGCAATTTCGAGCGATAAATTTTCCAGACCCAATAGTCCGCTTCTGCCTCGTTATTGTTTGTATTAAGTAAGTATTTGAACTATGTATTTTACCTGAGTGTCTCGAACTCTGAACATTCGCAGAAGTTGCGGAGTTATGTGATGTTTAAATACGCTCAATGTAAACAGTCCCCGATTACTCGGAGATTTATTGTCTGTGAAATGAGAAAAATATATATATTACGACCGTCACTAGAGTCGAGTCGGAGACCGACGCACCTTTGGGGGTCAAAACGTACGGCAACAGTTTCTCTCTGGCCGTAGTGTTCAGCAATACGAGCCTAGATAGCAGAGACCCTCCCAGTTGTCTGGCGACGGTCTCTTCGTTAAACTCGCTCAGTTCGTTGAGGAGGGAAGAGAAAAAATTCTTCTTCTCCGATTCGGACTTGATCGGAAGCGAAGACAGGAACTTGTGGACGGATATGAACTGGTGGTTGAAGAAGTCGTGACGGAGGAGGGTGGCGAAAGAAGGCCTCAGACTCGCCGTGCTGTTTTGCAGCTCCATTTTACAATACTGTTTGAACTTTTTCAGATGAGGTACATCGTCTGCTGAAAACAATAGATTTAATCAATGCGATCGGAGCGATGACAAGCGAGCGATTTGTACCGTCGTTTCGTCCTTTGAACGCGTCTTCGACTAGAATGCAAAACGCATATTGGTCCACTTTGGCGAAGCTGTCTGAAGATTCTTCGTCGGGATCGACGGCCGAATCGTATCTGACGATCGGAATAGATTCAAATACGATTTATACGCTATAATACGACGCTTCGACATATACACACCTGTGCGTTTTGATTTGTTTCAAATAAGACAAAGTCATTTCGGAGAACGGTTTGAGGAATTCCATTCCGCCCAGTCGCCATGATCCATCCGGCATTACGTAAATCGAACTAACGCTAATGTTGTTGTGCGATTGAGCCGCCTAAAATCGGTAGGTTCAAAGTGACTGATTTATATTTAAAACAAGGCAAAAAAATATTTATGTGTTCACCTTTCCGTGCAAGAAGTCCAACGCCTGAACCACCTGGTGAAGGCCGACGCAGATTTGAAGCGAGTCCTGCGAAGACAACACTTGAGACAAAGGCTGAACCGGTTCGGTGGCGAGATAAGACGTTCCTCTGCTTTGCCAGTGCCACAGGTAGCGAACGATGTGCGGGTGGCGGTATTTCATCAAGTTCTGCAAAGGACGGACTGCGTTATCGCGCGATATGAAAGATAGAGGGGACGGACTCACGTTGGAGCATTTGTCGAGTGGACGGAGGGAGTTCGCTTTGGTAGAGTCGCTCTTAAAGACAGAAATGGAGCCGTATCCTTTGAGATTGAAGAAGGACGCGCTGTCGTGAATGGTGGCGCGATAGTGGCCCCAGAAGTCGGTGATTTCTATCGCTTTTTCGTTTATTTCTAACCCTTTGAACCTTGACGTATCGCTTCCCATTTTGACATTTATCGAATCGCTAGGGATGTCGCTAAAGCGCTCGCGTCGTCTCGAAGTAACGAGTTGACAGCCTGTCGCGATTACAAATATTGACTATGTAATTTATTATATTTTTTATTTATGGTTACACGGTAGCAGCATCGTTAAATTCAATTTTATTTTCAAAAAAAATATGCAGAATATCATACAAAACATTGCATCTATAATTAGAACACCTTATTAACACGTAACTCAAATTATTTAGATATTTAAAAATCAAACTATTGGGATGTATTCCGGTTGCCTTTTACGTAGCGTGTAAAAGTAAAGATTCCACTTCTCATCTTCAGTAACAATTCGACTTAAAAATAAATCTTTCTCTTATAGTCATTTTTTATTGACATATTGAGATTCGCTGTATAAAATATTCTTCAGACAAATATGAGATACCCATATTCTGAAAATTAACACATTTTCTAACTTTTTAAATGTCTGTGAACTGATGTAGGCGACACATTGAGCTTTTCTGCTAGCTTCTATATCGATTTTCGGACCTGATTTGACGATAGCTAATATTTTCACTAACAACTCGCCTTTACGTAGATATTCAATGGCATAATTTCCGGAATGGAATTTTTAAAACCACATCTGCCACTTTCTAAATTTTTTGGCACCCCTGCCCAATGTATTTCAAATGTATAAACTCGTATTGTCAAATTATAAGCAAGTTATAACTCATAAAGCATAAGATAGCTTAACTGATATTATTTTATCTGCCACTATTGATTTAATTTAAGGTTGAAAAGATCGAAATAAAAAATATCGCGTTACTAATTTGCATCATTAATACTACTTATAACAAACACTAAAAGAATAGTAAAATTATCTTTAATGTTATTTATCAATTATAATAAAAAAATAAATACCTATTTATCAGTTATCGTTTATTATTTCTGCTGTAAGAAAGTATGGTCAATAAATATACTGTTAAGGTTTAAGAACATAACTACGCTGACAGTTGAGCGTCGCTTGTTGTCATCTTATTGTAAACAATCGAAAAATCGTATCAAAATCAAAATCGAACATTATGACTTTAAACACATACGATAAATCCAAATCGAACAGCGTGTGCCGCATTTGCTTGACTGAAAATTCGGAGTTAGTGTCGATATTCCGACCTAAGCGAATCGATGAGCAAATTTTTTATTGTACGAATATAATGATCGATTACGACGCCTCGCTTCCCGAATCAATCTGCGGGAGTTGCACCAGAGAGTTGAACGCTTCGACCGAATTCAAAAGAAAATGCGAGGCCTCAGACGAGCTCCTCAAGCGATACGTCGCTTCCGCGCGGGAGGAGGTAGGGGAGGACAAACCGATCAACAACGAATTTAATTTAAACAACGTAGATCTGAGCGACTCGGACTCTGGTGATTTGAAAAAAACTGAAATCGAAGCGGCGCCCGATAAACTCGACGCGTTCGCTTGCAAAACTTGCGGTCTCAGATGTCAAAACAGATGGGTTTTAAAGATACACATGAGAACGCATTCGGGCGAGAGGCCATATCAGTGCGACGTCTGTTCCAAGAGGTTCGTCTCCAATTCTAACATGCGGATGCACCGGCAGCTGATGCACAACGACGACAGACAGGTGACCGATCAATCGACGACTTCGCTTATTTTTTAAATGACATTGTTCATATATTTTTCAGGTTTGCTCCGAATGCGGTAAATCATTCAGCTGTCTCGCGTATTTAAAGAGGCACTCCGTGGTGCATTCTACTGTGAAACCGTACGGCTGCACCGTTTGCGAAAAACGATTCAACACAAAGTCTTATCTGAAGGAACACATCGCTCGCCACACGGGAGACAAGAGATTTTTTTGCGAAATTTGCGCATCCATGTTCATATCAGACGTTAATCTCAAACAACACATGCTCGTCCATGGAATACAAAATAGAAATTTTAAACGGTCAGTTGCCTATGTTTACTATTATGTATTATAAATACTGGAGGCATTTACAGTACACCACAGTAGCATAATACGTTTTATTGATTACATTTGTGAGTGCAAAAACATTAATTTCTACACTGCGATCGGTCGGTCGCTCTGAGGGGCGGTACAAGTATGTGTAAGCACACAGGGCGATATTATTTTTTGTTTTCGAGTACTGTTCCCCCCTTTTTCGCTGTTTTTATTGTTATATATGTCTTATTTGTTATAATAATAATAATTTATTTTTGAAATTAATAGTTTTATTTATTTAAAAAAAATATTTTACTTCTTCTAATTCAGTTACGTTTTTATGTTTGATATTCAAGTATTTCATGCATATTATCTTTTTCAGACATCAATGTACATTTTGCGAGTACAAGACGATGGGAAAAGTGGATCTAGCTAGACATGTACGTAAACACACAGGAGAAAAGCCATTTCACTGTCCGCACGATGGTTGTAAATCAGCGTTTGCCGGAAAAGCGTCCCTAAAGCTACACATTAGGTAAAATATAAGGTGCGATGACAGCATGATTAAGCGCGTTAATTTAATTATCATTAACGTTGCAGAATTCACACGGGCGAAAAACCGTACGCTTGCAAAGAGTGTCCCGCTAAATTTTCCCGAGGAGACAAATTCAAAGATCACATGTTGAAAAAGCACAACATCACAGAAGTGGGGCCGAGCAAGCGCTCGCGTCTAGTGGTCAAAGAGCTTGCCGAAGCCGCGGAGAACGGGCAGCCGGTCACTATACCCATAGACGTTTGTAAGTCGACTGCGTGACAATAACAAGACTAATAAAAGTTTGCCTTAAAACCTTTTTAAATGTGTTGTTTTTTAACCTCTTGCGAATTTTAATACTAAAATTACTAATTTATTTTATATTTTTATTTATCGTCCATACAACATTAAAGTATTTGGCGCAATACCTTACAATAAGCTAGACACAATCATCAACAAATGCAGGTATGGAAATAGTGAGTCTCTCTGGTCTCTAACTTTTCGTGGTCAGCTTAGTCAAGTGGTGAATCTTGATATCGAGAGTTAAAATAATTAGTAAAATAATCGAGATTTTTTTAACAAAATCTCAATTGTTTTTTAATTATTTAATTTTGTATAGAAAAAATTATAATAACGACATCTGTTAGAATAATATACTATCTAAAATATAATTAATCCATTTTGCTGCCCTAAAATATTCAAAGATGTCGCTACGATTTTGTTAAAGATCGAGTTTCATAAAAGCGTGTTAACAAGTGTCCGGCTGTAAGACTGAGTCCCCAAAAAGCGTGTTTAATCAGATTCCGGCGCTTTAAGTTTTTAAATAAATTTTTAAAAAGCAAATCGGCCATTATTTTTCGTTTTTGGAAGATTTCAGCCGTGGAAAAGTTTTATCGTTTTGTGTCGATGCTGACTTAATCGACAACAGGGCATCAAGCAAGCACTGTAAGTTGCTTGTTCTCTTTCCCGTTAATTATTTTTAAAGTATTTTAAATTATTTTTTCTATTATTATGTTAAATGTAAAAAGACAACGAATAGACTAAAAGAAATATATTTTTAAATTGTTAAACTAATGTTAAATGTCAGATTTCTTCGGTGGACTATGTAGATTTTAATGTTACAAGAGTCCATAGAATACATAGTTATTAAATAGCCTGAGAAGAATTTATTATTCTGTCTTTTTCTGCCTTGAAAGAAAAACTAAAAAAGTCATTATTCTTTTGTTTAGTTAAAAATTCAGGTTTTTGCAAATATTTAATTAATAACAATTATATATTCTCTTTGCTTGATTGTTTTTTTTAAATTGCCAGTTGAAATTTCGAGCTTAGTTCTGATTCAATATTTTCTAATTATTTCAACAAAAAATTTTAAAGCCCCTTCGGCTGTCCATAGTATAACATCTATTCTACTGATGTACTCTACAGTGATCCTTATTGTCTGTAAAATCTTCAATATCCCTTCAGCAATAATCAAACATTCTTCGTCTCACACGTCACTGAAATTCAAATCACTTTTGACATGTTGGCTAATTGTGATTCATCTGGTTTTCACGTCTAAAATTATGTTTAATAGTATTTTTCAAATTTAAATACATTCTTTTGTAAAAATGAAAAAATCATTATGTACGGTAGAATATTTAAAAGTGATTACAATTTTTTTAATGGCGTTTATCGTTTCTTCGATTGTGTATTAATATAGTTTTAAAATTACCAAAGCAAAGATAAGGCCAATTATATCAGTTGAGAAGATCGTAAGAAATTTTTTGCCATTCAAATACTTCTGACCTCTAATAAAAGTATGCATATTTTCAAAATCTGACACAAAGTCACCTTTTATTACGCAGCATTATTAAAAATGCAGTTGTTGTAAATTATTTAAAAATAAATTCGGGAAATAAAAATTCTTGATTGGGCATTTTTTGAGAAATAATTCATAGAATATTGCTGTAAATAAGACAACTTGAAGCTAGAAATTGTAAAATTATATATTAAAATTATATTCAGTATAACTAACGAAAGGATAAACCTGATGCTACCAATTTTTTATGTTCAGCTCTACTTTGGCTCTACAGATATGTTTTTAAATAGCAGCGATTAGGTATTTGAAGTTTTGTGACCACACTAATAAACATATGTTCCATGAAATACTACGAAGGAAAAGGAATTAAAAACTTTTGAACTATGATCCATCCAGGATATAATGTAGGTATTTGCTTTTGCACCAAGAACTGCTGGTCTTTGTATTTAAATTGAAATTCCTCATTTGTAGTTATTTTTGAGTTTTTCCGGTAACATTGAAGATTACTTTGCGATTGTACTTGAAAAATGATCCAGAACCCAATCAGAGACGTTGATTTTGAGAATATTTTCAAATCGTTTGAAGTCAGAAGTAAGAACCTCCAAGTACTGACAATAGGTAAGTAAGCTTTCATGTTTTTCTATATATTAGTACTGATAAATTAAAAAATTAGTTGAAATCCCCTCGTCCGAACAAGCAATTGAATTCTTCTTTTAAACTTGATTCTAAACCAGAAATTATCGGGTTACCCCTAAAGAAAAATTAAAAAAGAACAGTCTCGAATCTATCCCGAAAATATTTTTTAATTTATGTCTTTTCAGTGAAATCATATTTGAATACATTTTCACTGGTAGATATATATTTTTGTAAAAACATAATTTGTCTGGCAGGTGCTAGTAAAATTATATAATTTCAACCTTTTCATATCGCATATTGCTGCATAGTTAGTCTGCACTTGGATATTACACTATGTCTTAAAAATATGATAGCTATCCTTACTGATATTATTACGGACTTCTGATATAAATGTATTGGTCGAAGATTATTCAAACCGAATTTTGGTCAATAGGAGGGCGCAAAAGCAATTATCACATGTGCAAAAGCAATTATTTTTACATGTGCTTCATTAATCGTTTCTCACTTATTATAAGTCGTAATATTGTTATAAATAGTCCTAATATGAACTCTAGATAACCGAGCGTTTCCACTGTGACGGCGACAGCACGATTTTATTGTTTTTGACGTGGATTTTTGTCTTCTGAGAAGGGATAAATGTCTTTTGGGTACTCCTATTGGTCAAAATTTATTATAATATTGATATAAAAAGTCTTAATATAAACGCTAGATAACCAAGCGTTTCTATTGCGAAGGTGACGGCACGATTTTATTGCTTTTGACGTGGATTCTAAATAGAGATCCCATTGAATTGGCCCAAAAAATGCATGCCATTTAATGAAATACTATCTTGATGAAATAGAAATATTAAAAAGACGACCACTAACAGGCCAATTTTAGCCCCCATCCCTCCCTGTAAAAATATGAAATGACGTCCCTGATTTTAAATGCTACTACACGTGATTCTTGCACTAATGCTGTGCTTTCTTGGTGATAACATTCTGTGTGATAAAGTATCTGACCTTCGCAAGCTGTTTCATGGCAACGAAAAAATTCAAATCTTTTTTATAATGTTCCGAATGCTTCGTATTGAAGTGACGTAAGAGTTTTGAAGGTTTAATAGACTCAGTACTTAGAACAACCTTGCAAAAAAAAACAAATTGTTACTATACCATTCCATCTAGTAAGTAGTGTCATATTCATATTTCAGATAATCTTTTGAATATTTTATTTTTCTTTCCATGGCAAGGGATTTCCAAATTCACGGCGACATAACTTTTCGTAAATATCAGTTTATATCCGGTTATTAAATTAAAAATCATGATGCTATTCAAACTTTAAGACACTGATTTATATCATTATTTTAAAATCACAGAATACTCTTCGTGACCCCATTTAGGATCGCGACCAATAGGTTGGTATCCCGTGGTTCAGATGCTAGTCAAATTTTTGGGTGTTCTGAAATAGTGATTTCTTTCGTGTTTTTTGTTAGGCTATGCACATTTGTTCGACAGTCACTTTCTACTAAGCAATTATGTAAGAATACCCACAGGAGTTCTTCCGTAGGATATAGTAGTTGATTGTTAAGGATTAAAAACTATTATATATTTTTTTTCTTTAAACGTGTTAAAAAAATAAGCTGGAGTAATGATAAGTACATCGAACATATATCCGTATAGTGTGCTTTAGATCTAATAGTAGGGGCCGCAAAACCGAACTTGCCATCTCTTTCTAAATGATGAATAATGATGAAATGGATAGTTCTCGAACTGACTGTATTAACGCAAATAGAGTATAGTTAACATATTAGTGTCAACTGGAGAATCACTTTAAAAAAAGTGCAAAAATTTGACAAAATTTTTCTGAAAAAATATTATTTTATTAAAAATGTATATATTGTATTTTCAATAAAGAAATGATGGTATATTGACATTAAGCAAATATTAAAAGATTCGGTGACACAGCAAAAGCATAAAATAGCAATCGACACACAATTTTACAAAATAAAACGATCGCCTAAGCCAGTTGCATTTAATTAGCCATATTTTTACATAATCATGCTATTATAATATTTTCACCAAACGTAGGCATTTTTCGGTTTCTTTTTGCAAATTTTATTATACATACGTATAATTTACATAACCAGGATTTATGGATTTAATTTTACTTTAAAACCTATAAACAACACTGTAAACAATCAGAGCGTTAACATTCGAGAGATAAGGATAAATCAAACTTTAATTACATTATTTTTTTAACGGTGATGACATTCACTTTTTATGCGAACGATCGTAGAATAAATAGTTTTTTCACCTCTTGGGGAAAAGATTGAGAAGCGTCTGCCGCTAGACTGCGAAGACGACCAATTGAATTATATGAGAACTCATTGAAAGATCCTTATTGCCAATTGAAACGTGTCAAAGACGGGAATTGCCAAAAACGACAGTCGAGAGCTTTCGAGTGTCGGTTTTTCCTAAACATTTTTTTCGAAGCTATTGAACTCGCGTATTTACAAGACAATAGAGTTATGTAGAAACATTATTGTTTATCTACTCAGCTGCCGACTGTGGGTTAACCCTTTAGACGCCAGTGACGTGCCCGCACGCCAAAGCGGTCGGACCGTCAAGTGCCAGCGCGTGCAGGCACGCAAATGTTATTACGGACACATTTATTAATAAATTCGATTTTTTTTTCGTTAATTTAATACAGAGACATCTATTAAATGGAATGTGATCGTTAAAATGTGCAATTTTTGAACCATTCTTTTATTATTTACGATCGAGCATACAGACGTTGTTAGGGCTGCTACAATCTTTTTTTTAAATGATAAAAAAAACACAATGTTTTGTAAAAAAAAACATTTTTTGAATTTGAATTTTGTTTTTGTTTATATTATAACATTATTGCCATATTTACTATTTTTAAAAATTTTTTGACATAGTTGAAAATTTTTAAATATATGAAGTAGCTGCCATTTTGATAAAAGATTTTGATTAAAACAACGGAAATTATCGTGTCCCATACAAATATTAAAAACAACCAAAAACATATAATATAAATAACATACAATATAAATTACATATAATATTTGTGTGTGGCAGCCCTGACAGTGGTTTTTAAAACTTGTTATTTCTGTGCTTTTTTTTCACTTTTATGTTAAAATTAATAAAAAGGAAAGTAAACAGTGATTTTCCAGGTAAATAATGTTTCTCTTTCATAATAATTTAAAGGGTTGAAAATGGTGGCCTACAGAGCAAATTCATAGAAATTTGCTTGGCGTTGAACAGGTTAAATAAGGACTAAGCTTGACTCGCAGGTCAGTTGAAAGAGCACTACTTCTTCATTCGACTCGTGTAACTATCTTTCTATAGAAAAAAATGTAAATATTTCACGCCACTCAAAAGGCGTTTCGTGATCGCGAATTACTTTTATTATAGTTATTGACGAAGTATCTGGAACGTAGACTGAAAAAAGTAGCGCGGATTCGCAAAATATCTGGTATAAAAAGTGGGTTGAATAAAATCAATCCATTACCATAAAAAAGAGTCGATGACCAACATTTGTTTATACATAATCGGTTAAGAATGTTAATTAAAAAGTTATACATCCGATTACTTTTGAAAGTGATGATAAAATATGTAAACATTTTTAATACGCGAATTAGAGAAGCAAGTTTGAAAAAGTTGTAAAAACTAAAGGAAATTTCGAGAATAGTGGGAAAACTAATTATTAATTACACTATACAATAATATATTTCTTGACATAAAGATTTGTTTCAAAGCACTTTCGTATCCTTATAATTTACAGTAATACGCTATAATTGAAAGCAAAGTTTTTGTTTCTTTAAGGTTCAAACCCTAAGGGGCGTGACTTGGTAGCCAGATAGCACCGTTGGAAAATAGTAATAATTTATTGTATAATATTTCATATAATCCGACAAACTATGGTGGGCGAGTATCGTTATTCTCCAAGCGGTGGTGGAGAACCTGATGTCCTGTGGATGGTCCTCGGAGATCTTGTAGTTGTGGTAGCGCCGGTGTAGTCGATGTCCGTTCCTCTCTGCTTCTCCCCATTCGAGACCAGCTTAAATATCAAGGTTTTCAAAGCTCGCAGACGAATCATAACCATGCAGTGACCATTCAGCCAATCGTTGCTCGTTTATTAACCAACAAAATATGTCCACGCCTCTAGAAAGTGACGTTTGTTTGATGGACATATTTGGAGGGCGAATTGTGCAACGGGTTAATATAGTTAATAGTGCTTTTTGTCTTCCGATGGTTTTGTTCCAGCAACCGTTACGCAACAAAGAAATCTTATTTCTGTGCATCGGAAGGTGTTTTATGTGTTCCCTGGACATAACGAGGGCTTTTGTGTAGTCCTTTCAGTTCATCCTTATAATTGTCGTGGTTACGGTAATTAAGTGCGCAAGTTTCAAGAAGAACCCACATAGTATAAAAATCACTAAAGAGCGATGTGATTATTATGTATTTTGTTAAGGGGCGGTGTCGACAATCCGTCTATGCTAGATGACTTTATTGTTCCCGGTCATGCCCGAGCTAACTCGGAAATTTGTATTTTGGTCTCAAAAATCAGCAAACTTTTCAAAAAAATATCATAGCTTTTGAATTTCTTCAAATATTTTTTGCTGTTTTACGATGGTTGCATATTTTAATACCACTGCATAGGAAAAGGTGAATTTAAGATATTAAGGATAGAAATTTAAGAACACCAAAGTCCATATGATATACGAGCACAAGTATTTCAGGTATTAGTCACCAATTTATATGTACCACTGGTCTATCGTAAAGGTAATATACGATCGGTACGCTCGCTTGTATCATACCGAAGAAAGTGAATTCAGTACGGCATTATTCGAGCGTTTATAACCCTTGATAACTTCTTCCAGTTCTCGATCGTCTAGCCAATATCGACGATTATAAGTGGAAACAGACTATTTGTCATTGTCTTATAAAAATCAGTAATATCAGAAAAGTCTATGGGACGTGAATATGCAACGCATTGCTATGTATTTGGCATCGATCGTTTGTCTTTGTTCATGTATATTTTGCAACTGCTTTTAAACCGTTTAATGTGTTTCCTCAAATATTATATGCTATGTACTTGCCAAAAAATTCTTCGCAACGGATCAGATTTTCCCAACAAATAAAAAAAACATTTAATATTAGCACAATAATGATTTTTGTTGAAAAAAATTACCTCATTAAAAAAAGGTCTTTAAATGTATGTTATTAAAATTGAAATAATTATGAAACATGGGAAATCGCATTATCTTGGAAAAATATTGTTGTGCGATTTTATCATATCACTAAGTAACGAAATCACATAATGTTTGATATTTAAAAATAATCTGTTTTTATGGATATTATTGTCATTAATATCTTATCTAAAGCTATTTATTATTTGTCAATTTGCACTTTGGATTGAAAGTGTGTACACACAAAATTAATAATAAAAAGATTGTAATCAAAACTAGCTTACTCAAAATTCTTACTTTTATCATAAATAATGAAAAATAAGTTGCAGATTACAATATACCATTTTTTTATACATTTTAACAAATTGTGTAAATAAATAATGATAACCTAATTCCAAGCTAATCAATATACAAATAGTGATACTTACGTAAACAAATTCTTGTTCAAAACTAAACAAGTTGCAGTATTTAAAAATGTTCTCTAAAAATACCGCCATATGACGTCACCAAAACGTAAAATAATGCAACCTGGGAACTTTTAACGCAAAACATACAACGTTGCACCCGATGTGTTGTAAGTTGTGCCATTTTGTTAGAACCACTTGTCTTCCACAGCAATATCTTCGATTTCGTGTCAAAAATAATCGACCATCATGCGCCTATAGCGCTCTTCGTTGACTGTTACAGTCCGACCTTCATCGTTTTCAAAAAAGTAAGGTCTAATGACGCCGCCTGACCGCAATGCGCACCGAACAGTCACTTTCTGTGTATGTAATGATCTTTCGCGAATATGCAGCAAATTTGCTTATTAACATACCCATAAAGGTGGAAATGGCTTCATCAGAGAAAAATATTTTCTTTGAAAAATCATCAACTTCCTGCTGCTCTAACACCCAATATGTGTAAATTCTTTGCTGTTCAAAGAGTCTCTGAGGTTCACTTCTTGTGGTATCTGAATATTGTATGGGTGTAGGTGCAAGTCCAGATGCAAAATGTGCCAAAGGGAGCCATAAAAAAAGCCCAAAAGCTGCGAACGCTGACGAATCGACAATTCTGGGTCTTCAGCCACACGTTCACTTACAGCAGCAATATTTTCGGTTGAACGGACGCAACGAAGATGCATAGGCCTTTTCCTATCTCCAACGCTTAAAATTTTTTTTCACTACGTTGCGAATTATACGCTCAGTAAGACGATGAAATTGACCATAATCTTTCCGTAAATTTTGATATACGCTTCGTACATAATTGTTATTTCTGTAGAACAATTGAACAATTTCAATGCATTGAGCGGCGGGTAAGAGATATATTTCGTAAATGTGCTGTTGCAAACTAACATTTGATACTTTGAACACGCGTGATTATTGACAGCTGTCTACTTTATAGTACTGCCAACATAAAATACTCGAATTGGATCATCGCGTTTTTCTAGAAATAATAAGACCGTATTAACATGATAATATCAAAATAATATTAATCTGTTGCTCGGTGTTAGGTTTACTTGCTACTCATGAAACTTTGGTATGGAAGGCCGTTTTATCGGTACTCGAGGGACCTATAAATGATACACTAAGCTGGTGTGCTATTGTATTTAATTCTATATGTTCATAATACGTAGGCTTGCAACGCGTCCGCGCAGTTTGCGAGCCGGTAGTACATGAAGGGCCAAGCGGGAGCTCTTGCTCGAGTCCGGGCAAACATCTCTTGGGCGTAACAAGCTTAGTAACGGCCATGACTGAAATAAATCAGAACACTGCGATACGCTGATGATACGGTGCTCATATCGAACAGGCGAGATGGATTGCATAAGCTCATTGAAAATATTACAAAATTAAACGACGATTATGAAAGCAATAAAATCGTGCCGTCATAGTGTAAACGTTCGGTATTTTGACGCTCATATTATAACAATATCACGACTTGTGATAAGCAAGAATCAAATTCAGCATATCTAAACCGAATTAGCGAGTGCCCCCGCCTGCCCCTTCCTCTCCAAATGACACCCCTGCATACACCCGAATGAAGGGTTATTTTTTCTTGCCATTGCCTTTAAAATGTCAACGGTAAAGTGTTTTCTGTCTTTCTATACCAGGGGTTCTTAATCTGGGCTCCAGAGCGGTAAAATATCTACGTTTATTTTGGTTATAATAGTTTCCGTATATTTTTAAAAATATTTGTGTATGTTTAAATACATATTATTAGTTTATTATTGTAACTGAATTTCATTTTATAAATAAATAATTTTATTCCCCCCCTCCTTCTTTATATTTGAATTGCTATTATCTAAAACAGATGTTTTCATGAAGATAAAATTCAAATTGTAATCATGTTGTATTTGCAACGATCGAAGCGAAGCGGGATAGCGGAAAGAAACGTACACAATCGTTATCTGCGATAATGTTTTTTATCGTTAGCGATGATGCCAGTGGAAGGTGAGGGGAAGGGAGGGGAGAGACCGGCTAATTCGTTAGTCGGAGCTAACGAGAGGACATCACTAGTCTTGTCGCGGAGTGCTGCGCGCGCTAACGTAATTCTGGTAACCATCCTTAACGATACTTTATCGAAATAACATCTCGTATCCAGCCGAACGGATTTCCGCTCGTTTCTTCTTCTCCTTCTTCCGACGAAGAAAATTGTGTACAATCCGATCGTTTCTGTATTTAGGGAAATGTCAAACGCACGTCAATGAGCAATTTGTTAACGCCGCAACGACAATTTTCCGAGTCGTTCAGTTTTTCACCGAGGTCGCTCTAATGCGACGTAATGAAACTATCATATCGGCTCTTACCTCAATAACTAAAATTCTGCCTTATAAATCAATTACACTTGACTATGAACTAACGTTTTGTGATTATTTTGCATTGTTGTAAAATGAAGTTCAATATTTTATGTTGGATTTTATTTAATTTTACTTAAGGTTTTTACTTCTAGTTAAAAATTAGCTAGGAATAATTTGAATCACCAGCAGAAATATTTATGACTCATTTTCTGAAAATGCAAGTAAAGCTTTGGTGTGCACTTTGATTCTTATTAAAATTTCTTGGAAAAATTAATTTTTTTCCATATAAGTCGCGAAATAAATGCTTGTGTCTATTTTTTAAAGACAGTTACGTAACGCTTGAAACAAAAGAATAAAATCATAAAACAAAAAATATATTATATTATTCCTCATTATTAGTAATAATGAGGAATAATATAAAGAGCCATTTTGTATTTCGTAAAAGATAATAATTCTTGTTTTAAAACAATAAGTATATTTAAGGATACACAAATCTGTCAAGGAATTTTAATTTTTAAATATATTTTTTATAGTTAATAATATGTAGTAAAACACGCAGTTACCATTTTTTTAACAACCGTCATAAAGAACTAAGTCGAGATATTTACTAAGGCTATTGTTCAAAACAGTTTCATAAAGATCTGATTAAGAATACGACTGTTACTAAAATTATATCTCATACATACATATTATATATATATATATATATATACATATGTATATGACAATTTAAAATTAAAAAAAAATATTTGTCCAAATTTTTATTATATTTCAATTTCTACAATATAATATATTTTTTTGCCGTTTTTACTTTTTCGGTATGTTACGAACTTTTTATTTATAAATAACCACCATTTTGAAACAATATAGTGAATAAGACTGTCTAACGAACTTAGCTAAGATATTCAAAAGGTTAAATTTTAAAAGAGTTGTATAGAAATCTGATATCTGATCTGAAAACTACGGCAGTAATCGTGGTCGAAAAAATTTAAATCCTAAAAAATAATATATTTTTATTTATATGTGGGATTTATTAGTAGCTGCAATTTTTTTAAATGTCACATATAAAATAATACAAAAATAAAATAAAAAAAACTATTTATTGAGTTTTAAGCAAAGTAAAAATTTTAAGTAAGTTTTTTATTTAGCTTTAATTTTAACTTTTTATCTAATATTTATTTTAACGAATTTTTAATTTTGTGAAAATCTGACATTTTAAAGCAGGATGGTGGATAAGGCTAGGTAACGAATTTATCTGAGATATTTTTAGGGCAATTTTTATGACAAATACATCGGTAATTGTGATTGCAAAAAAATTTAAATCCACATACATAATACAAAAGAATTAAAAACGTATGTATTGAGTTTAAAGCAAAGTTCAGGTATTTTTTTATTTTGGTTCAATATCTCGAACTAAACGCGATTTTAAAACAGGATGTTGGACAAGCCAGCTAACGAACTTTGTGATATTTAAAAAGGCAATTTTTCAAAACAATTCTATAAAAAAAGTGGTTGTTTTTTAATTAAGATTATTGCTATTTCATTAAATGGGATGCATTTTTCTAGTCAAATTCATGCAACACACCTGTTTATAATTCACATAAAAAGAAATAAAATCGTGCCGTCGCGTCGCAGTGAAACTCTCGAAGACTTTTTATAACAATATTTACAATAGGAAACTGCAAAAAACAATTATCCGTTCTCGGAAGTCAAAAATCCACTTCAAAAGCAATGAAACGTTCGAATATCTAGCGTTCATATTATAACAATAAGTGACAAACTATTAATGAAGCACATCTAAGCCAAATTTTGATCAATATGAGAGCTTCTAAGAAGCGATAATTGTTTTTGCGCCCTTCTATTGACCAAAATTCAGTTTGAATTCACTTTGACTAATACTCTCACATTAAAAGTTCGTAGTAATATGGGTAAGGATAGCTATCATATTTTTAAAACATAGTGTAATCCAAGTGCAGACTAACTATGGAGCAATATGCAAATGTGATGTCTGTATGTACTTCTTCTTCCGCTTATTTTCCCCTGAAAAAATTAGTTGACTTTTTCTAAAGGGTTCATTGTTGACCACCTACTAAATAGATTGTCTCTAATCTTAGAAAATATATACTTACTTGAAAGTGCCACAGCTCACTCAGGAAACACAATTATTTAACAGTCCACAATATTCACATACGCGAAGTGCAAATTTTTTATTTTGACTATTGCCGCCATTTTAAAACAATATGGTTGGCGTATCGATATATGTATTAACATGGACAATTTTTCACAAAAATTTCACGGTGATCTGATTAAAACTACGGCAGTTATCGTGACCTCAAAAACCATTACATCCCATATACATATATAATGATAGAGTAATACGAAATGTACCTGAAAATACCTTTTATTAAATTGCTCTCTCAACGATAAAATTAGGCGTGATTTGAACTGAAATTTATAAAGGCCACCGTCGATAGTCAAATGAAAGATGACCTTGTTAATATTAAAAATATATATTTTTGTATAGTTAATATATGTATATGTTATAAAACATTTATACATTTTTTTAGGATTATTTTATTAAAGTTACGATTTTATTTCTTTTTTTGTAGCCGCCATTTTAAAATTATATTGCGAATTAGGCTTGCTAAATAACTTCACCCAGATAATTTTATGGTCTATTTTTTAAAAAAGTGTTATGGTTATCAGCCATCTGATCAAAAAATTTATCATAAGATAAATTCCATATAAATGATAAAACAATGTTATAAAGTAAAAAAATAATGTTCTATAATAGAACATTTTTTAGCTCTTTATTTTTGTCTCTAGAATGTTTTTTATTGGAGAAAAGTTTTTTTAATATTAATAGCTGTTATTTTTAAACAAGTTGGCGAATCGAGCTGGCTAACAAACATTGTGATTATTGCGCACACGATAATTGCGCATAGTAAAAATTTAAAATAACAAAAATTCTGATCAGAAATGATTAATATATACAAAAAATAATGTCTGTATTTTAATTTAAAAATATCATGTTTTAAAAATATTTTACAATTATATTAGTAATTTACATTGGTATGATATTTTTATATTTCCTATAATTACACAATATTTACTTAAAAATAGAGAAAAAAAATTGAGCAGTTCGAATTAAAAGTAAAATATATTTAACAATCAATCAATCATCTATGTTCATAATTTTCGCTGTGCGGAATTTTCGTTAACGCAATAATCTGGTCATCCCGAAATATATACATATATAATATGTTATAGGTTTTATATATGACAGTTATCATGTTCTTACTCTACACGAGTTAAACTTGAAATTAATAAAGACCGCTAGCAAATGATTATTTGTAAAATACTGACAATAAAACATGTATCAAAAAATAATCTTAAAATAAATTTATTATTTAATATATAAGGTGTATTGATAACGTTTCTTTAAATCTTAAATCTAGAATAATCTGTTATTGTCAGTAATAAATAGATTAGTATCTTGCATATGACTTACTATTATGACATTAAATAAAATAAAATATTTTTACGGAATAAAAATGTTTGTTTACAAAAAAATAGAATAAAATAAACTTTTCCGACGTGCTTCGCTCTGGACATAACAATAAGCATATTGTATAAATATTTAGTTTAAAAATTGATATGGTACAAAAAATAGTGTGCTACCGGATTTAAAAATGAACTATTGCGTAATTTTTACATCTAAGAATAGGCGTATGAATCGACTGATCTTATCTATGCATCAAAAATCTAAATGTTTATACCAATTCCTGATAGAAATGAACTAAATTTTATATTATGTATTTTGGCAATTTATAGCTAATTTATTGCCAGTGAAAGTTTATTTATTATATGCTGATGACTTAAAAAAGAGTACTAGCATAAACGCGAATTCTATGTCTATACAAAAAGACAGGCAGTGTCACATTGTTACATATTAAAGGTACCTTTGCTTGTCGATATTTTTTTATAGTTTAGGCAGAAGTGACATTTAGTATTCAAATCGCGAAGGGGTGCTAAAAAGCGTCAAAGATGCTCCATTTTGTTATGCGGAGCGCGTGTCACTCTGGCATTTTATATTATACGTTAGTTAGAAATATTCTCGAATATTACTCCATTGTTTGAAATCACACACAGCAAAATAGATTGTTCTTAAAATGGATTAAGATATATCTACAAGGGTTGCGATATAATTCATTGCTTTATTCAATGAATAACTTTTTGAATCAACAAAATTTTAGGGGAGCAGGTACTTATGACATTTAATTAAATACTATGAATCTTAATGAAATCGAAATATTAAAAAAGCTAGAAAAACCTAAAATGACGTTTATGATTCTAAACCAGAAATTCTCAGGTTATCCCTAAATTTAAAAAAAAAACAGTCGAATCAATCCCGAAAATATTTTTTTAAATATTTCATTTCAATGTTTATATCGGAATACATTTTCACCGGTAGATATATATTTTTAGCAGTGAAAATATAATTTATCTGGCAGATGCTAGTAAAATTATATGATTTCAACTTGCCATATGTAGTAATATATACATTTACATACTTATCATTATTTATTTATATGCGATGTATAAATGTCACAGTGAATGTATATTTTCCAGTAAAGCTATATACATATTTTACTAGTGAAATCCAAATACATTTTACCCAGTATACATATACTTTTACTAGCAAAAACATAATTCAATTGATAGGCGCTAGTGAAATATACACTGTTCTAAAAAGTCCATTAAAGTTGCGAAACGTCCATTTTCTGTTCAAACCCAAACCTAATCTACACAATAACTATATTTATTTAATAATACTATATTTGTGTTAAAACGTTCAGTTCGAGAGCTATCCATTATTATTCACAATTATAAATAAATATAAAAAATATAGGAATGTATTTAATTTTTATAGATTTGTTCAAAATATATACAGGAGTAATGATAAGGTTATCGAACGTATATCCGTATCGTTTGGTTTAGAGCTAATAGTAGAGGCGTAAACCCAAACTTGCCATCCCTTTCTCAATTATAAATAATGATCAAATTGATAGCTCTCGAACTGACTGTGCTAACGCAAATAGGGCAAATGAAAGTTCTAAAACTAATTATAGTTTTAGAACTTTCAGAACGTAATTTGGAGGGTTGGGGGGACATTGAATTTGATCAGAAAAATACATAGCATATTATAAAATACTATAAATTTTAATGAAATAAAAAAATACACGATTTTACTGCATTTGACGTAGATTTTTTACTTCTGAGAAGGGGTAATTTTGCGTCTCCTATTGGTCAAAATTCGTTTTAGATTTGCTTCTTTCATCGTTTCTCACTTATAGTAAGTCGTAATATTATCATAAATAGTCATAATATGAATGCTAGATATCCGAGCGTTCGCACTGCGACGGAGACGGCACGATTTTATTGCCTTTGACGTGGATTTTTGACTTCTGATAGTGGATAATTATTTTTTGCGCTCTCTTATTAGTCAAAATTTGGTTTAGATATGCTTCATTTGATTTTCACTTATTTTAAGGCGTAATATTGTTATAAAAATACTAATATTAAAGGTTGATAACCGAGCATTCATACAGCGATGGCGACGGCACGATTTTATTTCTTTTGACGAGGATTCTAAAGAGGGACGTCCCTTAAATTTTGCCAGAAAAATGCATGTCATTTGATGAAATTGAAATTCCAAATAAACAGTGACTGGCCGGTTAACTTTTGCCCCCCTTGGAAAAAGCTGAAATGACGTCCCTGCGGCAAGAGTAGCAATTGCTTCCCTCATTATTCCTTGCCAACGGTAAAGACCGTTGCGACTAGGACGTTAGCGTCCAAGAAGCCTTCACTTACACGAGCCGTCATGAATATGCTTTCGGCGCTAGCTACGAGGAGCTTTAACAATTTATGTAAATTGGTGTACATCTATTTAAGTTGTACGTCAATATCATTGTATGATTAGGCATTTGCGTGTTCATTAAGTATGTATGTATATTAATGTAAATGAGTGCATGTTTGAGTTGACGTTTATGAACAGATGTATGATGACGGGAAAAAATTAAATTTCATTCTCGCCATAATTTTGAAATAAACGATACTAAAACTTAGCGGTAAATGAACACACATTATTGATTCTCATGGCTTTATTCTTGAATATGAAATTTATCGAAAACAAGTGTGTAACACGGTTTTTTTTAATTAGCCGAATCTACTACGAGTCAAAATAGAAAGAATATCTAGTCGCAGGAAAAGGTCGAGTATCCAATGACATAATGGGAGCACCATTTACAGAGACTGACGTTTTCGGCAATTAAAGGTCACAAAGTCAATTCGGATCGAAATGCCTTTCGCCACGCGTATCTCTCCGTTTCGTTAGATTAGCGAATCCAATCGCGGAATTCATCCAAATCACTATCGTTTTGTTCGCGTAACATTCACTTTGTTCACCAAAGCACCTTCTAATTTGTCACAATATGCTAGCAAAACTTTTAGCATTACGTATTCTACACAGGGCTCAAAATGGAAAATTTAATGAACCGGAACTGTATGCATATAAAAGATTTTACCATTCTCTGCTCAAAGAAAAACTACATGTGATATATTGAGCCTCATAGCGATTTATTTTTGGATATTTTTATCATAAACAGTCATAAGAGCTGTTTGATATACAGTTTTATGGCGCTGATATCATTTATATCGATTTACAAATAAAATCAGTATCGGACGTTGGTGTCGAATAATTAATGTTCAGGTTGATCCGAAAGACGTTTTAAAAGAGGCGAGTGGCTTTATGGTCTCTGGTTTCTTTTGGTCGGAGTTGTGACTTGGACGAAAAGAGAGAAGGCTTATTTAGGCCAATGGCCGTATTTATAAGCCCCGCCTATGTATCATGTTCATCTCGATACACTCTCACTAACCTAATGGTTTTTTCCAACTTTGTTTCGAGATCATTGGACTACGGTGTACAAGTGGACGTTACATACACAGATTTTGAAAAGGCGTTCGATAAAGTCAATCACGATTTACTTGTGAGAAAATAATCTAATTTTGTGTAATCTATTCTCAAATTACTTGACCGACAGATATCAGCACGATATAATATTTCTACTAGGGTACCGCAACGATCCAACCTGGGTCCTATTGTTCATTAATGACATATAAACAGCAATGAATCGCTCATTTTTTTATTATATGCAGATGACTTGAAAATTTTCAAGAGAGTGCAGAATTCGGCTTCAGTGTCATGAAATTTCACACAATTTCATTTTCAAGGTCATTGATGCCAATTAAATACTCCTACCGTCTCGATAGATGTATTCTAAATTCGCTGAAAATTCAGCCTGATATCACAGCAGATCGATAAATATGTATAGCGCACTCTTTATGATACGTTTCGTTGTCAACTCGCAGAAGTGTTTATATAATTAAACACTTCTGGAAATTGCTCAAAGGCAAAGTGGACAACTTCGGTGCTCGAGCAGCTTCAAATTTTGGTCTCAGAAGACGGTCATAGTTCTTGATCGCGTCAGGAACGTAATTTGGAGGGGGGGCAGGTGGATGCATTTCACCCTCCCCTTGAATTTGGCCAGAAAAATGCATGTCATTTAATAAAATACAACTAATCTTAATAAATCAAAATATTAAAGAAACGACCACTGACTGGTCAACTTTTGCCCCCCCCCCTCCCTTGAAAAAACTGAAATTCTAAACAAAAACTTCTCGGGTTATCCCTCAAAGAAAACAGTTTCGAATCTATACCGAAAATTTTTTTTTAAATATATTATATTGGAATACATTTTCATATATTTTTACCAGTGAAAATATAATTTATCTGGCAGGTTCTTGTAAAATTATATAATTTTAACTTATCCATATGTATAAATGTTACAGTGAATGTGCATTTTTCAGTGTCAAATACATTTTCACTAGTAAATATATATTTATAGTAACGAAAATATAGTTTTAATTGTAGACGCTAGTGAAATTATATGGTGCTCTAAAATGCACATAAAATTCAATTTGACAGTTGCGAAACGTACATTTGCTGTTTATACTAATTACACAACATGACAATAATTTATAATAAAAATGTAACACATTATAATTTTTAATTCAATTTCTAACGTATGGTCATCCTCCTCTCAAGCCAGCCCTTATTTACTATTGGCAACGTTCTCATATCGGTTTAAGTAAATTTGCGGAAAACTGTATATGTGGGCATGCATGTGTACCCGCACCCTTATTTCCAATACAACGATGATGAGCGTTGACATCTTAGATAGACTATACATATAGGCGTTTCATCTCGCATATTGCTCTATAGTTAGTCTGCACTTCCATATCACACTGTTTTGAAAATATGATAGATCATTACCAATATTACCGAATTTTGGTTAATAGAAGGGTGCGAAAAAAATTATCATTTCTCAGAAGGGCAAAATTCGGTTCATATGTGCTTCACTAATCGTTTATCACTTATTGTAAGTCGTAATATTGTTATAAATAGTAATAACAATATGAACGCTAGATATCCTAGCGTTCGTACTGCGACGATTTTATAGCTTTTGATATATTTTTGACTTCAGAGAAGGGATAATTGTTTTTTGCGCCCTTATATTGGTCAAAATTCACTTTAGTTCTGATTCATTTGAATCTCTATTATTGAAAATCGTAATATTGTAAAAAAACGATTTTATTGCTTCAGAGACAGTTTCTCCCCCCCCCCCCCCTACTTGAATTTTTTTTAATGAAATACAATGAATCTTAACAACCACTAACTAGTTCATTTTTGCCCCCCCCCCCCACATGAAAAATCTGAAATGACGTCCCTGGATTACGTCCATTGTTCTTACATGTAAAGGCTAGAACTGTAGCACTTGCAAACTCTTCTCAATATTGTATTTGTCCTCTTTTCATATTTTTATGTGTATATGTATATACATACATATATGTGTATTTATGTATATATATGTATATATATGTATCTATATGTTTGTATGCATATTATGTATGAATGTTTGTATATGTGATCCAACTTCAATTTTCGAACTTTAAAAAAAACTCAAATTTAAGGATATCTTCGAATTTTTCTTTTAAATCAATTATGAAAAATAATATCATTTAAATGGCCGTCTTTGGACCTTTTGCATCAGACGATCCTTTCGATGAAATTCGAAGACTTTTTCATGCATTTTGGGTGATATCTTAGGTACAACTTGGCGAATGTTTGGTTTTTAGCTGCTCCAACGTTTCGTGTTTGTCGGCGTAGACACGATTCTTAGCGTAAACTCACAATAAGAATCCAACGGCGTTATATTGCATGATCTTGGTGGCCAAAACGTGAAATAATACGACCAAAACATCCAACGTTGCACCCGATGTGTAGCAAATTGCGCCGTCTTGTTGAAACCACGTGTCTTCAACATCAATATATTCGATTTCGTGCCAAAAATAATCGGTTATCATGCGCTTATAGCGCTCACCTTCATCGTTTTCAAAAAAGTAAGGCCCAATGACGCCGCCCACCTGACTTCAATACGTACCAAACACTCACTTTTTGAGTGTGTAATGATCTCTCGTGAATCACATGAGGATTTTCTTCGCCCCATATCTATAAATTTTGCGTATTAACATGTCTAGAGAGGTGAAAATGTACCTCATCAGAGAAGAAGTATTTCTTTGAAAAATCAGCATCAACACCCAATCTGCGTAAATTATTTGTTGTACATGATCTCTTGACTTTATTTATTGTATTATCTTATGGGTGTAGGGGCAAGTCCAGAAGCAAAATGCGCCAAAGGGAGTCATAAGAAAAGCCCAAAAGCTGCGAACGCCGACGAATCGACAATTCTGGGTCTTCAGTCACATTTTCCCTTACAGCAACAATATTCTCGACTGAATGGGCACCACAATGATGCAAAGACCTTACTATATCTGCAACGCTTCTCGTCTCTTCAAATTTTTTCCCTACATTGCGAATTGTTTGCTCAGTAGAACAATGAACATGATTATAATTTTCCGTAAATTTCGATACACAGTTCGTACAGAATTGTTATTTCTGTCAAACAATTAAACATTGAGCGGTGGTAAAGCAATCTATTTTGTAAATACACTGTTGCAAACTGACATATGACAATTTGAACACGCGTGATTATTGACAGCTGTCTGATTTGAGCGTTGATAACATAGAAAACTCGAATTGGATCAAGCTGTAAATATATTTTTTAAAATTGTATATTTTATACTTTTAGCTATCGTGATGCATTAGGTTACCTTATAAAAGTAAAGATGGTCTTAATTTTAATAAATAAATGTACAACCTTATGAAGCAAGACGAAATATCTTACGGGTGACTATTTGTGGATGATCATGACAATAATTCGTTCATAAAAATATGTAATGCACGAAACAATGCCGAGTGTTTTGAATATTATGAATAAATAATGATAGTCGATGCGGTTCAAGTCAGCGTGGCTATTGTAAGCTTGATCGCTCTTCAAATTTTTGCATGTTCCAAAATGTCGATTTTACCTGTGTTTTTGTTTAGTAAAGCACATTTGTTTGATGTTCGCTTTCTACTAAATAAATGATTAGTAACATCCACAGTTTATTTTTAAATTATTAATGCCTATTTCTAAATATTATGATCATATCATATCATGAATTACGCTATTTTGTTAATACTGTAATTAAATATGTCATGTCATTCATAGTGTTTCAGTGTTAAAGTTACATTTGTTGTCTAATAATGTAATTTATTTGACACAGAAATAATAAAATACTATATATTCCTTCTAAAATTACTTCCGCATGACAGTTTAGTCCGCGTATAATGTAGCAAATTACAGTAATTGTATATTATACTTTGTTCCTAATGTCGTCTGAATCGATGGCTTTCAAAGTAATTTTTGTACGGTATTAAACAATGCAACAATTTTCAATGCGACGCATTCAATGGTCATGTCCATCGTTTTTCGCAATCGTTTCTTTTGTGCATTGTCAATTGGCGACTCTTAGAATATAGTGTTATCGGCTTAAACGAAATATAATGTCTAAATCGTTGTTAATTTGAGCTGACGCCGACAGGGTTAGAATCAAATACTATACAAATACAAAACCATATACTATACAAATACAAAACCCCTACGCTTAATACGGTTATACATAAGAAGTAAAAGCTATGTTGTTTCACTAAATAATGAATACTCGATCCCGCGTAAAATTCCAGCTGGAGTTCCTCAGGGACGTTTGTTCGGGCCGTTTCTCATTATCTTGTATGCGAACGATATTCCAAAATTATAAAATACGCGGTACAGCTATTTTAACTATTGCTTACGGTCTTTTACCAATCGCGAATAAATTACAAAAATCTTAAATATATATTTTAAGAGATGGAAAATGAAAATCAAGCGAATTAAAACAGAAGCAATTATTTTCACTAAACGTAGACAAACTCTTACACCACCTATCCTAAACAAAAATGGCAGTAACGTAAAATTGAAAACAAGCGTTAAATATCTTCAATTTAATAAACATATTTTGTAATTTTGCTCTAAATGGCTTGCCGCCATTGCGGTCCTTAGACCAATATTTAATGCGCGAACTATTATAAAAAAAAACTATTATTTTTTTGTCGATTACATATGTACATCTATTATCATTTTACAATCGATGTGGTACATAAAAGATCTTATGCTTTGATTATGCATATTAATAACATGTGAATTTCACAATAATCTATTGTTATTGACAGAACGAGAGAATAATACAATAATCCAATCTAGTGATTATCTTAAGTCTGTTTACTGGAGTTCATAAATCAGGTGGTGACCCACATTTTACTTAATATTCCAAGATGCGGTTCGTTTGCTACCCAAAAATAAAAACATAGCTTATCTCGATCGAATACTTGTAACATGAGACAGCATAAAAAAACAAGCGGGCAATAACAGTTGTTGTTTTTTTATTACTAAACAGGTTATCTAAATAATAATTATAATAGCCGGTCGTAAAAAATCTGATCTCTTTTTGTTTACCTAGCAAGTGTATATGTGATACACTTTTTGAAAGATATAAAAAATTAGGACAAAAAATTGATATCAATTGTAAAGTATATTCAACGCGTGATATATTTTAATGTAATATAATTTTTATAATAAAATATGTTTTCCTATCGAAACCAAAAACAATTATGCTGATTATACAAATTGGACAAAAAATAATAGGTATTCAAGCATAGCTCGTATTATCGGATCAAAGTTTCGAGCGACCGAGTCTCTTTTTACGTTTCCGTCAATAAAAACCGTAAGTGTTTTATTTAATGCTCAGTAAATATCAATTACTATTATTTACGTTGTTAAAAGTGAAGTGAATATACCGATTTTGTAATAATAAAAAACGTTAGTGAGATAATGGCTAGTTAAACAAGTAATAAATGAGTAATCTTTTTAATGACAGAGCAGGTACTATATAGCTATATAACTTGGTTTATAAGGAAATTTTATATTTCCTTATTACGTGTCAGTGTAGGAAAATAGCAAGAAAATTTATTTGGGATAATATAAGAAATAGTAAAGTATAATTGTATTTTTGTATGTAATTTTTTGTTAATAACCTTAGGAGTAATTTGGTATTAGGCACTCTTTATGATGCCCTAGTTCGCAGCATACTAGAAGCTGGCTCTATTATATGAATTTAAGGCGTAATGAGTCAATGCAATTAATTGCGGTTCGAAAAAGTATAGTGTAAATTCCATCGGTATTTATATTTGAAGGAATACAGGAACTATTCGTTCCTTTTTTCTAATGCTTACATTTTGGGAGTGCTGTGATACGTTTCATTGTCAATTCGCATAAATTGTTATATAATTAAACACTTCTGGATATTGCTCAAAAAACGCAAAACTATATTATCTCAGAAGTCGAAAATCCACGTCAAAAGCAATAAAATCATGCCGTCACAGAAGAAACGTTTGGTTATGTAGCTTTCATTTTATGACTTTTTATAACAATATTACGTTGTACAAAAAGTGAGAATCGAATAAATCACATCTAAACCGAATTTTGACCAATATGAGAGGGCAAAAAACTTTATATATCAATATTACGACTTACAATAAGTGAGAAACGATGAATGAAGCACATCTAAACCAAATTTTGACCAATATGAGAGCGCAAAATACAATTCACGTCAAAAGCAATAAAATCGTAGCGAAGTTACTGTTAGTCAAAGAACTGTATGGTGATGGTTAAAAAAATTTCGTACCTTCCATATTAATCTTGGAAATGCTCCCCGTGGATATCCTATATCTGCTGTAAATAAAAAAATTAAGAAACACTTTTACGACATCTAGGTGCCATAGAAAAAATCAACAAATGGGTACATGAACTCAATAAAAGGCAAAAACAGCAAGTTTCAAATTTTTTTCTTTATTACTTGTCATGAACAATAGGGAACCATTCTTGAAGAGAATCATTACCCACGATGAGAAATGGATTCTATGTGATAAAAACAAAGAAGCTTCAAAACATTTTCTGAAACCGAGTTTGCACACGTAAAAAATATACAGCATGGTGATATTCTTGGGAATTTATTCATCGATCGTTTCTTGTACTAAGGGAAACTATTGCAGTCATATTATAGTGAAATTAAAACTATGCATAGAGTATTAATTATTAAGCATCCAATTTTGATAAACAAATTTAGATAAATTTTCTCCATGATAATGCAAGAACTAATACTTCACTAAATACTGTTAATAAATTAAACAAATTAGTGTTGAAAATTTTGCCTCATCCCCCATATTCATAATATTACTTTTTTAACCATTTAAATGATTTTATAGAAGCTTTTAACAACTTCATAATCTCTAAAAATGAATATTTGTATAATTAAAATATTCATGTACCATTAAATCGTTAAAAATGACCTTGTTTTCACATTTTAAATAATAATAAAATTTTAATTTAAGAAATATCATGTTATATCTCAATAAATAAATTGGCTTAATAAAAGAAACAATTATTAATACACTATAGTAAAATTTAAATCTTTCTGTTATAGACATACTTAGTAATCTTAAAGAGACAATTATTCTATCGCGTGATATGAAATTCGTTAAAATTGTCTCCTACTTAATATTTAATGTGATATTTTGTCGAAACAATATTTTTAATTAAAAATTCAATACATTTTTATTTTTATTATTTGTATCTATTTTAGTATATTTTCCCTGTTTATCTCTTATAAACTTCCGAACAAGTGTTTTATCATTACAAATCTTTGTACAATCGACAGTAATTGTAAAATCATCGATAATATTATAGCGATTTTTGAAAATTCGTCACTCTAATATAATAATATTATCGATATTTAAAACATTGCACCTGTACGATTAATCTTTGAACACTGAAAAATCTTTAAATCGTTGATATATCAGTGATCTCGCATTTTGTTATCGTACTTTTTATAAAATACTATGCAGCTGTTAGTCATATAAACGAAAAAAGGTAGCGCCTGCCTGATACTATAAAGTGAACTAATGCAAACTTTGTCTCTTGACGTTAAATTCTTATGTCATGTGTGTTCGCAAACACCACCTTTTTACAGGGCGAACAGGCGATGAATCTGGCGTACCGCTTAAATTGAAATCATGAACCATGTCTGGTCCAGAACCCAGAAGGGAATCCTAGCTCCAACTTGTCGATTTTTAAATCCAAAAGGCACGATTTTTCTCGATTATTAGTACTCTCGGTTATAATTAAGAAGACAAATGTAAAATTGGGTGAGTTTTTTTTTTAAAAACAGCTCAAAAATATTGCGTAAATCCGTCAGCAATATTCTAAAAAATAAGTATATCGAACGTACCTTGTATCTTGTACTTAAACGTATTTAACGTATCTTGTATTTAGAGCAAATTGGGCGTACACCCAAAGTTGTTATCTCTTTTTTACTTATGAATATAATAACTTATTTTCACTTATGAATGAACGGATATACCTCAAAGCGACTCTGTTAAAAGAAACGAAGTATAGTGTCTATTAGTTAAGTTATATTTTCGCTAGTATAAAGTTATTTCTACTGGTGAAACTGTAAAAAAATGAACATTGAACATTTATACATCGCATGAAAATAAATAATGATGAGTATGTAATTTAATAACTTTACTAACCCCTGCCAGATAAAGTATATTTTCACTGATAAAAATATATATCTACCGATGAAAATGTATTCCGATATGATTTCACAGATAAAATATTTTCGGGATAGATTCGAGTCTGTTTTTTACATTTTCCTTAAGGCATAAGCCGAGAATTTTAGGGTTAAAGCCAGGGACAGGGACGCCATTTCAGATTTTTCGAAATTTCCATCTCATTCAATCTGGCCAAGTGTTCTAGGTGTTCTTAATTACCGCATGCAAGAATATGAATATCGAATAATTTGACTATTTAAATAAATAAATATAAAATGAACGCTCGATAAATAGTCGATAGCGAAAAAGCTGGCCGTTCGCTGTCGCTCTAGGACCAAAGGGGGTGCATCGTCGGGGGTTCGTTCCCGTTAAATCGATCGATCTCGTTAAAACGTCACAATAGCAAAATGACACAGCCGCCGGGAGACTAAGAGGGTATGCCCGAAACGCTCGGTCCAAAATGTCTGTCGCTTCACGTCTTTCTTTTCTTTCCTTTCAGATGATGGCAGGCTACAGTGTGGTGTTGGCTTGCGCGATGGCGCTGCTTGTTCTTCTCTACACCCTCAGCTCCGTGGCTCGGTACTACATCAAAGTGAGAATACTACGTCATCTGCGGTGGTCTCTTAACCATATTATAGTATTTTTTTATTTCAAATCATACATATAAAAAGAATGGCCATCTAGAAAATAGCAATACCAAAAGTTTGGCTAAACAAAAAGAAAGTGAAATTTAATTTCCGAACACCTAAGATTTTTGCACAATAGACTTTAGAAAGATCAAATAGCCAATCATAATTACATATTGCAACTAAGTACCGATGAATCCCACAATGCAATGTTTCCAAAGAAAAGTATTTTTTTTATTTATTGCAATGATTAAAAAATTACATTAATTATGTTAATTTTATAAACATATAAATTTATTTACATTATATTTTTAAAAATATGCTGAACTTATTTACATACATTATCACATTAAAAAATGGTAGAATGGGTTACTAATATAACTAAAACTTTGTACAAAGTCTTAAGTTGAGGAAAAGCACTATAAAAATTTGTTGATTTTTTTTAATAATGTGAAAATTATTGCATAAAATAATTCGTTAATATATGTCAAATTGTTTTAAAAATATAAGGTGTTAATTGTCATTAAAAGTCATATTTAAATGTGACGATATTTTTCGGTTACATAAAAATATATTCTGAAAGCCAAATAAAATTATATTCACAGAAAAGTTTACCCAGTACTTAAATATATAGTTTAAAAGATATTACTGCGGCATAAAATATCTTAAAAAAATAGTTTCTTCTAAAATTTTCTTCGTCACTAGATATCGAGGATTCGTCTTCTCCCTCGTAGTCAAACAATTTTCAAAATAAAAAAAAATGTTATTACTTTTTATTCTTATTATATAAGCATAGTATTTTGCATGAATCTGTATTCATTATTCAAACTGTACTTTTTGTTTCTTTGTAAATATATTCACAAACATAAAAACGTATGGCAAAATCTGTTCAAAAAGTCTGCCAGTCCATCGCATATGTTTTTATATATTATACAATCTGCTATTTATTTTATGTTTAGTTTATATCGTACGAGTACAACTTTTCTCTATAATAAGTGATCGATCGGAATTTTAATTATAATAATTATTAATTCTAATCTTTAACCCTTTCATCGCGTTTGACGTCTAAGCTTTATGGCGAACAAGGCAAACCTAGCCGTCATCAACTTTTGTTTCGTATATGTTGGGCTTGAAAATTACTAAATAATATAACGAAATATTAAAATGATTAACTTACGACATCTCTTGATGACTTCTTAAAAACATTTCTAGATATATTTAAATTAAATATTTTTCAAAAAATATTGTGTTTCCAATTTTCGTCATCGCGGCGCTAATATCGATTTATTATAGAATTGTATGGAGTGTGAAGGTTTTTTACAATTTTCGCCGAATGTTCAACACATATTCTAACTTTTATGAATTGAAAAACAACTTAATTTATTAAAAACAACATCACGCACAGATATTGTATGAAATTTTTTTGAACGCAGCAAAGGGTTAAATATGTTTGAAACATCCACTTGTACAATTATTAGCTGCTTTGTATGGTAACTAAAGACTAAGCATTCAATATATTATTAATTGTGTTATCCGTTTACAATTGTAGTTCGGTACGAGACTGATACTACACAACTGAATTAGAATTCTGGACTCAAATTATTTTTATTCAGCAACCAATAGCTTAGACATATGTAACGAAAAAACAAGAAATTGTTCGTTCTTATTTGTTTTGCAAGTGGGTAGCTATCTTCAGATGCGTTTCATTATTTTATTGTATTAGGATTAAAATATTATAACGACAGAATAAAAAAGAGATCATTTCGAGACCGCCGCAATACTGCTGCTTATTTTTTTAATGCCCTCGTTTAATGTTTTTTTTTTATTTCAGTACACAATATTCGTATTGGGATGTCTAGCGGCCGCCACAGTACCTTTACCGTTAATGTTCTTGAAACCTAGACATCCTGATAACGCTTTGTGAGTGGATATGTTAGCAAAATTTAATATCTTGTACAAGTCTAGCCCGTCCTAATGTAATTCGCGCTCGTTCCGTATCGTAGGATTCCCGCCTGGGGATGCAGGCAGATCGGCAAGTTGCTGGGGTTGAGTTGGGAGGTGCGAGGAGTGGAAAACATAGACAACTCCAAAGGCGCCGTCATCATAATGAACCACCAGAGCGCCTTGGATCTCATAGGTGAGATCGTTTCGCTCTAGTCGGTCCGATCGGCGTTCTCACCGTTGCGTCTTTGCAGTGCTGGCTATCTTGTGGCCGCTGACGGCGAGATCGACTGTCGTCAGCAAACGCGCCCTGTTCTATCTGTGGCCGTTCGGATTGGCCATATGGATGTGGGGCACCGTCTTCATCGATAGACAACATCGGCAACAAGCGCAAAACGTCATAAGTAGCGCAGTAGACGCTATAAAGAACAGAAAAGTATTATTTTTGAAATTATTTCGTTCATGAAAGGCCGTCGAAAATTGCCGCTTCAATCTTACGTTTGATTTATGTTTACTTGAACACTTGCCATTAAAGTATATTACGTTATTTTACAGGCCAAGATATATCTGTTTCCCGAAGGCACGCGCAGTAGCACAGAAAAACTGCTGCCATTTAAGAAGGGAGCCTTCCATGCGGCGTTGGATGCGAATTGTCCTATTTTGCCCGTAGTCATATCCAAATATCACTATTTAGACTCGAACCGATACATGTTCAATTCCGGTAATTGCTTCGTAACTTAAAAAGCGACGGCGAATATAATACGCTGCGAATCGTTTCTAGGTCACTTCACCGTCAACATCTTGCCGGAGATTTCGACCGAAGGTCTGCAGAAGAGCGATTTACCCTCTCTGTTGGACGAGTGCTATTCGAAGATGCAGGAGAATTACAGCCGAGCGTCGGCGGAGACGTCGTCGCTGGAAGGCAACAACAACTACAAAGTACACATGTGATATTGTAAACGTAACGAGTAAAGCAGATTCCTATAGACGTAACGACACGGCGGTACCTTTTATACGGAGCGAAGTTTCCGCAAACGGTGCTAAAGACGACTGCGATAGTTTTAGTTCAAATGAGATATTTTTATTCAGTTTTTTTGTAGGACAGAGATGCACATATATATTTTTGTAAGAATCGCCATATCTCGATCGACGCACAACTCGCTCTCTCGACAATAAATAACCCCGGTATGCGCAAAACCTCCTACATATCCTCGGAAAACTGCTTGCTCTCGGTTCCGTCGTCTGTACATATACGATTCTCTTTTTTTATCGCAACGACTAGATTAAGACTAATTGTGACTGATATGATATTAAATGTGTGTTTTTATTAATCTATAATCTATATAAATTTTATGTCAAACGTTATGTATTTAACCGCTCCGCTCGTCGGAAACCGGTCACAAATAAACGTACCTGCAACGCCAAGAGTTCTCGAGAACGCGCCTACGATCGAAACGCATTTTCTATGTCGAAAGTCAGTTCCTTTTGGATTGATCTCGTAAAGCTCGCAAGCGGTGTTTATACTTTGCACTGTCAACTATGCGACCGTTTGTGCTATCTCGGCGACTCTGAAAAAAATTGTTATGATATACAATATACTAATGTGCGGCTCATGTAAACGATACTTTAAATATATTTATCGGACATGTATGGTGTAATTTTTAGATTATTAACCAATAATGTTATAACTGTTAACGTACATGAGCTGATAACATTAATAAATGATGAAACAACAAAAATACTTTTATTTAAATAAAATTTGCTGATAAAACTTAGTATTGTCTATTATGATGAAGACATGAAAATTTCCATCGAGTTGTTTTGTACATTTTTAAACAACGAAGTAAGCGCAATCGACAACTACTAAGTAAGTATAGAGACATCATTCTGTAAAATCAGTAACAGCTATTTCATTAATTAGAAACTATTATTAAAGCTTACAATCAACAAATATCACTGTGCACGACCTGTGAGATTAGGAAAATCTAGGAAAGCCTGTTAAAAAAATGTAATCGCCTGGCCAGGTTTTTGAATTGAATAATTAATCGTCGAACACAAAAGGCAATTTATAATGGATGCCAGCGACTAGCACCGTGTAAACGCTTAACGCCAGTCACTGGAGAAGCCAGTGCGCTACTGGCATGCCAGCAGAACAAATATTTTTGTTTTGCTGGCACGCCCTTCCACCACACTACGGGCTGATTTACACGCTGCCAGTTGCTGGCATGCAGCTGAAAGTTGAGCGGCGGGTCACTGGCACGCGACGACTGGCATTCCAGTCCACTGGAAAGAATTGTTGTTGCGAAAAAGCGCTACTCACCTTGCGCCAGTACGGTAGTACGTAACAACGCCAGCTCCCCCTTCCACCACACTACGCGAGTGTAGTGTGGTGGAAGGGGGAATAATTCTATCATTTAACGGTAAGGCGCCAGTGGACTGGAATGCCGGTCAACTTCCAGCTGGCATGCCAGCAACTGGCAGCGCGTAAATCAGCCCTTAAGTATATGTAGTTATAAAAAATCTATATATATATATATATATATATATATATATATATATATATATATATATATATATATATATATATATATATATATATATATATATATATATATATATATATATATATATATATATATATATATATATATATATATATATATATATATATATATATATATATATATATATATATATATATATATATATATATATATATATATATATATATATATATATATATATATATATATATATATATATATTAAATTTATTTTATTTAAATATTAAACTAGAAGAAATACATGTTGAATAGTAAAACCACATTCTAGAACATTGTATAATAATTTTAATGTGTCTTGACCGTTTTACTTTTGGAACGAAATAAATACGAAATATACGTATTTATATTAATTATATGTTAAAAATATGTACTTTAAATAAATAATACAGCAGCGGCTCAATCTGTGTTTAATTGCCACTTTGTATCATTTGTCCGGTAAAATATACTGTAACGTAGCAATGTTCATATATTTTTTTGATTTCGCCAAAATATTCATGTAGCTTATTAAATTTTAGAATTGCTAAATTATTAAATAAAATAGAACCAAAAAACACACTTTTACACAAGATTTTCAGCAATTTTATTGACAAATGGAAAAAATGATAACAGCTGCCATTTGCAAAAGACCGTTAGATGCATTATATTGTATGCAAAAGAAATTTTCTTTAACATACATAGACGCCTGAAACAGTTTCGCACATTTTTTTTGCCGACTTCTCCGTTGCTTTCCATTGCTCCTTTATCACCCACCAAATTCCTCCGGAGCCCGCATTGCCCACCGGTGGGCGATATAGCCCACTTTGAAATCCTATGGATTAAACATTAGTATAAGAGGCGACTATTTATGGTTTAACCTTTCGGTTCGTGCGAATTTTTACTCATAAGAGCCTTTTCCATATTTTGAACTTTTTTACGAAAACACTTCGCTTTATGGATAAATAAAGTCCATCCCATAGTATATACGTATATCTAGAAATTATTTTTTTCAATGACGAAATGAACCTCAACGAACAAATTAAAGTCCGGTTTAAAATTTAAGGCTGGTCTCACAAACAAGCAGGCGTAAACTGCTATTATACGGATGCGAGACCTGGGCTTTAAAAATTATCATAATAAATAAGACTGCAAGCGTTTGAAATGTGACTTTATATATATATATATATATATATATGTATGTATGCTGAAAGTTTCAGCATACGCATATAAAGTCACAAAAAACACTAAAAATAGAAAGGCTTATTCGAAGTTTTTGTTCGAGGAAAATAAAGGAGGGCAGATTGCTGCGAGAGCGAAAAAAATGACATTTCGTATATTTTTGTTGAACACGAACTTTGCAAAATTTGCAATAGATGCTAAATTGCTGCTAAAATTCATAATTGTTGCTAAAATATATGCTACTAAAGGCTAACATTGTTTTTTAGCTCTTTTATAGAAGAAATAAAGTTTTCTTAAGTTCACTTCAATTTTACATGCAAAACTTATGCATTTTTTTTTCAAAGTGTTAAAATATATGCTAAAAGGTGGGATAAATGTGATAATTTGCGAAAAATTGAACTCAAAATACGTTTCTCTAATATTTTTATTAGGACGAGAATAGTATTGTTTGCACCAAAATAAGTTTGTTCCAATACACGAGCGTGAGACGGGTCGCTTGGGCCAAAAATCTCGGGCGGTCGCTTTCGTCGCCTTTCAACTACGATGGCGGCGAAAAGTCGACACGAAGACGATTTGTGGAAGGATTACAGTCCCAGCTGCTGGTCCAAGAGATTTTCCGACAGAGAACTGCTCGTTGACCATCACCTTCGCTTCATAAAAGCCGGTCTGTGATTACTCGCTTATCTTTCTTTTCTACCAATTACGTCTATCTGCGTCTCTCGCTTTCCGAAACCGGACACCCGACACCCGACACCCCACACCCCACACCCCATATAATCGAACGAGACGCTAGTGCGGCTTTTATCGACTCGAAAACTTTCCGAGGACAATGACCCTCCCGATTTTATTTCAAATCTAAAATAACAAATATAATATACGGGGTTGCCAGATCAAAAAAATAAACTTACAGCGAGCTGGTGGAGTAACTCTGAATGTCTATCTTTCTAATTCTGCAATTACTTTTTGTTTGAGTTGTTTATAAGGACGTCATTTCTGCTTTTTCCAGGGGCCAGTGGTCTTTTTTTTAATATTTATATAGCATTAAGACTCATAGTATTTCATTAAATTACATGCATTTTTCTAGACACATCAAAAGCAATATATTAACACTTTTTATAACAGTATAACAATTTACCAATAGGAGAGCGCAAAAAACAATTATCATATAAAAATATAAACAAAAAAGCAGTGGGAACTTTATACTTCTGAAAAGAGATAATTGTTTTTGTGCCCTCCTATTGACCAAAATTCGGTTTCAATATACTTTGACCAATAGCTATCATATTTTTAAAACATAGTGTTATATGCAAGTGCTGACTAACTATGGAGCAATATGCGAGTGGCGACGTCTGTAAGTACTTATTTTTATACTTATTTTCTATTTTGGACTTGACCTAATGAAAGATCTAAAACTATAATTAGTTTTAGAACTTTCATAGGTTTGGGTTGGAACAGCAAATGGACATTTCGCAACCGCCAAATTGCATTTCATATACATTTTATAGCAGCATATAATTTCACTAGCGCGTATTAGTTTAATATTATTTTCGCTAGTAGAAATATATATATTTCTACTTGTGAAAATGTCTTTGGTTTTCACTAGTGAAAATATAACTTCACTGTAACATTTATACATCGCATGTAAATAAATAATAATAACTGTAAATGTATATATTACTACATATGGAAAAGTTAAAATCATATAATTTTACTAGCATATATCAGATAAATTATATTTTCACTGGTAAAAATATATCTTTCGGTGAAAATGTATACAGATATGATTCCACTAAAATGACAAAATACTTTAAAAAATATTTTTGTGGTATTATATTATATTTTTTATAGGGATAACCCGAGAATTTCTGGCTTAGAATCAGGGATTTCATTAAATGAAATACAATTTCTGGGCAAATTCAAGGGGTGCCAAATATCCCCCCCCCACACACCCCTCTCAATGAAGTCCCCGGTTGTTTACAAATGGCTTCATCTAAGGTGGCGAGACGGATAGTTGTCTTAGTTTTAAAAAAGATTTTTTTAACTATCATAGCAACTTCTCTTCAAAAAATTTTCGAAATGACCTTTTTTTCGCTCCTGCAGCCATTTGTCCTTCTCAAACAAAAATTCCGAAAAGGTTTTTCTACAATTCTGTGATGATTTTTTTTATTTTTGGGCTCATAGTAATTTGTCCTTCTCGAACAAAAATTTTGTAATTAAGACCAGATATCTTTATATATGCTTAATTGCTTTCTCTTCTGAGTATAAAACATTAATACATCTTTTAGTACTTTTATTTTCATATAAAAATTATTCTAAATCATACTCTTAGATAATATTTTTTGTTAAAATTGATTCATTTTAAAAATTAGCTTATTTTGCACAAATATATTTTCAATTAATTTTGTGTTAATGAATAAAATTAAAATTAAAATAATTTCTACAAGTATAAACTTCTCGCCACGTTTATAATATGCGTTTACCAAAATATACCAGCTAAAAATATATAAACAATTTACGCTATCTTTTTAATTCTATTCACAGGTAGTGACAAAGCATTAACCAACGGCTCCATCGAGCACCGACTGAACGTCGCTTACGGTGAAAAGGAACGAGAAAAATTAGATATATTTGGAACCGATCTTCCCGACGGTGATTATCGTCAAATAAAGTGCAAATTATATTCAGACGATTTGCTCAAAGTTATGTTCTCGCAGATGCACCGATACTGGTCTATGTTCACGGCGGTTATTGGCATCTATTATCCAGAGAGGAATCGCGTTTTTTCGTCGAACCGTTCCACAGCGCAGGAATCAAAACTATCATCGTCGGCTATGAACTTTGCCCTGATGTGACTCTCGGCGAGATAGTGGGACAAATAAAAAAGGCCGCTAGATACGTCTTCGATTACGCCGTAGGCAAAACTCGGTCGGTGACGCGGTTAAATCGTTTACATCTTTGATGTTTGATTAATTTTATCGTCTTTTTAGAAACGTCTATTTCATGGGGCATTCGGCCGGAGCTCATCTGATAGCCAAATTGTTGAGTGATCGGGCGTTCTTGGAGTCCACGCCCAACGCCGACTCGTTCAGAGGAGCTTTTCTCATCGCCGGCATCTACGACTTGATGGATCTGATCAAGACGCCCGAAAATGACTATCTGAAATTGTCAGCGGAAGAGGCGAGGCGACTGTCGCCGCAGTTCGACAGTTTCTTTCACTTGAGGGACAGAGACGTACGGTTGTACGTCATCGCCGCTCAGCATGACAGCCCGACGTTCGTGAAGCAGTCGAGGAACTTGTACGACAAGCTGATGGAGAGCTGCCAAGTGCAGCGCGTTCACTTCAAGATCGCGGACGGCAAGGATCACTTCCACATCGCGGAAGACCTGTCCGAGCCGGATAACTACTTAATTGCCGCTCTGACCAAAGATCTCTCTACGGAGTGACTCTGAGACTTCCAAAAAAACCAGGCGCACGCATCTGACGAATAATATATTTTTATATCAAATTTATAAATGTATAAAATTTATGGAAAAATAATACATTTCGAATATATAATATACATTTACATCATTTTATGCTATATTTTATATATAAGTTAAATAAATAATCTCAATGCACTTTTTGTTTTGTTGTATGATAAGTAAAACCGACTAGACAGTACAAAACGACAACGAAGGCAAGAGGACCCTTTGGTATGCGTCACTCGATTATATTGTGCACTCTGAACCTTCGGATAAAGCACAAACACAGCCTTGAATAATACTCGAATAAGCGAACATATCGCGACACACAAATACGGCGGCGGGCGCTAGTCGAACTTGTTTTTCTTCCCCAAGATCTTGAGAAGTCGCTTCGACATGAAGTAAGGCTTCGCAGGAGTTCCGTCGTTTCTCTCGCAATCTTCCACTGAAAACGAACGTTAATTTCAGTCTGACGACAGAGCTGTTCTTCGATGGAACGTATATTATATATAAATACTCACGGAAACACAGGAACAGAGTGTCTACTGCCATACTGTAAATAGCGAAGAATATGCTGGAGATGAAATACGCCGCCACCCCCACTATCAACGTCGGCACGAGATCGTAGTGGATCTTGTTGCTTTCTCCCAAAAATTTATACAAATCCGGAGACGTGAAAGCAAAGTATGCAGCCGCAGTGCAACTTACGGTTACGACCACTTTAGATAAAAAGAACAAAAAGTCTGTCACCTGAAAGGAAAAATAACAATTATATATCTGCTTTTAATGTAAATAGCGCTGTCAACGAGTCGTATTTTTCGCCACTAGCTTTATGATAACGGGCAATTTTGTTAAAAGACAAGATATGATAACTTTTGAATTAAAAGAAATGATGGAAAAAAATGGTCAAAAGCATTGACTCCTATTGGTACACATATTAAAATTATTTCGTCAATAGTTTGCTTGTAAAATCAAAATTGAAATATAATTAATTTATATCTAAAATGTCTTATTTTTATTTAAATATGTATTTACAAAGGAATTTAATAGCAACTTGAGCCTTTGAGTAGTGAGTTAATTTTATGTATTTTTATATTATTTATTTATTATTTTATATTGCATTTATTGCAAAAATATCAGTGATTCTGAACGTTTTATTGCTTTGATTTATTTTATAGTGGAACCTCATTTAACTAAGGTGACCAGTTTTAAAAATATCAAAGGAGGACAAAAATAAAAAGAAAACTGAAATTTTTGTTCGAGGACAAATTGCTATGGGACATAAAAAAACGGTCATCACGGATTTTTTTGCAAAAACTGCAGGAGCTAAAAAAGTACACCTTCTTTTAACTCCTACAGAACAAAAATTTCGAAGAGAACATTTTTTTTAGCTTCCGCAGCAATTTTTTCTCCCTAAACAAAATTTTCCGTGATGACAGGGACATCATTGTGGGGGGAGGTAATACCATTTTGCCAGCAAAGTGCATGTCATTTAATTAAATACAGTAGACTTCCCAATAACACGGCAAACTGGGTATGTACTATTTGGATGCTCATTACTTTACTTGTGAGCGAAACAAAGGGAGAATATCTCAACACATGCGCCTGATTCGTGCGAAAGTATTGCAAAATGTAAAGTATTTTCTAGTCCTCCAACTACACGCACCCAAATAGCACGTCCCCAATTAACCTTTGCCCCCCCCCCCCTGGAAAAGTCTGAAATGACGTCCCTGATTTTAAACTAGAAATTATCAAAATATCCCTAAAAAATCTAAATCTTAAATCTTCATTTAAGTAAACGTATATTTTTACCAGTGAATAATTTCAACTTTTCCATATATTTTCAATATTGAATTCCTAATACATTTTCACCTGTAGATATATATTTCTACTATCGAAAATATAATTTAGCTTAAAGGCGCTAGTGAAATTATATTCTGCTATGAAACTTGATATGACAGTTACGAAACATCCATTTATTGTTCAAATCCAAACCTAGCCTAATGAAAGTTCTAAAAATAATTAGTTTTAGAACTTTCATTGAGTCCAAATTACAAATAAGCATAAATACAGATTGCTCAATAGTTAGTCTGCACTTCGATATTACTGTTTTAAAAATATGCTAGCTATTCTTATCGATATTACTACAGACTTCCAATATGAGAGCATTTGTCGAAGTATATTCAAACCTAATTTTGGTCAATAGAAGGGCGCAAAAACAATTATCACTTCTCAGAAGTTAAAAATTCACGTCAAAAGCAATAAAATTGTGCCGGCGCCGTCGCAGTGGGAACGCTCAGTAACGAGATTTGACTTCTGAGAAGGGATAATTGTTTTTTGCATTTTCTTATTGGTCAAAATTCGATTTAGATATGCTTCATTTGTAACTCACTTTTTGTAAGTCATAATATTACAATAAAAAGTCATAATATGAACGCTAGATAACCAAAGGTTTCTCATTGCGGCGACGTCACGATTTTATTGCTTTTGACGTGGATTTTAAACAGAGAACCCCTTGAATTTGGCTAGAGAAATGTATGTGATTTAATGAAATACTATGAATCTTAATGAAATCGAAATATTAAAAAAACGACCACTGACTGGGAAATTCCCCCCCCCCCCCTCTGTAAAAAGCCCAAATGACGTCCCTGAAGTAAACGATATTATTTTGTTGCTATTGTAATAGTATTTGATTTTTTTTGAGCAAGTGAGTTTAAATCACCGAATTGTATGAATTAAATATGCTTTTATAACTTTTGTTGTAGACTGTTCAACAAAATAATTTAAAAATATATACATAAAATATAATTTTAACTACAAATTTTTTTTTTTTTGGTAAGGTAGGTGTCATTTTATTTTTAATATATGACTTTTTTATATTATATAATATAATTATCAATAAATCTATTTTGCTTCCAAATTTGTATAATATTTTTTTAACCCTTTGGATGCTAAACAACGATATATCGTTGTTCGTCAAAAAATTTTGCCTGATGAGATTGTCCGATTTTTTTCATATAGTACAAGTATAATAAGCTTTAAATTTGACAGGTAAGACTACCTTACCGTTTACTACTAGACAGCATAAATGGTATATTGACAGTAAATATCACTATCTATCAAGTAGTTTAATTACCTTATCCAAGACGAAAACTCGCAAAATGTTCCTCATTAATAAAGAAAATGCATCTTTGGCACTGCCGAAGAACGGTTTTCCATGAACGGCACACATGATGTATGCGTTTTTGTTTATAAATCGCAGAAACGACTCCAAACATTTGAAGAAACATCTCATGCAGCACATGATCGCACTCGTCACCGGATTCTCGTACTTCTTCAGCTGGTGGTCTATGTATTCCAAACACACTCTTATCATTCTACATATGGCAATAATTAACGATCCAAAAGCTATCGTTCCCAAATGATATCTGAAAACAATATGGCCGTGTATATTTTGAAAGACGATTTAGACAATCTCAACGGCATCGATACCTTAGAGTCCTGCCTAATCCGCGCGTCAGCGTAAAGAAAGGTACGTCTTTCTTGTTGAAAGTCCAGTACCAAGTGGCAAACGTCGACGCTAGTATCATCTCTCCCAATCCCTCGATGAAGAATATCAGCCAGAAGAACCCGAATAGGAGATACACTGCGATTGAATTGCACGTTAGCGAATCGAAGATATTAAATCACCTTATATATATTATACATAATTGTTCATTACCAAAAAAGTACTTCACATATAAAGGCGATTCTATTCCTACGAAATGGCAAATGCCTTCCATACATCCCATTTTATCTCCGCATTCTTTATTGAAAAGGTCGGGAATGCAAACGTCACCGTTCTGAAATTATTGAAAATTTAAATTAATTTAATTAATTTTCGTTTTTGCATCATTTGTTTTTATTATTTGCATAATATTTTTTTAAATTAATTTTATTATTTATATTTTTGTTTTCTGAACATTTAATATTTTTTTTTTATTATTATTTATTGTTGAATCTTATTTTCTTCCAATTATATGACATACATAAGAAGCATTATAAAAAATTGGTACATACCAATAGAGCCGATGTATTGTACCTTGTATTTGCAAACGCATTCTACGGCAGTGTTATTGGGGAACACGGCCCTGAAGTTCGATTCTCCGATGGTGTGCAGATACAACCCGAACGTGATCGTCACAGCTAAGATGAAGCATTGCAAGATCCAAGGAAATATGGGAAAGATCAGAGTGGTTTTCACGCTGCTCACGGCTCTTAAGACGATAAACGCAGATGTCGAAACATATTATTTTAGATGTATCGTATGGAGAAACTCACTTGCTTCCCTCTTTGATGAGAGCGATGGCGATCACAATCCTCTTGCGTAAGAATATCATAGCCAACAAGATCACGAATAAGAGTATGGACAGTCCTATGAGAATGACCAACCAAGTCTCTTGAAGCGACAGCAACGATTTGGCGAAAGCGGTCAAATTCGTGTTGGACGTGTCTAGATTCACAGGGTTGGCTTTCAAGTATGCGTATCGGACGTATGACAGATACACAGCTGTAACATTTCGCTTTGTTAAATCGTTATATTTCACATGATAAATGATTATTTAATATATATTTATCGATTTTTTATAATATACATACATATAAAATCGTATCTTACCATACGAGAGAATGCAGATGACGCCGATTATAGAAAACCAGACCATCGGAGCGGCCAGCCATCTCATCAGAGCGATGTACACGAAGCACACCAACATCACTATGGCCAGGGCCGCCGCTATGTACCATTTGAAATTGACCAAGTCTTCGATGATCATGACACCTATCTGCGAAATGTAAAGCGTTAAACGGACGACTCGACGGAGAGCGAGTTGAAGTGATATTCTTTTGAGAAATGCGATTCACGTGCAAGTCGTGCTATCTGTGCGATAGATCATGCGTATCGAGTGAACGTTTGATTGTTAATGAACGATTTGTTAATGGCGATCGCGGAATTTGGTCGAGACCGCGTCCGAAGTTTTAAATAGACGGTGCTAGTCCGCGTTAGACGAAACTTATCAGCATACCTGGTTCAATTTGGTAAGTAGCATCATGTTTTCTTCGAGTTGTTCCACGTTTATCTTGATGGTTTCGGCCACCTCGCCCACTTCGGTGAAGTTAAACGGCAAGCAACGGCTCGAAACTATATTATTCGGATCACGTTGATTATTTATTCGAGCAGAGACCGTAAACAATAAAGAACTATTAATATCGTAACGCCGACGTATAGAAGCGCGCGGGAAACGGACGTGCGATTATGAATAAGCTTACGTATACGAAAGCGGATGAAGATGTGCTGATGAAATTAACCTACAGTAGTGCCTTTTAACAAAGAAAAGTAGAAAATATAAACGCATCGGTCTCTATTATGCGGCTTCGTTATAGTCATGCGTGATAATGAAATGGTACATTACATGCTCGTCCAGTACGTTTCGACCTTCTCAACTTTGATTAGTAAATATGTATGTAAGTACGAAGTTTACCTATTAAATATCCCGATGTTGTTAAATTTTAATTTGATCCCTTTACCTTACAACTAAATTTTGCTGCTCGATACAAGAACAACCGATATAAAAAAAATCAGCACAAATTCATATAAAATCTATGCAATAACAACGTTAGCTTATAATATATTTAAATACACTTAAAAAAACAAAATTAAAACAATAAAAAATAAATATCGCAAAAACAAAAATCACTTCTCAGAAGTCAAAAATTCACGTCAAAAGCAATAAAATCGTGACAGTTACGTCACGATTTTATTGCTTTTGACGTAAATTTTTAACTTTGAGAAGGAATAATTGTTTGTCAAACTTCGGTTTAGATGTGCTTCACTTGATTCTTACTTATTGTAAGTTGTAATATTGCTATAAAAAGTTTTAATATGAAGGCTAGATACCGGGCGTTTCCTCTGCAATGGCACGATTTTATTACTTTTGTAGGTAGAAGTATTTGCCCAGAAAAATTCATGTCATTTAATGATATACTATGAATCTTAATGAAATGGAAATTCAACTTTTGCACCCCCCCCCCCCTGGAAAAATCTGAAATGACGTCCTTGGATAATAATGATTGGAACCAATTTGATATACATTAAGATCGGATCTGTATTTAATTATTGGATTTTTTGTGCGGATTTGCATATAAATTAAATAACAAGAAATAAATTAGCCGCGATTGAGTTATTAAATTGACTGAAATAAAATCTTTGCGTCTTGAAACAGCAAAAACAAAAACATAACACGAACTTCACAAAAATTTACGACGCACACCTGTTTTTGAGATAAGCGTTAAACGATAATAAAGGATGGGCCTTTCTTAAATTTTGTTTCATTTAATGAATGAATTTTGCTTATTTCGGTCATAGTAGATACCACCGATAAACATAATATTTACAAATATTTTTGAAGGCGTGTAAGCATTTTTTTTGTTAAGAAGCGTCTCATTGTCTTACATTTCGAAACATAATAAAGGCACATAAAGTACTATGAATTTCAGAGCGACACTAGTCACTCGGGTATATTAAGAGAAAAACAACTACATGTGTTGCTCAAGTATACAAATTCGATTAATTATTAAAATATTCATATAATCAGATAATCGATTATTCGATTTAGAACCCTAAACCCGATGCCTTTCTTAAAGCATTTTTATTAACATCTGATATCGAGCATTTTTATTAGTTTTTACTTCTGTTTAAAAACAAGCTGATCAAACTTTTGCTTGTGATCCAAAATATTAAGACAAAGCCAAAGACTATATTATACACCCATGCTCAGATTTGAGCAAACTTCTTTATAAAAAAAATCTGCATTACAATTTATTTTGATTAAATCATTCTGAAAAATATTTGTACCATAAATAAAATAACTATAGATACAGGTTATCACACAACGGCAACCTTATGTAAAGGTGTGATGTTTGATATCGGAGAGATAACAGTTCTGTTTAAGGTTCTAAGGAAACGAGTTACAGTTACTTGCGTCGGTAACTGGGATATTTAATAGCCGCACCCCGTACATAATTAATATTATTAATCGAGTAAATATTTACAAAGAAATGATTAAGATACGGTTAATATTACAGTAGACGTACTTCTTCCGTGGAATTATTGTCTGTAGACAGGTCGCGCAGACATCGCCTGATGACTGTGAGATGTGCGACGACACAGCGCAAAAAAAATAAAAACAAAAACACATATGCAAATATAAACAACAACGACAAAAAGGCACAATAAACAAACAAAGCAAAACGTGATGAGAAACCCTCGTTAATAAAATCACATCAATTTTTTAAGCCATATTATAGAAAACGAATTGTACCTGGTGTGCTTTTGAATACGTGATTGGCGCACTTGTAATTATTCATTAGCTCCAAAAGCTCTCGTGTCGAACTTGGGTAAATTCCTTTCTTACAGACGATATTTTCTCTCAGCTGGGCTATAGGCGTGTTCGGATCGATTTGCCAAAAGAACAATGTTTCTTTAGGACACGATTTGACACACACCTGAAACAGGATTGTACAAAGTAATATTAATAATATGATACATATAATAAACTATTACTATTAATAGCAGTTTTAAACCCACTTCAGTTAGTCCTAATTAAATTTATTTTAGGCGATCATTAAAATTGAATTTCTCTAAACAGTATGAGTTGAATTTTTAGGAATGTGGGAGTTTATTATTGCGTCAATAAGCCGTTGCACAAGTTTTGCGTACATAGATAAGGTAATATTGCTCGAACAAGATAAAAACACTTGAGCACTAATTGCATTATTCTCATAATAATAACGGTTAAGCGTATAAGCAACTGACAAATGCCACAATCGTTAAAGAGCTGTTCAAAGGGATTTTGAGAAGAAAAAAAAACCCTCAGGTACTTTACCAGAAAGGAATAGTTCAAGAAACTTTTCTTCGTATTTCGAAATAAAAGTGTCGCCGACGGAGGACAATTATTTTGTCATCAGATTCTGTTATTCTATATTGAAATTCGAGAAGAGACGAATCAGCTTGGGGCTTAACTCAAGTCCACCAGTCTTTTGAACGGGATGGACGAACATTCCCACTACTTTAGATATGGTTTTTATACTTTTGACTTTTATTAAATAAAGATTGGATAAAGTATATTAAAATCGAATTTTGCTCAATAGGAGAGGGCAAAAATAATTATCACTTCTCAAAAGTCAAAAATTCACATAAAAAGCAATAAAATCGTGTCAGCGCCGTCGCAGTGGGAACGCTCGGTAACGAGCGTTCCCACTGTGACGGCGATGGCACGATTTTATTGCTTTTGACGTGGATTTTTGACTTCTGAGAAGTGATAATTATTTTTTGCGCCCTCCTATTGGTCAAAATTCAGTTTAGATGTGCTTCACTTGACTCTTATTTATTGTAAGTCATAACATTGCTATTAAAAAGTTTTAATATGAACGCTAGATAACTGAGTTTTCACTGCGACGGCACATTTTAATTGCTTTTGACAGGTGGGGCTGGTAGGACCATTTTTTCCTCTTGAATTTGGGTAAAAAAATGCATTAATGAAATACTACGAATTTCAATGAAATCAAAATATTAAAAAACAACCACTGTAAATAGCTGAAATGACGTTGCTGGGCGGCGAAGGCAGCGTTTATTTGTTTGATAGACCGTGGCGGGAGCGCAACGACCAGCGGGGCCTTTCCCGCCGATCATAACTTGAAACAACAGTTTAACTACTACTACACATCAATTAACTAAGCTACTACTACAGCGGCCCAATCTGTGTTCACATGTAGAGCAACATCCACACGTTCTCTTCTTTCTAATTATTTCACAATTAAAAATTGCTAGGTGGGGAGTACCGTTGAAATTTAAGACAAATGCAATTTTAATATTTTTTTTCTGTTTTGTGTGGCGATTAATCTATTTTGGCACACGGGCGGTCAACCTCTTAGCCGCAGCCCTGGAGATCTACGACCTTCTACGCGACCTGTAGTCGAACAAGTATTATTTATAACCTTTGCTGCAAAAGTGTACTAATCAGCACAAGATAATTCGTTCAAGCTGCTATTTTAATTATATAAAACAACACGAACATTTAAATGCATAGAGAAGTTTACGATTTTTGTTAAAAAAATATTTTTAATAATTAAAAATACATATTTTTCTAAGCCTGCCCTTACCTGCCCTTACCCTTAAACGTTGATATCGACACACGCACGTCACATAATAACCCATGACCTGTATTTGTAATTTATGCGCCCCACTCGTTGTTTGCAGTTATATAATATTGAAGACGTTAATCAAATATATACGCATACCTGCGGCGTCGGACAACCGGTGATTGGCACCTTCGGAGAGAGGCATTTGCTCAGGTCGAAGAACACCAAGTAGGGTTTGTCTTCGACGCCCGAGTCTAGTCCGCATTTGAGTCCATCCGAGTCCGTGGGCACCAGGATGCGGTTCACATCTCCGCTCTTAATCGCTGAAGATGAAGTAGAATACATTAAATTAGGTTCGATAGTCGAAATTGATTCGAAGACCTACAAAACACCCCGACGAAGATCCACGCCGCCAAGAAGACGACGAAGAGTAGCAGACACAGCAGGTCCGTGCAGGACCTTCGGTGGATCGGGCCTTTAAAGTTGGGGTCGTACTTCAAGGACTCCCCGTAGTCTCCTGTGGGAACTGGTGATCTCTTCGGCATTGTGAATTTATTTTATACCTGAAAAATTAGTTAAAAAGTTGATAAGTATATTTTATTTTTATTACAAATCTGACCATCATGACTTGACAAATTTCACCAATGCGTCATGATGGCCTTCGTACAAAAAGCAGACATATTGTTATTAAAGAGTCACACGAAATGTTAAACTATATCATTAAATGCAGAAAAAACGAATGTGAGAACACCTAAAATAGATTAGCACCATCCAACATAAATTGCCCCAGCTCTTCATAGCTATAGCCGAAAATGTATTTTTGTATAGCAAGTTCGCTGAGAAGCTGGATGATAATATAAAATAAGCGTTCTTAGCACTGCGTGCGAGAGACGAGAATCTGTTAAAAACGGGAGACGAGGACAAAACTTTTTTTGTACTGCGATGCTAGGACTTAAATCATCTACGCACTACTTCTGTCGTAAATTATACTTATTGATTATAGCAGGAATCTATTTTATTACTTCAAATTAGATCCATGTGATACTCCAAACTAAGCGTCGATTACTTAAGTTAAGTCAATAAAGTTACCAAAATCGTTGCTTAATTTACGAAGAACAAACTTTGTCGAATGCTTTTGGACTACGTCGAACTAGATTTTCTCCATCGAAGGATTTTGTCACAAAAGGCACAAGATAAAGTAAAAACAACAGCTTGCTAATTACCGATTAATATTTTTTTATCTTAAAATACTCATGACATCAACGTATTTTTATCAGAAATTATACGGTAAGTGGAAATCGTTAGTTTAGTCATAGCGGTAAAAAGCGACCCTTTTTGGATGCCAGCCAAATCTCAGATAATAAAGTATTATACAAAGCTTGTATGTGTGTCGCTTTGTTCTCAAAAACAGGTACACTAGCATATATTAATTTAGAAAAACGTACTTAAAAATTAACTAACTTTAAAATGTTCGTGGCAGCGCGCATTACGCACACTCAGTAAGTCAAATAAATGCAACACCTGTGCGACTTATTTATACGTAAACAAACTCAAAAAAATCATTATATTTTTAATGTGCATACTATCCATGACTCTAGGATTTTTTGGATTAATTCAAGCCCAGTCTAATACCGCTGACTTCAGCAACAGACACAACGATAAGCCTATGTGTTGTCAAACAATATCAGTGTTTCGTTGGTCTTTCGATCCTCGATAAAACGACCTTCCCGCGAGGGTAAATGTTATACGCGCAAGAATACTAAGTAAAATAAGTGCAATAAAGGAGTTATGTCTAAATATAACATAAAATATAGCATAAGCTTTCCAAATACATTTTAGGGATGACATGTCCGATCAAAATCTGAGCGATATTTCCGGGAGTGTTTCGAGTTCGCTTTCGCACAGTCGAGGCCAAGCGTACTACGTTATTTTTATATATATTATTTGTCGAGAATTTAAGCATGATAGTGAATGAGGCTCTTATTTATCTAATACTAAAAAATATATATAGGGATTTACTGTTCTAATTCAGACGTATTATATTAGCAAACAGCACAGGCGAGCATTGTGTGAGAATACAAAGATGTTATCCATCCATCCGTACGTTTGGAGCGAACGTTGCTCATCGCCGTATTGAAGTCAAAAGTTAATTGACGACCACTTTATAATCCACACACAAGAGTTCATACTGAAGCGAACTAACAACAAAGGGCGTTTAGACACTCGGAAAATAGTTACATAATCTAAAACTTCACCTTTCACTATCCGAGGCTCGGATGGTGTCTACCGTCCGCAATTGCCTTGGTATGTAATATAATTACAGATCTCGCGACAATCGTTTATCGCAACATCTATCGGCACTTATCTCGGGAAACGGTCTAATTCCAATCCGAGTGACTAACGAGATAAGAGCAAAGCTAAGTTCCGCTGCCTCCAGACGACGCCTTCGAGTCGCGACTTTCCGGCGTCGGTGAAAATTCTCCCAAATATCCGAGGGTCGCACGCACTAAGGAAAAACCTTGAACGATAGCATCTGACTTTGTGCTCCTTTTTTCGAGAGTAGGTCGAGCGACACTTAATAAGTTAGTTGAAAACTCTCAAGAGTATCGATCCGAGCGATAATAAATAGTTATATCTCCATTCGTTCGACTCTGCGGTTCATTTAACGCCCGCGCGCTAATGAACGGTATGACGCTAAAGTTTCACGACCGCTTTTAATTCTGTCGTTTTTCACTACCCGCCTTTTCGACTCAATTCCAACACACAAATGATGCGCGTTAGATAACTACTATTATGAATGCTATCTATCTTTATCAGAGCATATATCGAGGGTCGGAAAAATTACGGCTCGCGAGCCAGAAATAGATTAAACATTTTCAAACTCTTTAAAATTTAAAAACATGCGCTAAAATGGAACGCTTAACTATCGAGTTTAAGAATTGCAAAATAGAATCGTATGTGGTGCTCCTATTGCTTCGATGTCGGTTATAATTCGACAGCGTCTTCAGTGCCTTGTATAACGCTTTTTGTAATTTTTTATTTTATTTTATTACCTGTAAATATTCGTCATGTCATTATCAAAGCCAGAAAATAAGAGGCTAGTGAACTTTGAATATCACGCCAGGAAAGTAATTTAAGGGAAGGCCCCTCCTTGAATTTGACTAGAAAAATGCATTCCATTTAATGAAAAACTATGAATCTTAATGAAATCAAAATATTAAAAAAACGACCATTGACTGGCGAACTTTTGCCCTTCCCCCTAGAAAAATCTGAAATGACATCCCTGAATCTAAACCAGAAATTATCAGGTTAGCCCTCAAAAAAAAGCTATCCCGAAAGTATTTTATAGAAGATGTCATTATAGTGGAATCATGTCGAAATACATTTTCACCGGTAGATATATATTTATACCAGTGAAAAATTTAGTCGAATTATATGATTTTAACTTTTCAACATTTATAGGATATATGAATGTTACAGTGAATGTGTATTTTTCAGTCAAGGTATATTTTCAATAATAAAAACCAAAGACATTTTCACCAGTAGATATATTTCTACTAGTAAAAATATAATTTACCTGATAGGTGCTAGTAAAATTATTTGCTGCTCTAAAATGTCTATGAAACTCAATTTGACAGTTGCGAAACGTTCATTTGCTATTCAAACCCAAACTTAAGAAACTTTCATTAGGTCAAGTCCAACCTTCAAACTAAGATAACTGTTCTCTCAGAGGGAAATAACCGGATGAATAAGTACATACGTCGCATCTCGCATATTGCACTTTTGTTTGCCTGCAATTGGATATCAAACTATGTTTTAAAAATATGATAGCTATTTTTACTGATATAACTACAGACTTCTGATATGAGAGTATTGGTCAAAGTATATTCAGACCAAATTTTGGTCAATAGGAGGACGCAAAAAAATAATCACTTCTCAGAAGTCAAAAATTCACGTCAAATGCAATAAAATCGTGCCGACGTCGTAGCAGTGGGAACGCTCGGTAACGAAGTACAATAAATGATAATCGAATTAAGCATATCTAAATCGAACTTCGACCAATAGGAGAGCGCAAAAAACAATTATCCCGTTCTCAGAAGTCAAAAATCCACGACAAAAGCAATAAAATCGTGCCGTCGCCGTCGCAGTGGGAACGCTCGGTAACGAGTCAGTATTTAATATTAATTTGTCTCTTAAACAGTGTGTCTATATATAAGCGTATGTTTGAATATATGTATTTTTTATGCATGCATGTATATTAAATGATAAATATTTTTTTAAATGGCTATCATGACGCTCTGAGGAAACCTGTTAAGTAATGATAGTCAGATTGATAATAATTTACAATAAAAAATAAATCCAGTTTAATAGTAAACGCTAATAATAATGAATATGCAATATAATGTTACATTATATTGCATATTAATAATTTATTAGATATTTCTCGATCTCGATCTGCATGTTAGCTCGTATCAACAAAGAGCTACACTTTTCTTATCTGTATTTGTGTTAAACATTCGCCGAATACTTTGTTTATTATGCTCATCGACATATATGATAATTCTAATGTATAGAAACTGTCCTTGGTTATTAATTCGTTCATTAGCCACTATCTTATAGATACATTTTCATCTATTAAACATATCCCAGTGTATGATTGCATTGAAAAGTTTGAAAAAACATTTTTTTAACAACGCTGCTATGAAAATTTAACATCTTCTAGAAAAATCAATAATAGTGAATTGTATATGTTTTTATATTATTTAACAGTCTTTCGTGATTACGTTTTTATATGAATGCGTCGATTGCAACAACAAAAAACTGAACTTCCCGCACTAAAATATTGTTTCCCATTTTTTTATGTTCAATTAATCATAATTTATGTATGTTTATTTATTACTTATTTCTCTATAAATAATATTAACGAAAATTACATTTAAAATACTTTCGGCAACAGTTGATTTAATAAATTAGAACCCAAAATAAAGATACCAGGTACCCCTTACAAAATCGACAGAAATCTAAAACTTATGCTATTAGGCCATACTCAACGAGCGTGAGAATCTAAACGTTTTTAGGCTAAAAACGCCGACTGGTCGGTAGACTTTTTGTTATACCAGTAGATAGATGTTACCTTACATACAATGGAAGAATTAAATCGAGAGATCAAAAATATTCAAGATAAAAAAGCTTTTAATCAAATTTACGCACGCATGAGAATCTAAAACTTTCGTTATTAAGCTAAAATTAAAATTAAATAATATGAACCAGACCAGCTCCTCGTTACTGACATTGAACTTAACAATGTGCAATGATAGCGTATTAAGGAGCTGGAAGGCGATATTCATATGCGAGTGGGCTAGCTCTAACGCGCGTTAGAAGAGGACGCAATCGTGACTCTCGAAGAAATGTTTAAAGAAATTCTTAGCCACATACAACTTTCTGCGAGAGCACTTTAAAAAATGTGCTGTGTTACAAGAAGTAATAATAACCTAATATCTTCATAATAATGGTAGCTATGGAACTTTTTCGATTAAAAGTGAGTAAACCGTAACCTAAAACTAAACCGTAAACCTAAAAGTAAACCGTAGATCCAAAGTATAGTGTATAGAGAGAGAGAGTCCGCCGATAAATCTAAACATTTTTAAATGATCGGCGTACAAAAGAGAACTGGAATTTGAAATTCAGTATTTATATCATAAATTATGTTACAAGCTATCTACGATCGCTCAAATAACTCTAATGCTTGCACTACACTCTCTGGAAGTTGTCCGAACCGAAGTTCAACTGAAGTCGGCCGAGGTCGCCGACTACCGAGTAGCGGCCACACTGACACAAATTTCATATGCAACGGACGGCGGCTGTGAACGACGTTCGCACGGCGGCTGCTGTCACATACAGCTGGTAAATTTGCGCGTGATTGAAAAATGTGCCAAATAATCGCAATTTTTAAATTGTCATATTATTAAAATTACGCTACTGATAATTATAAAAGTTTGTGTGGGCACTCACCAATACAATATCAGTGAAAGCTATTCGGTTGTAAATATTCAATTTACGCAAAATCTTTGTCGGCTTTTGCAAAATGCCATAAGACATAATAATGATACTTCAGAATACGAACACTACATCTGTGACTATCCTAGAATTTGTCGCCATCGATTCTAAATAAGAATTCGTAATGGTGTGACAATTATATAAACCGATCTAGGAAAATACATAAGGATATTCGAAACGATTTTTTTTAACAAAATCAAGTCCCACTAATTATTTTTTAATTATTTAATTTTATATGTAAAAAATATAATAACGATATCTGTTAGAAGAATATACTATCAAAAATATAATTAATCCCTTTTGGTGCCCTAAGATATTCAAAGATGTCAGTAAGAGTCTGTTGAAGTCCCCGATAAGCATGTGGTATTATAACTTGACCACGTGACCACGATGCAGTGCTCGTCATGCGTGTTGACCATAGGACGCCTACGCGCATACTGAAATTGAAGCGAGTTACTCGTTCTATCTCAGTTTGCGAAAAACCATATCATTATCTCTCTCACTCTCGTCACTTAAAACGCGAGAGAGCGAAAGGGGAAGTATCTCCAACAGTCCCATCGTTGGATTGTATTCTATTTAAACAGTCACACCCAGACAAGTAATCGGTCGTGGCAGCAAAAGTAGGCGAGCACTAAATCTCTCTCTGAAGGAACCGTGTGTTTTTAACAGGTACACGCGCCTCAATAGATAACTCCGACTGCACATCAAGAACTCAAGAGGAGCAGAGCAACTTAAGACGCGTCAAATTCTCGACGTCTGGAGTCCAGAGTTCGGCGTGCTTCGGAGACAATTGGACCTTTTGTACGCAGACACGGAAAGAGGCTTCGCGTATACCACAACAAAAACATACAAACTGTACGTGAAAAAAATTAAACTGTTGCACAGTATAAATGAGAAAAAAATATTTTTTCTTAAATAAAAAAATAAACACCCCCGACACAAAGACAAAGAAATATAAATTTTAACGAAGGGTAGTATTTGCATCTATATCTACCTAGCTGAAAGTTATTTTTAACCTGATTAACACAATAATAATAATAATAATAATATCTAATCACAGATAAATATTCAAAAACATAAACCCTAATATTGATCTCTCATCTTAACGTCTCAGTGCGTTCGATGAACTTTTTATGGCTCTTTTGCCAGCCGAACCAGTAACGATATACTAAAATATTTAGAAGACTCGTTTCAGCCGAACCGAAACAAACAACAAAATAGTATATCTCAAAGTCTTTTCTATACTCTAAAATCGAATTTTTTTTTATTAAAATATTACTTTATGAATTGAAAATGAATATATCATGTAAAATTGCAGGCTAATAAAGTATCTTATATTTACTAATTATTCGCTCTCTCTCCATCTCTGCGTGCATCAGAGAAGAGTATATTTATGAGAGGCGAATATGTGATCGATGGAGCGAGGTGAGTGCACCTATACGACGATTGCAGAACAACCGACACCTGCTTCCTTTGTTCGAGGTTCCTTTGAACCTGGCCAGGGCCGGAGCGGGCGGAGGTCGTGAACCGTCTCGACTGTCGCACTAAAACCTCGACTGACCCTTTCGACTAGACCGGACGGAACCAGACAGACGAACGACTCTAAACTCTCCTTCCTTTTCCTATAGGTCAATAATCCGCGTATAATTAATCGTATTAAAAAGCGATAAGATAACGTTCTCTTCCGGCATGCGGAACAATTAGTAGGTTTTCCGCTAGCTGACGCAATACAGGTGTATTATCTATCGCCTTTCGCTGAACAGATAAAGCGTCATCAAAAGTGCCACGATAACGTAAATACTTATTAAGTATTATTTTATCGTACTATTAAACATATAATATAATATATCACAACAATGAAAATTATCAAGAAATCTCCTAATGTATACGCGTTTCAATTATAAACCACAAAATGACGGGAAAGAAAAAAATATACTACATATTCGGAGAACATTGACATATGACAACTCCTGAGAATCCGAAAAGCCGAAATATTGAATGTTTTAAGTAAAAGTTAACATATTCGTACTATAAATTTAAGTTTAAGGCATTATTTATTTTCAAAAAATATAGCGTTTCATAAATATTGTACAGTGAATAGTAAAAAATTTTCATAAAAAGCTGCAATTAAGACTGGTTTGTGAAAAAGTATTAAACACATAATCCACGATCTAAATATATTTTTCAATATATACACATATGTATGATTGATAGCATTCACCAAGGATAAGTGTCGTCGAGAAGTAATGGATAAATGAATAACATAACTATTACTTTGTCATTTTTACGAGCAAACCTTGGGATGCGTCGCAATGAAATGTGCAACCTAGATAAGTGTTGACAAAGGCAGTTCAAGTATCGTTTTCCTGATTGTTTCGAGTGAATGTCGGTCAGAGGTGGCAAATTAACCAATCATTCCTAACGACGCAGATAAATGCACAATCTATACAGTCTACGATTAGAATAACCGCATAATAATTGTATATATATGTATGTTATTTTTGCAAACAGCGAAAGACCGCAATCTTAAACTATGAAAATATCAAGAGCTATTTTGACACAATTAAGATAAAATTAAGTTATCTATACGACCTCCTCAAAAGTGTTGTCCTAGAACAAAATAAATACGAAATGACCTTTTTTAACTTCCGCAGCTTAGGAGATTCTCCTCGAGCAAAAATTTCCTTTAAGATGGCCTTTTTATTTTTAGTGTCCTCCTTTGATATTTATAAAATCTGATCATCTTAGTGAAATCCTACTGTTGAAATTTTCTTGCATCTAGGTGCCAATTTTTTAATAAATAAATCTTCTTCAGCATTGAGAGTTAATTTTCGAAAGATTAAAATAATGATAATAAAAGAGTGATATTTGTTCGTTAGGTTATTATAATACTTAAAGAGTTTCAAAGGCTAAGTTAGATTTGTTATTGAAATCGATCAAAAATCTACATAAAATAAGACATGGATTGCCTGCTCCAAAAATGTAAGCGGTATTTTGAGTAGTGTAGCTTCAAATCTGTTACATATTTTTATTAGAACCCTTCCAAAATATCAATTAAACGCAGCAAAATACAATGCAAAACAATCATCCCTAGCTTTCGAATATATATTAGGTAGAATCTTTAGAAATATACATATTGCCGATGACCCTCTCAAATGTTTATTATATATGTGTATATATTTAAGTTTCCTCAATGCGTCATGATAGCTATTATACAAATAATATTTATACAATTAAGCATTTAAAATAATAAAAAACAATTACGGTGCTCACTTAAAATAGATCACGGGATTGCTTGTGCAAGAGAAGCGTTCTCGAGCCCTGACGTCCTGGCCGCAAAGGGTAAGAATAAAGAACGCGATCGTGACTCTCTAGGACACTCTAAAACTCACATCCGAAAGTTGCCGAGCATTGGCGGGTTGTCGACACCGTCCCTTAGCAACTCTATAAAGTGCTTCATCGAATAGACACTACGCCAATGTAAACAAAAAGGCACTAAGATACAAATACATATACAACCAGAGATATCTCAAAAAGATTATTTCAATTTTCTTCAACAAGGATTACTTCGCTTCACTCGAGTTTCATACAATAGAGCCATATTCGAGGATGTCACAAAAAAATCAAAAGTAAATAAAATAATAATTGAAAAAAGTGTTTTTTTTTAAATGTCATTAAAAATCGGGTACTTGTTAATTAGTACGGCGCAACGCTCAAAAACGAGCGTTTGCGTGTTTAAATAGAATGTTCAAACCCAAACCTAACTTAAGTAAATTAACCAGTATATTCGTTTAGATTTGGTTTTGACCAGAAAATGGACATTTCGCAACTGTGGTTTTTCGTATTTTAAAATAAGAAATGTGTCACAATATTTCATTGAACCAGACTTGTTCACATTGTCACAATTCCGCTGACTCCTACTCCCCCCCCCCCCCCACTAAATCTGAAACTTAATTTATGGAAGCCGCGATATGAATTTATTAGAATGGAAATGAATCACCACTGCATACAAACCAAAACCTAATCTAAGCAAAGGTTTGGGTTTGAACAGCAAATTAACGTTTCGAAACTGTCTACACACACACACTCCACGGCGTGAGTGTCGCGGATAACACAGTTGGGGGGTAAAACATGTGTTTTTTTAGCGTGGCGCCGTGCTAATTATTAATAACTGTTAAGAGCTCAATAAAAATGTTTTTTAAATGATAATATCTCAAAAAAAGTTTTATAATATACATATAATTAAAACTAAAAAAAACTTTTTTACGAGCATTCTTCCTAATTTTTGCTAAAATTTAAATTTGGTGACCTCTGGTATCATGAATAGCTCACTATTTGTGGAATTTCTAGGTAAACGCAACTATCTTCAGCTTCAGTTATTGAAATATAAATTTAATTGTCAAAGAGTTTAAGATTTAATCATTTAATTTAACTTTTAAGTAAAATGTTGACGAAATTATTAATCTGGTATATTATTACAGAAATATTTGCTTGTTAAAAACGTTCTTTGTAAAATAACACTGAAAAGTAGCAGAGTACTATTATTATTTTTAGAATAACTCAAATTTAAAAAAATATTACTATACTTTTTGTCATTGATGTGGAAAACAATAAAAATGGAGATTGATGGAAATACATTATATATAGCTACAAATCATCATATGCAGGCCCGGTCGATAAAATATTTTTCGCTCGCTCGCGTGTTGAATGATGAGAGTGAGTGAGAGATAAGAGCGTGCAGCTGCACGCTCTTATCGCGAGCGAAAGAAAAATATCTAACCGACCGGATCACTATACACAAAGAAATAAATGTAAACAAGATTTCAATTCAATTGTTAAAGAAACGTCAATCAACAAAGCTTTAATTGTCTAACATCATTTGAAATATATATTATACATATGTATTCCAAAGTGATTTCAAGCTATTTGTAAGACGTCTATTACATCTTATATACGCGTATTTCTCGAGCGAACGCCCACGCAAATACACTCGTAGATCAATACATTTATTTTGCAATATTACGTGAAATAAACATGGTATAAAAGTTAGTAAAAACAAACAGTAACACAATGAAAGTGAAAACGCGTTATTCAATTCCAACAAAACGATAATAGCCGACGAAACAAAAGAATTATAAAAAGCGAACTTTTGCAAACGAGGCGATGACGTCGGCGTCGAAAATTTACAGACGAGCGTTAATTGTCACACGCGGGCATTTCAATTGTCGAACCGAATTGCAACTCGGTTCGGAAGCATCAAGCATAAAAAGTCACCTGATCGGAAAACGCGCAGAGGTGACGCAAACCAACTTTTTAAACGAGGAAAGAGGTCACGCGAGTTACGTTGTCGGTTTCGGTTTCGGTTTAGGTTTCGGTTTCGATCATAGTTATATTGAACGCGCTCACCATTTCCTGCAGACGACCAGCCACCTCCGAATGCGGAACCAGACTACTTTCAAAATAAACACAGAACGAGCGCAAAGACGTCGTAGCGCCACGACCAACGGCCATTAACAAAAATGTATTTTTAAACAAAAGTGCAATATTTATATTTAGAAATTTTTAAATACATCATTTTTTATCTCATGGCCATAATTAAATCATTTTTTTGAGCAATAACAAAAAAACGCAATTTAATTTCAAAATATCAAATTTTCGCGTTCTTCGTGTATGGTGAAGCCTTTACAAAAATATACATATTTATTTTTAAGTTACTTTTTTTTATCTGCAAAATAATGAATGGTAATGTCATACATTGCGCGGCCTAATGTCCGCACTCTCTAGGGGCACCGATAAGAGGCCTTTACGTGGAGTCGTATTTTTGAAGAAAGGGCGGAGCCCTTGCGAAGGACCCGGCTCTCTTTTCCGTCTACGAGGGTGTTTCGACTGCGACTATCGCTCAAACGGCCCGTTCTCAATTAGGAAACGGAATTTTCATTCACAATCAATAGCATTTAAATAATGTCTTAAATTGAACATATCATATTTTAGAAGTACCTTAAAATATTTTTATAAACACAAACTCACTCGTTGGTTTTTCAGATTTTGGAAAATCCAAAATCACTCTCGTTTGAATTTAATTAGATAATACCAATGTTGCAGATATTTGCATAAAAGTTTTGTTTGTTTTGAGAGTTAGAAGACTACCGTACCTAGAGATAAATACGCAAATTGCTCCGCTTTTCACTTTATAATGTGATACGATAATTCTTTTTTTGGCTGGTCATAATATTATTATTAATCTTCCGTTGTAATCTGACAGGTGAGGCTCAATGCGTTACAACTAGGGATTGCAATACAGGTATCGGTGCAAAAATGGCGACCTTCTTGGTCTTACAAATTAAATACCTGTGGCACCAAAAAATTTTTTTTCTCAAATTCATTTATTTTATTTACTAAAAACGATATTTCCATGACATTACATTACAAAAGCGACGATTCCCATATTGCTTGAAAGCAGATGCGGAAACCTTCGTTTCTATATTTCATTAAAAATTCATTCAGTTCTTGTAAATGCTTTATTGCTAAATCTATATGAATTTTAGGACTTTTAATACTTACTACCAAATTTTAAGACTGACTATAAATTAAAACTGATTCATCTTTTTATTATAAAAAAACCTCACTTTTTAATTTATAATCAGTTATATTGTTAGCAATTTCATTTAAGGTATTCCTAAACTGAGAGTTGTTGGCCAGTCAGTGGTATTTTTTTTAAATATTTTGATGTTACTAAAATTCATAGTATTTCATTAAATAACATACATATATTTGGCCAAATTCAAGGGGGTGCAAATGCCCCCACCTGCCCCCCTAAATGACATCCCTGCCGAATAGTATTCACTTGTACTTTTAAATTTTTCTTTATCCTATAAGATAAACGAGCAAATATTTAACAACACGTGTGCAATTGTATAAATAACCTGCATGGGTAGTGAGAGAGGTTCAAGTTGTAGGGCGAGTGCAAAAGTAGAAGTAAACCAAGCATTTTTTCTTAATCGCGTGAAACGAGGGATAAGTGTACTTTACTTATAAATTTGTAAGAGTGCAAGTTCAAGCAATGAACATTCGGCTTTAGTAAAATAGTCATTTCGGATCTTTTAATGTTTACACAATGGCCACGCAGACTTTCGAAAGTCATACATTATCATCAATTAGCACCAAAAAAATGGTTTAACCCTTTGAGTAGTGATTTAATTTACACACATTTGTTTATTTGTTAGTATGCACCTAAGAATGAGTTAATTTTACATTAGGTCAAGTCCAAAATACAAGCTAAGCCAACTCATCTCTCAAAGGTAAATTAGCGGAAGAAGTAAAGACAGACGTCACATCTCGCATATTGCTCCATAGTTAGTCTGCACTTGGATTTATTTACATTATGTTTTAAAAATATGATAGCTATCCTTGCCGACTTAATAAAATCGGTAAGGATAGCTATTTCTAAACTTTCTAAAGTCCTTAATATCGGAATTTAGAAATCATTTACATTGAATCAAATTTTAAAAAATATTATAGAAATATATACTTAAGCAGAAAATTTTCAAAAATAAAATCAATATCTTAAATTTGAGTCATCAGTTTTTGATGAATATAATACAATAATAAACTTGATAAAGACTTTTTTAAAAGGAGAGCAATTTTAAATTAATGTTGTGCTATTATTCCATAGAAAAATGCAATTGCAATATATCAGCATGTATCATTAAAAGATAAAGATAAATACCAGATTCCTATCTGATTACGTTCATACTTACTATTAAAAAATTATTGTAGATAAGAGTATGTAGTTGATTAAACCATCTCCTACCTACAATTTTATGTAAACATAAAAAACGGGTAAGGTAAATAAAACTAAACTGTTCATTATGTAGTATATGTATTGATGATAATAAAGCATAGCATTTCGATAGAAAAGTTATCACTATACATATTATATTACATTCTACCGCTCGAATAAAATACGCTTTAATTATACAAATAAAAATCGCACACTATTACAAATCTCGATGAGATGAAATTATAAAATATGTAAAACGAACTTATCGTTATATGAGTTATAGTCTTTTTACTCGCTGAACGTTACCGATCGTTTAACTCCTAATGAACATGTAATAATTTAATAAAATGACTAGATTACAATAATACGCCGCGCTAAAAAATCATTAAGTAGACGAGTCTCGTTTTAAATACATGTTTGTACATTTTTGCGATAATGACTAGTGAAACGCGCGCACCGATAAGATCAAATCGAAACAGTTAAAAAACGATCCAAAGACAGACGTACAAAACGTATAATTAGCACCATGGTTATTTGGCAACTCGAATGATCTATTCGGACTCCTGATCTACGTCCTCGGCTTCGGTGGCTTCGTCCTCTGAATTCGTCTTTTTGTCGTAGCGACACACAGCCGAGTCGCAGTGGCACGTAAAGCTCTTGATCTTGATCTTCCAAAACTTGGAGCCGTAGTCGAATCTAAAAAAAATCGTTTAGTATAAATATATTTAGCACCGTCATATTTGTGAGCGCATCCTTACCCGAGTTCTTCTCCCGGTTTGATATCTTTGCAAGCGAAGAAGGCAACTCTCGGGAAATGCAGATCGCGATGATCTACAAACAATCTCACAGGAACTAAATTCGGTTCACATTTGTGGTTTATGAACCTCGATACGTTTCCGTAGTTTTTAGCGTCCAAGCAATACGTTTCGGCAGAATCCTAGATAGTTAATTATATTTAATTTATAGGCATGTATTAAATTACGTTAGAGTTAATACCTCCATTATATCGTCCTTCAGCTCCAGCTCGAAAAGATACGAGTCGTCGGCGCGGTGGTAAGCCAGAGACCCAGGCAATATTTCGCCGACATACTCCGATACGAGAGTGCCTTTCAAAATGGGCTCCGACGTACAAACGCCCCATCCGCCGCCCCTCGCTGTATTTTCAGTCTGTCGGAACACTTTCAATGAAACCCTCAGTCCTTTGTCCAAACAACGGTTTATACACCGAAGCTACAAAACAAATATAAAATTCATAATAACATATAAAATATATTCGAATGGTCAAAACTGAAACTTAATCAGCATGTTATAGATGCAAATAATCTTAATATATGTAATATGATGTCCGAGTTGATATACAATATATGAAATTATAGTATGTGATTATAATAATGCAGAATATTGTAGATATATTTATAATTGTAAAATATCTTTACTGTTTTTGTTGTTACAATAATTTTTGGCCAATATTTAAGTATGTAAATTATATTATTCATAGTCATTAAAACATATTAGTAGGTACATTATCACACATTATTTTTAAAATAACTTTTTAAATAGCACATATTGTGTCAATGTTGCTTTAATCGACAACAAGGGCATCAAACATGTTTGTTCTCTTTCCCGTTAATTCTTTTTATAGTATTTTGTATTATTTTTCCATTATTATGTAAACTGTTCTTCTTTTAATACTCTTAAAGAGAGAAAAGAAAAAAGACAACTAAAGATAACGAAGAATTTATTTTTCAAATTGTTAAACTAATGATAAATGTTAGATTTCTTCAGTGGACTATATGGATTTTAATGTTACAAGGGTTCATAGAATCCATAGAGTTATTAAATACATTTCTTTACCAATCTTACAAATTTCTATCTTGAATGAAAAACTAAAAAGGTCATTCTTCTTTTGATTAGTAAAAGATTCTTGATTTTGCAAATATTTAATTAATGACATTAATGTCGTCTCTTTGCTTGTTTGTTTCTTTTTAAATTCCTAGTTTAAATTTCGAGCTTAGCTCTGAATCAAGGTTTTCTAATTATTTCAACAAAAAATTTAAAGCCCATTCGGCTGTCAATAGTGTAACCTCTAATCTACTGAGGTACTCTACAGTGATCCTTATTGTCTGTAATCTCTTCAGCAGTATTGAAACACTCTTCGTTTCACATATCATTGAAATTCAAGTCACTTTTGACGTGTTGGCTAATTGTATTCACGTCTAAAATTAGGTTCAATAGTATTTTTCAAATTCAAGTACATTCTTTTGTAAAAAGTAATTTCTTAATGCAGAATATTTAAGTCTTGACGATTTTCTAATGCCGTTTATCGTTTTTTCGATTGTGTATTAATATAGATAAGGTCAATTATATTAGTTGAGAAGATCGTAAGCAATTTTTTTGCTATTCAAATACTTCTGACATCTAATAACAGATTCCAAGAAAACAGGCATGTTTTTAAAATCTGGCACAGACCCACCCTTTCTTATGCAGTATTAAAAATGCAGCTGTTGTAAAGCATTTAAAAATAAAATCGAGCAATGAAAAGTTTAGATTTGGCATCTTTTTAAGAAATAATTCATTAAATATTGTTGTACTTGAAGCTAGAAATTGTAAAATGAATTGCAGTAACATTGAATAATACAAATACCATTAAAAATGTAACTAATAAAAGGATAAATATGATGCTATCAATTTTTGATATTCAGCTTTACAGAAATACTCTTAAATCACCGTGATTGACACTTGCAATCGTTTATTTTTTAGTAAGCAGATTTATGACTGTACTAATATTAGTTTACAAACTTTTAGTCAGAGACAACAGTTTCGAATCTATCCCGAAAATATTTTTTAAAACATGTCCTTTCAGTGAAATCGTATTTGAATATATTTTCACGGGTAGATATATATATATTTTTACCAGTGAAAATATAAATTATCTGGCATGTGCTAGTAAAATTATATGATTTTAACTTTTCCATACGTAGTAATATATACATTTACATACTTACGCGCAATGTATAAATTTTACAGTGTATGTGTATTTTTCGGTGAAGTTATACTTTCACTAGTGAAATCGAAATACATTTTTACCAGTAAATATATATTTTTACTAGCGAAAATATAATTTAACTGATAGGCGCTACTCAATTTGCGAAACGTCTGTTTGTTGTTCAAACCCAAACCTAACCTAATAAAAATTCTAAAATTTTTTTTTTAAAACTCATTAGGTCATTTCAAAAATACGAAATAAAACGACTCCTCTCTCAGGGGAAATTAAGCGGAAGAATAAGCACAGACAGACGGCGCATCCAGCATGTTGCTGCATAGTTAGTCTGCACTTGGATATTAGTGTTTTAAAAATATGATAGCTTTCTTTACCGATTTTACTACAGATTACTAATAAGAGAGTATTCGTCGAAGTATATTAAAACCGAATTTTGGTCAATAGGAGGGTGCAAAAACAATTATCAATTCTTAGAATCAAAAATTCACGTCAAAAGCAATAAAATGTTGTCGGCGCCGTCGGATATACATCCTGCCAATGCATGCTGGACTTCCTGACACACTCACCTTCCAATATTTGGAGGTTAAAATCAGTCATATATTTGACCGCCAATCATTTATAACTTGCATTTTTATATCAATACGACTTTAATTGTATGTTACACAACAGATGAAATTATGAAACAAAATGTTTTTCATATTTTCTTTTTATATTTTATACCATTGGATCGTTCCATCGCCCTCAATTGCACAAAAACCTGCTACGGTTCTTCTGGATTGCTCCAGCGCCCTTATGTGCTGGGTTGCATAAATCCGGCAACAACGGAATTTGTTACAAATTCTCGCCAAAGTAGCAATAATGGTTATATGAAATTTCGTCAACCAAATTATAGATAAGTTAAATTATATAAAATACCTTATGGCAAGAACAAGCGTCGTTACATTCAAATATCATAGGAGGATCGTCGTAATCGAAATCAGACACGAGTCTTCCGTTGGCATTGTACCAGCACTTCATGGATAGATTCGAACACGAACAGTCGCTTGATCCTTCTTCGCACATTTCCTTACACTGACACGTCTAAAATAATATAAAAATATTATTTAAGAACATAAAAGAAAACAGTCAAAACTATCAATAAATAACTTAAGCACTACCTGCATGGAGTTGATCTTTCTATCTATTTTAATATCGACCGTGAAACAATTCTTCGTGATGTATGAAAATTTGCCGTTCAAATTTTCGTCGTCCACATTATTAACGCATTTTACAGGAACGTTTTCCTTTCCGTTTGATATATCCCTTTATTGATAATTAAATATAATCAACATGGCTCACTCGGAAGCAATTTATATGAATACTCACTCGGATAAGATCCGATCCGGACCCTGATTGTCGTTGACCACTTTTTGGATTTGTTCGTTGATGGCCAGCGTTGAATAACAATCGCTCGTGTCGTCACTTACGCAATCTAAAGGTGTTTCATTTTCTAAATTTTTAACTATGACCTAAAAAAACGTAATAATAATAAAACATCTTCTGAGAATTGATAGCTCAAGATATAAAATACTAAATAAATACCTGCGCTCCCCACGCCAGAAGCACCACCACACATTTATGATGATCGTGACGCGCACTCAGATGCCTGAAACGCATTTTTTACTCCATAATCTCACAATATAATGACAAATATATTTTTTATGTATATATATAAAATCTCACAGGGGAGTGTCGCCGCTTCTATTCGAAGCGTTCACGTGACTTCCGAATTTCAACAGATCCTCCATAATGACTTTGCAGCCCACCATCGCCGCCCAATGCAGCGCAGTGTTATTTTCGGAGTCCCTCAGAGTCGGATCGGCGCCTTTCTCCAGCAGGAACCTGACGACATCTTGTCTCTGATTCTCGACGGCCCAAACCAAAGGCGTCCAACCGCCGTCGTCCGTCTGATTGATGAACTTCTTCATAAACTTCGCATAAACCTTGAGAATCTTCGAGCATGTCAAGATATCGCCGTATTTCGAGGAGAGATGTAAAACTGTCGCACCGTTCGGACCCTAAAAATCAAAAATTTTAAACCCGTGTTCCGTTATTCGCGACTATTAAAATGTATTTATAAAAACCTTTATCGAAACGTCGGCGCCGGATTTTAGCAAAAAGTTGACGACCATTTTGTATTCGTTCGATTGGCCGACCAGTTCTTTAGCTTCGTTCTCGTCTTTCAATTCTTCGTTTATCGAATCGTCTTCGGGCAGTTCGACGTTTTCGTTAGACTCGTCGTCTTTATCGGTCATCTTGTCGACGATCTCCGTATCGTAATTCATAACGGCTAACATGAGAGGCGTCCTTCGCTCTCCGTCTTGAGGGTTCAATTCGCAGCCGATCATTCTGAATATGTACAGAGCGCACATGTTTAGTTCTCGAGCGGCTAGATGCATAAACGTTCCGTCGTCAACGTGAGGAATGCGCCTCTTAGGATTGCCTCCGGAATCTGCGTAGAAAAATGTAATAGAAACTATCGTAAGGAGAGACAAGGAAAAATAATCTTACTTATGGCGTCTATTATAGACTCGGCAGAATTCTCCTTGTCGCAGACGGCTTTGATCAGATTCATATCCTTCTGATTGTCACGATTGACCTTAATCAACAGATCGTCATAATCGATGGTGTTGTCCCTCTTTTGGATGATTTTATCCAAGCTTTCTTTGATGTTCTCGATTAAACCGTCTGGTATCAAAGGTAGATCGTCATCGTCGTCGCCTACTATTATGCTTCTAGAATTGGACGAATGAGCGAACGACATTGTTGCAGGGATCCTATTAAATAAAACATTCAATAATTACTAATTTGATTCTGACGACGTTTTTTTTTATATACTGTAATAATTAATTAACTAGCTGTAGGTCCCTAACTATCGTGAGGTATCGCAACTAGTGAGTGTATATAAATACCGGACCTTCAATTTTTTGGGTTTTAAATTTTATTTTTGATTCATTCTGATTTTTTTAATATATCTTTAGTGTTTTATTTTAAGCAATCGCTGGTAATTAATTGGCACACAAAAATGAAGTTCTGGCAGAATCTCCAGATTATGTATATTCCCTACCAGCAGCTTGAAGAAATGCTTTCCCAAGTATGTACACTCACCGAAGCGATTCAATTGAATCATATCCTAGCGTACCTTGTAGTAATTATGTGGAAAATAAAAATAGCTATTATTTATATTCTCCCATGTACAAGTATCTTAGAAACATGTTTTAGACATTTTCTAGTAATAGTGAGTCGATTGCATTATTTGGCAACTAGACTAAAGAAACATGCAATTTTCAGAAACAATGAGAAATATGAATACATTTATGTATGGAAAGCATAAAAAATAAGACGTATTGCCTCAACTTAACCGTTGAAGAAGAGTCGCCGATTTAAACATACTTTAACCGCCCTACCCATACGAACGTACGTGATACGTTCGTATGGGTATTATAAAAAATATTCGGCGAAATTTTTTTTCGAGAACCTCTGACTTGCAAAGGATACAAAAAAGGATCACAAATGAGTCTATTGCGTATTTTTTTTCTGTTATATTGTAAACAAGTATCGTTATTGTGAAATTTAATGAAAAAAAAAACAATGTATTTTTTAACTACTTTTTGAATAATAACCCAAAGGTAGGGCGGTTAAGGTAACTTCCGTTGTATGTTTTTCTTCAGTTGTCACTTTTAAATTGCAAATATAGACCATAATTAGGAATATTGTGTTCAATGTTTAATTGTTGTATATAGTTCTTATTGTTTATAAGTATTTTGCAAAAGCAATATACGATGACTAAAAATATTATGAGACTGGAATTTAAAGTGATTATTTCTCTGTAGCAAATATACTACCAATGTTATCAGCTAAATAGCTGTACATATTATATTTTTATAGTTAATGAACCATATTATTTATGTAAAATATCATGTCTATTTTTTTTCTTCAATTTTCACGTTCAAATTGCATTTATGAATTCTAAGTAGGAATATTGAACATGGCTTTTAACTTTTATATGTACATAATACTTATTGGTTATAATTTTTTTTCAGAAGCTACGAGAGAACGAGGAATCTTACATCTTGTTTTGTATTTAAATGCTGAATTTTCATCGGCCGACAGTCAAGCATCTAATTAAAAACAAAAGAATTCAATGCATTTGGCTCGGAAGTCAAACCGAACAAGCTCAATTTTTATTTTCATTAATTGAAATTAATTTTTTTTGTTTTGTTTATGTGTATTATATAATAATCCAGCGATACGATTTATAGAATATTAATTTGAATGTAGAACATTTCGATTTTGATGTGAGCGATTTTATATATAAGATAACTGAATTATAATGGACGATTATTTAATTTTTAATGATCGTGATATAAGACGAGAAAATTGGATCGTATCTGACACTGCCGTGACAAATAAGGGTCATGTAACAATTTGACTATTTTAATACTTCTACATACCATTGCAAACGAGGGCTGGGCAGTAAAACCATCGGATTAGAACACTTGGTTTCGAGCGTGACTTTAACACAGTCGACGTTAATCGGTTCCATCGTATCATCGTTGACTCCGCAATGAGGACAGCCGGGTTCCGAGTTGTACAAGTCCGTCATGGTCCCTCTGGGTTGGTTCGGATGATCCTCGTTGGTCGCTTGAGACGCGTCGGTCTGACCCGTAGGAACGTATAGAGGCACAAACGGAAGTCCGCACTCCCAGTGAAACAGGTGACCTTCGCTGCATCGATAGTGAGTTCCCTGCGATAAAAGCGATCGATAAGAGTAGCGCAGGCTTCTAAGCGCGTTTCGGCGCTTACGTGACTGCAGAAGACTCCGCAACCGGCGCAGCAGTGATGCGAGAGAAGCCGGAAGTGGTGCATGTCGCACGCAACGAAGAAAGGAGCTCTCGGTCCGGCCCTGACCAGTTTGCGGACGGAGACCTTTCGGCCGCATCCGATTACGCGGCCTCCGACGAATTCGACGGCTTTGCAGAACTCGACGTCGGTCAGCGAGTCCGGATCGGCGTATAGATTGGATTTGGCGGTGCAAAAGCAGGATGTTATGTTTGAGACGCTTTCTTCTTCTTTCGAACATCTAAAATTACAATAAAAATATATCATCTCGATGCGTTTTATTGAAAAGTAAGACGATACTTACACTTTATGTGGATCGTTATGTTCGTTCGAGTTCGAATTGCTCATCCTGGATCGTTTCCGAGTCACTCTGATCGACACTTCTTCCTCGTCGTCCAAATCGAGCTTGTCGTCTTCGTCGATTTCGCTGTCGCTTATCGATATCTTTCTTTTATGCTTGTTGCTTCTCAACTTCTTGCTTTGCGTTTTGATCGTTTCTTCGTCGTGTTTTTCGCTCGTCTTGACTGACTTTTCCGTAGAACTGAAAAAAATTTAAAACGTCGTTTTAAAATGAATATTTATTTATTAAGAAATAAAAATAGGGTCACCTTGAATTTAAAGTCTTCGCTCTCGAATTCAAGTGCTCTATTATAGCTTCGGTGTTGGTCGAGTCCATCGTCGACTCGTCGGTGAACGTTTCGCGATCCCGCGCAACTTTCTTTCTATTATGACCGGACACCGCTTTCAAACCCAATTTTTTCAGATGTTTCTTTTTCAACTTGTTGATTCGCTTGTGCTCTTTATCTTCTTCGTAAGGACTTTCTTTCGATTTAGATTTAATCTTGATGTTGTCGTCGTCATCGTCGTCGGAATCCTTCTTACCGTTGCCTTTTTTACCGTCCGCTTGGTACGCCGGACCTAAGATACATCGATTGATCTCGTCCGATGATAAATAACGATCTTTCCGTTCCTCCTGGACTTTCTCGACTCGTTCTTCGTCCGAAGAACGAGTCGTGTTAGTGATCTTCTTCTGATTCTTCTTATTTTCGGTGGCTTTTTTCAATTTTGATCTCGTGACTTTTCCTTCGTCCGGTTTCGATTTGTCGATTATTCCCAGTCGCGCGTTATTCTGCGTCTCCAGTCCTAGTCTGAGTTCTCTGTTGGCTAATACTTTAGCCGTAGGTTTGATGCGTCTCGAGAGTCTCGTCTGACCGCTGTTGGAGGCTTCGTACGACTTCTCCTTCCTGGCTATCGCGTTGGCTAAGACGTTCTCCGAATAGTCCTTGGACCGTCGCACCGATCTTTTGACGCCGCTTTGAGTGGAATTCTTTCGACCGTCGTCGGACTCGCTGTTGGAATCTTTCTTGGTCGCGTTCATTATGGACTTGCCTCTCAGAGACCTCCGATTCGCTGCTTTCTCTCCGTCGGAGACGATCTTCATGTTGGAATTGCGATAACCGGATTTGTCCGAGCGAAACTTTAATACGATTCTGGGTTTATTCTCGGAGGGATCGTCGACGCTGCAGTCCGTCAGTTTATCGTTCAGATCATCGTCGTTAGCGACGGCAACGGCGTCGGTTTTGGGTCGGTCGGAATCTTCTATCGCGTTTTGCGAGACGTTTGAATTAGAATAGGAGGAGTCGACGTTTTGACCGTTGGAAGACATGAATATCTGTTGGGTGAAGTCGGCGGTTATGGAGAAGTCGGGGTTGACGGAGAGCACGGCGTAGTTGGAGATGCCGTCTGAGACGTTAACGTCGTCGCTCGGGAGAAACTCTCCGATGATGTAGCCGTCCCGGACGTCAGTTTCCTGGTTTGCGCTGTTCTTGTAAATGGGGATTACGATGGCGGCGTCGTCGTCGGTCACGGGCGGAGTCGGCGCGGGCGGAGTTTGCAGCTTCCGCTTGACGATCGGAGACCTCCTTCTGGAGCCGCTCCTCCTCGCGGCGCCGGCGTTGTTGAACACGCTCTTCATTCCGTTCAGCACCTTCGAAAACAAGTTCTCTTCCCCCTCGGCCTCTTCGAACGAGTGCACCTTCGAGCTCATGTTTTTTTTGGTCGAGGAAACGCACTAGGAACGCGGACGCTCCCGCAGCCTCGCCATCGTCTGCGAACGTTAGTGAAATGGCATTTATTGCACAACACGGACGAAACGTAAATGAAACGACGCCCAGAAGAGGCGAATATAAACAAAAACATTAACATCCATTGACATTTACCCGAAGCGGCCGCAAGCCCGGTGTTGCCAGTGACGACGCTAACAAAAACAAACATTTTATTTTCCTCTATATAAATATAATTATATTTATATTTACTTTTATTTTCTACATTTTGAAATATTCTTTTAACAATATCAGATACAAAAATCACACGATGCCTAACCAAAATCATTTTCCTTTCACTCATATGTTCGTATATAACTGAATAATATGGACGTGGACCTGCACGCAATAGCGACTATTCTATCGCATTTTAGATCTTGCTAGTGTGATTTTTCCATTCTATCTGTGTTGTGTGTTCCATAGCGTTTCGTTTTTATACCGTAAAATACAATGCCTGGCAATCCAACTGACGAATCTTGTGACGATGGTGTCATAAACAGTGCAATTGATACGGACAGACTGATTATAGAAATTGAAAAAAGGCTAGCTATGTAACAAAAAGCCATATAACAAAGAATTAAAGGAGTACAGTGTTCGTAATTAGAAAGAAAGGCTTTGGGGAGAAGTTTATTTCTGTGTCATATAAAACTAAAAGGAACTCTTATAATTATAGTAGTATTTTATAGAATATTTTTCTGGTAGTGTCGCAGCTTGTAAAGATTTACCTCCATTTTATTATTACTCGTTTATTTTATAATAAATTTCAAAACGGTATTCACATCAAGGTTACTGTTAAACGATGTTTATTCTGTATTGACTTTCTATATTTTGTATCATGATATGCAATTTTTGGTCAAATCGCATTGAGTAAATATTCAAAACTATTTTTACTCATTCTATAATACTTGAGAAATTCACGCGAATGATCACATAGGTTTTCATGTAACTTGTTGAACTGTTCCTTCATTAATCTTTGGCTTAAAACAGTAACAGTTGATAGCGTCGCTTTGCTTTCTCATGGAGCAAAAGAGCGACCACACTTATAGTTTTAATAAAATCCACCGTGATACTAAATAAAACCAGCGGCTTATCAGTCGCCACATAAAATGTTTGTGACTGAGATTTTCAAGTTGGAGATACTAAATGATTAATAAATTCCAATATTGCACATCACTAATTGTCAGACTATAAATACAACGCATTTGTGCAAGTTTTTGTAAACGATGGCAACACCGGTACGTCAGCGGCGACCGTTGGCGTTCGAATTGAATTACCGGTGAAAATAGTAGTCGTCGTTAAGGAAATGTCGGGCGTCGTACGCCGGGGCCCCCTGCGCATGAGGGACCTTCTACCCCACCTGAAAGCCCTGGGAGAAGGCGACGACGCCGAGCCGTGCGAAGGGGGAGAGAGGGGAGAGGGGGGCGAGGAAAGGGAGGAGCCTCAGACTCCGGTCCGAGAGTCCTCCTGTCCGGGCGTCACGTACAAGGTGGGGCTGAGAGCGGCGACTCCCCGGTCGGCCAGAGGGCGCAGCACCCCCCTCAGGATGAGACAGACTCCGGCGCAGCGGTCCGCAGGGAAACGACCCAAGGTGAAATACTCTCTGTTCACGCCCGAAAAGACGCCTTCGCACAACGACGCATTCGCGGTGCCGAAGAGCGGCTTCGACGCGTCTTTCGAGCGCCTCAACGGAAAGTTCTTGACTCCGCAGTCCACGAACGCCATCTTGTCCACCAACGCTATCCTCAGAGAACACAGAGACAGAGACGCGGCGGCGGCGGCCTTCGCTCCGGCCGACTCCAACAGCCGGCGACCCGAGACGAGGGCGCCTCTCTTTCCGGCCAAGCAGGGCTTGTTCTTCAAAAACAGCATGCACTCCATATCCGAGAAGGAAAACAGCCATCCCGGTCGGCTCCACAAGGAAGACAACTCCATCAAAAACTCTTCCAACAACTCCATGTCAGACTCCAAGAACGCCACCGAGCTGTCCATCAGAGAGGAGAACAGATCTCAAATACACATCACTAACATGGATCCCAGTCCTCCGTCCGAAAATAACCGATCGCACGCAGAACCGATCGCGGCTCAAAGTCGTCCGCCGCTCAGAGCGATCGACGGCGGTTACTTTCCACACAAGCCTCCGCAGATAGTCACACAGCAATGCCCTCTTCCACCCGCCAGAGAGATCAAACCGATCACCAAACAGTACTCGCAGATGCCCCTCAAGGGAAAATTTTATACGGTGCTCGGAAAATGCGGAAGCGGAGGCTCCAGCGATGTTTATAAAGTACTAGTACCTTCCTTCTTTACTGCCGATCTTAAGTTACTTTATTTTTACTAATGAAATATTCAATTTTCAGGTAATGGATCCCGATAATTCTACCATGTTTGCTGTAAAATGTGTAAATATGGCTGTCGACGCCACCGTCGCCGAGAGCTACGTCAACGAGATCAAACTGTTGCAGCGATTGCAAGGTTCAGACAGAGTTATCACCATGTTCGATTAGTAAGTTTAATTACACTAAATAAAATCGTTTATCTCAGATCGCTCTTCGCGCACCATGCCATCATTTTACAATATTATTCTGTCTTTTAAAAAAGAAACAACACTTATGCATTTGACTCGTATATAATCCGAAAAATCAATATTCTTTTTTATTTACAAGCAAGCGGTAATTACTTTTATTACGTTTCTTCCAAGTTAATAGTAAAACAAATATGGAATAATGTAAAAAAATATTCAGAATTTATAATTTATGATAAATGCTTATATCCGCTTCACAAGTAATTTTTTTTGTATTAAATATTTTTCAGTAAATTTTAATTTATAGTTCATGATAAATGCTTTATATCCACTTTAAATTTATTGTAAAAAGCATACTACATGAATTGATACAATAATATAATATATGATTAACATAATATATGATAACATATTCGTATATTCCCAGTTGAAGTATACAAGTTTCTGAATGTTACCTCTAGTTATTGAAATATATTCCAATGTATTTTCATTTAAAGTATTTCTATTGTCTAATACAGGGCTTCTTAAACTATGGGTCGCGACCCCAAATGGGGTCGCTTAGCGAAATATTAGGGTCACGAGATTTTAATGTAAAATATTTAAATACATGAATTTAAATTAAACGTTTTAAATCATTTTTTCAAGCTGCTCATTATGATCATATAACTTTTACTCACTACCTTATTCATCGGGAAATAAATTCCTTGCAGCAAAATAATTAGCATCAGAATTGAACGATGTGCTTCAGATCTATTAAGATTATAAATTTCATTAAGAGCCATGCCCTTAACAGCCGCTTATTTTCAAATCTCTGTAAGGATACGGATTCCCAATACAAATTTATTATTACATGCAGAAGTAAGATGGATATCAAAAGCTCAAAGTTTAAGAAGATTATTGTCATTAAAGGCCGAAATCGAAATATTTTTATAGGTCACTTAAAAGCGCTAGAAACACAGCTTCGTAAATATTTTCTATCAAATACTAATTTCAAAAAGTTATCTTGGATTCAAAAACCATTTTTGATCGACTTGAGTGAGATTAATCACCTGCCATATAAAGCTCAGGAGGAATTTGCTGAGCTTTCGAGTGACTCAAACTTGAAACTAAATTTTCCAAAAAAGCCCTTGACTGAATTTTGAATCGGAACTATAACTGAATTTCCCAAAATCTATGATATGGTATTAAGTGTTCTTCTGCCGTTCAACACCACATATTTATGTGAAATTACTTTTTCAGCTTTAACACATATTAAATACCAATATCGTTCATCACTAAAAAATGTTGAAGATATTTTACGTTCAGCAGTGTCAAATATTGCACTAAGATTTAATTTGTTATGCAATAAAAAACAAGCACATCCGTCTCATTAAAAAACGATTTTTCCCTTTAATTTTTGAATACTTAATGACGAATATATTCAAACAGAATAAGACGACTAAAATGCCCGGTCTCGAGTATTTTGCTTAATATTTTCTTTTATTTATGTTATTGCAAAAAATGCAGTTTTTATGAAAAATAGGGCATATAATTTTTGTAACTATAGTAAATACAATTTTACAGCTTTTTGTTTCTAAGCAAATTCTAAAACTATATTTTTTCATATGTATGTATATTGCTACCTAATCAATAAATCAGCACAAAATATTTATATATCTTTATTTTATATTTATCTGGGGTCGCGAAGAAACTCACAATCATAAATGGGGTTGTAAATGAAATAAGTTTAAGAAGCCCTGGTCTTGTAGAAAAAGCCCTTTCTACACTAATTTGTATTGCTGGAGGTCCTAAAACCACCATTGAAATTTTGTATAAATGAAGATATGTATTTTTATTTTCCTCCCAAAATTCTTAAATATGTTTTCTTCAAGTTATTCAATGTCCACATCTGTAGAAATAGGGAATCTATGCGTGTATTATTGCCAATTCTTTACTTCTTAAAAAATACTTTAAATCGTCTACCTTTTCATCGGGCTTTTCACTACATGTGCTTGTTTATTTGTAATTGAAATTGATTTCTCTAAAAATTGTAATTTGTTCTAAATATTGGTAAAGGTGACGATTAGCGTTCGATATTATTAAGTTCTTTAGTGACCAAATACGCAAATATGCGTAGATGTTTATTTTAACACTCACATTTTGAGATCTTTTCAAAACAGCTAGATCGCTCGTGAGCTACGAATATAATAAAATGTTTATAACTTTAGCGAGTACGTTAAACATCAGAAGAAGCTGTACGTATTGTTGGAGATGGGCGACACCGATCTCTCTAGTTTGCTCAAATATTACAGAGCGCAAGATAGATTCCTTCCGTTCCCGATTTTGGTCGGCTATTGGACCGAAATGTTGACGGCGGTGAACCACATTCATAAAAACGGTAATTAAAAGCGACGATCGAGACTATAATGCAATAATCGACAGTGACAATGTTCCATTTTTCTTTTTTAGGAATTATTCATTCAGATTTAAAGCCAGCTAACTTCTTACTGGTGCACGGTCGCTTAAAACTGATCGATTTCGGTATAGCGTCTTCGTTAAACGCGGACGCGACGAGCGTCATGAAGGAATCTACCGTGGGGACCTTCAATTACATCAGCCCCGAAGCGATCACGTTGAACGGACCAAACTCGGCGGCCAAGGTAATAATTTATTGATATAGTATCGTTTTTTTATAGGAAAGATTTTATTGATTATATTTCTAGGTATCTTATAAATCGGACGTGTGGTCGTTGGGGTGTATCTTATACAGTATGCTCTACGGTCAAACCCCGTTCAGTCACATCAGGCATTTCTACACCAAAATAGCATTGCTGTCGAATCCCAATCTGACCATCGACTATCCGGCGCTGAAAGGTACGATCGATGTATTTTTTTAGCAATCTAAAATATTCAACGGATCGAATATTTCAGGTCTGCCGCTAGTTTTGACGAAAGCGCTGAAGTGGTGCCTCACGTGGGACGTTAAGAGACGACCCACTGTTCAAGAGTTAGTCGATCTTCCGTATTTGAACAGCGAAGGGACCTCCGCCTCCAAAGAAGAGTTGTCGTTGGAGATCGTACTGAAGATAAAGTCGGCGCTCAACGACGACGAATGGTCCAAGTTTGCGAAAGTCATGGGTGCTAAATAAGTAACCGTTTTGCAATGAAAATGTACATAAATATTCATATCGTATTTTTAGCAAAGATCTATATGTATATATTGTAATTAATTTATTCTTACGCAACGTATGATTTATCATATGGTCATATTATTTGATCATTTTATAGTATTAAACTTGAACTGCTAACGATAGTGCAATTTTTATAATATTCGTGGATTTAATTGCATGGTTGTGCTATACAATATGTATTCTAATAGACGTTTTTGTAAATATAAATAATTTTATAAATTTTATTCTATAAATAAATATAAAACATTTTACAGACAATCACAGATAATAATGTAGTTACGATTTTAAAATATTCCTCAACGTCATTCGCTCGTCGTGAACAATTTCTTCGCTTATCGTCCATAACTTTTCCTCAGTTTTTTCGTCTAAGATCACTTTGGAGACGTAAGGTTTGCAGTTCCGATAAAAGCCTCCAGATTTTCCCTGCAGTGAAGGATCAGTAGCACAGTGCATTATCGTTTGGACGCCCTATAAGTTAAAAATATTCATATAAATTTTATAATAGTATATATATAACGAAATGAAAGTAACACTAAAAAATATATAAAATAATCGTTCCAGAAAACGAATTGTTTGTGCATTACTGTTGGACAAATTAGATGCGAGTGAGCATCGGTCAGAACAATGAGCACCCCCATGCAACAAATCCTTTTCTGAAGATTTACTTTACATAAATGCACAAATAACTCGTTTTATGGAACAAAGTATTTATTTAAATACACATTTTTCAAAATAATTCCCTGTTAAATAGCTCCCATTAAAAAAATAGTAAAATATTATATACCGCGTGATTTTTATAAATGTTGCTCAGTTTCAGAAAATATTTAGTTTTTATATTCAACACAAAAAGTTTCCACCGTGTGATTGGTCGGTCGCCTTGAGGGGCGGTGCCATTATAGTATTGGTTTATTATCGAGGAGTTGTGAATATTATTATCGTATCTCCCCGTTTGCAATTGTTATAGTTTGTATGTTTTATTTATTATAATCTTTGTCTTGCTATATGTGTATATTTTAATTTTATTTATTTCAAAAATTAATACTCTTCTTTTTAACGTGAATCCTGCGTGTATTTGTTCTTGTGCACTGACTTGAGAAAAAATACTGTAATTAAAATGTTAATTTGTTTCGTTGTTGGTTTTTTTTTAGAACATTATTTTCAATTGCAAAAAACTATTTTTTTTACGCTTTAATATAGCAAAGGTCGGTTGTTTTAACAAGCATAAATTTTTCTGATAGTCTTACATATAGATATTTTAAATATAAAGTAGGTTCGGGTAATAAGGCCTAAGCAATAAAAATCCAATTTAAAATTGTTTGAATCACTCAAGGTCACAAACATAGGTAGCTAACACTCAAAGATGGCGCCTCAAACGTGTCACGACGCGATGTTTAGCGCGATGTCGTTCATTGTGGGAAGCGGTTGCGCAACACGAATAACAAAAAATCGTCCGTTACAGTATTTTTTAAAATATTTCACATAATTATGTAATTTTACATTATAGATTTCTATCATTTCATACTTTTATGACCTTAGAAGTTTAAATTAAAATATCATGGTTCGAATCATATTATTTTTATTTTTCTTTACACATGTCGGTGGTTATTAAGGCCTACAACATTTAATCATATGCCTTATTATCCTCTTTTTTGAATCAATATCACAGCTTTAGTTAGTATCTATTTTAAAATGCTAGGAGTGTTATAAAAAGTAATGACAACTGTTTACTAATTGTTTATTGTTCATTTTTAGTGACAGTAATCACAATGCCTCCCAAACGAGCATTGTGGTTTGAAAATGACTTGGTGTCGGCTGTTTGAGCGGTAGAAAGAGGAATACTGGGCACCTATAAAGCTGCTGAGAGGTATAAAGTTCCCAGAAGAACCATTAGAAATCATCTTCAGACCGGCAGTTTAAAAAAACACTAGGTCGAAAATCCATACTCAGTGACGACCAGGAAACTGAACTTGTAAGCAGAATCATGAGGTTCACTGAATTTGGATTTCCTGCGACACCACTGATTCTCTGACGCTCGATCTTTAAATTTTGCGAACTTAATAACATCGATCATAACTTCAACCCATCTCATAAAGTTGCTGGTAAAGATTGGTTTAAAGCATTCATGAAAAGACATCTAGAAATATCTAGAAGAAAAGCTCAATTCATGAACCCGGCCAGAGCTCAAAAAAAAAATGATTGTTGACGATTACTTTAAGCGACTGAGTGAAGTTTATGATAATTTGGATTTGAAAAGTCATCCTGAAAGAATTTACAATATGGATGAGAAAGGTTGCCGTCTAACGATCCACCACCAGCAAACTGTTTTAGCAAAGAAAGGAGCTAAAAAAGTGCACGCTGAAAGTTTCACAATCGCCGGATGTGTAAATGCACTTGACATTGCAATACAGAGGTATATGACAACATTCCACCGGGAACATTAGTTCAAAAATCTACAAAGGGTTGTATGACCAATGAGCTTTTCAAAGATTTTTTGAAACACTTAGCCCGGTACAAAAGTCCAGGAAAGTCCCTTTTAATATTTGATGGAGCAGCCTGTCACTTAAACCTATCCATAGTTGAAGTTGCCGATTCACTTGATATATCATTATCCTGTGTACCATCAAACACCACTCATGAACTCCAACCGCTTGATAAAGCCGTCTATCCATCATTTGAACACCATTGGGAAGCTGAAGTTTAAACATTTATGGAACAAAACCCAGATAAAAATTCACTAAGGCAAGATTTAATATTCTCTCAAATGTCTGGTCGAAATCTGTGACCCAAAATAACATTATAAGCGGCTTCAGGGCAACTGGTTTGTGTCCATTGAATCCATAGGCTATTCCAGAAACAGCTTTTGCACCATCTTTACTGACAGAAGCACCAGCTCCTCCTGTATCAGACGATGTTAACAAAGAAAATTCGCCATATCTCGTCTACCCTAGGCCACCAACATCAAGAATTGGAGAAGAAGGAATGGTCAAATCCCAAACAAACGTCCTGGAAGGTTTTACCTTATGGGTTACGGTAGTTCTAGTTCAGACGATGATGAAGATCATGTGCCTCTCGCTGAATTAAAAAGAACTTAAGAACTTAACTTAACATTAAAATTAGTTGATTTCGATTTATAGTTTTTATTTTATTTCAAATCTCCCTTAGCTAGGCCTTAATACCCGAACCTACCTTATAAGTAAAAGAAACATATTTATGTTCTCAACCTTTTGGGATTACTATCTAAATATAATTTCTTCCGAGCATAATAAGAGCCTATTAAAAATATATCTGATTCTTTCAATGAAAACATCAGATCTGGAAATTCTCGTCAAAGGAGCAAAAGCAATGATTTTCACTATTTTCTGAGATAAAATATTTTTATTAAAAACTTTCTATTTTTCCTGATTTATTTTTATGTTTCTGGACAATTTATGAAAGCTGTAAATAATATACTAAATAAATGCTTAAGTTCAACGAGTTACAATTTTTTTGTCATTGAGAGTTAAGTTATCAGGAAAAAGTAAAAATTTAAAATGCCTTCATTAACATGATTAATAAAAAAAAATAGCTAATATAAAATAAAATATAATCAAAACATGACATACTTTATCAAAAGCCTTTTCAAAATCAATGTAGATAACATATTGGGATTTACCGTAACAAAGCTAAAAAAACAAAATAAAACCATTGTTGCTGATATCACAACATAAAACCGTGTTGTTGATCAATCAGATATCCCTCAATGTGATATTTTGAATTCTTTTTTTATGTATGTATAGTTCGCAATCATAGATTGTCGTTTTTATAACGTTCCATATTTACAGGAAAACATTAATATTAATAAAAGGTCGAAACAAACAATAGCAGATGTGCAATAATATCGGATAAGATAAGGGTCGTGAAGTAATTACCTGATCGGCCGATCTCATGAAGAGCCAAAACACTGGAGCCATGGTTACAAAATGATACCATTTTAAAGCGTGTCTGAAAAAAATATAATATTTGATTAAAGGCGATGGGTTCAAATAATAATAAGATCAACATCTGTATATGCATAAATAAAAAAATAAATGTACCTGAACAAATTTGTGTACGTGAATCCGGGGCATACTGTAAATACGTCGATTCCTCGATCTTTGGTTAATTTGGCGAGTGCGCTTCCGAAGTAGACGTTCATCAGTTTAGAATTGCAATAACCAGGATGGTGGCGTCCGAGCTTTTTGATAGTCTTCTTATCGCCCGCTTTTATCAAATCGTAAGTGTGCCTCAGGTTCAGATCGTCAAAGTTGATTTCTCCACGCTCGTGCAATAGTGAAGACACTATTACGATCCTATTATTTAATAAAAGTAATACTGTATAGGATCATTTTTTATGGAATTACTAATCATAAACTATTATCTGATTAGTTGGTTCTAATTTAAAATTTATTATAACAAAAATTTTTGTAGACTTAGCTTAATATAAATATCATATAATAAATTATGAAACCTGCTAGGAGCTCCTTTTTCCAACAGATCCAAGATAAGATTCGTCAACAGGAAGTGACCGAGATGATTGACGCCAAAGTGCATCTCGTGACCTTCTTTTGTTATGTCGTAAGTCATTTTCGATAAGGCGACACCGGCGTTGTCGATTAGAATATCAATCTTGGCGAAGGCCGCCTTCAGTTGCTTGACGAACGATCTTATCGATTCGAACGATTCCAGATCAAGGTGCATCACCATCTAGAAATATAATTTCTACTTTTAAAATCACTATTCATTATTCATTAAAAAAAAATATTTTTAGTTACTATAAATAAGCGAGTGGTCAATATTTAATAAATTGCTTTTATAACATGGCTACCGAACCGCTTTCGAGAAAAAAGAGAAAGAAAATTCGGGTTTCAAGAACCCCCTTCCCTCCGCCAGTCCTCGCCTGAAGATATCGTAATTCCGGTAGCTGCATTTACAATTGTATGTTTAATGTATTTTTGTAAATGACTGAATTGTATCGCTTTTGGCGAAATAAAAAGTTGTAATCAGCATTTTGAGTTACAATTTTCGTATTACACACACTAGCTCAGAATACAGAACAGAATTATTTTTAATAAATATTAATAGAAATTGAGAGGTGATCAACGTAACGACAATAAATAAGTTGTTTTTGCCAAAGAATACAAGTATTTTTTTATTATTTCAGATGAAATTTTTTCAATTGCTGAATTTTTTATTGTCACATATTTTAAACGCTGTTTAAGCATCAAAGTATCAAAGATAAGTTTTTTTGTAAAAAAATCAGTATGTTCCAAAAATATTACATAAATCAATATAATCATATATTCTAATTATATACTCGACCATTTGGTATTAATTCAATTTTTAACTAAAGAACCTTTTTTAATTAAAATATTCGGATTTCGTAAGTTTTTTTAAACCGGATCTTTCTCTAGATACCATACTTTATCTTGATAATAGAAAATAATATATTTATAAGATAAGTTAATTGATTATCTCATAATATTCAGATTTTTTAAATCATGCCATATTGAATATAGCCTTAAATATTGATGTATAGAAATAAAAATAAAACTATCTTTTAAAAACAATTTAATTTAATTGATCAATTTAATTTAATTGATTTTATGTTTATAAATAAAATTGAATAATTGTAATAATCGAAACATGCAAAAATGGATCTGACCATTTTTAGCTCCAAATTTAGCAGCACCGAATATATATCTAATTGTATCTTGTAAAATGTATGAAAAATAGGACGCATACAATTATATTAGGATCGCATGCCACACAAAGAGTGATCTGAGATTGTGAAGATTAGGAAATAATATTTGGGATTTGTTCAGGTTTTATAGTGGCTTTTTCAGCAAAGCATTTCACTAAATGACATGCATTTCTCTGGAAAAATTCAAGAGGTCCTCGTTTAGAATCAACAGTGAAATATTATGACATATAATAAGTGAGAATCGAATGAAAAAAGCACATATAAACCGATGTTTGCCAAATAGGAGAGTGCAAAAAACAATTATCTTTTTTCAGTAGTCGAAAATTCAGTTTGAATAAACTTCGACCAATACTCTCATATTAGAAGTCCGTAATAAAATCGATAAGGATAGCTATCACATATTTAAAACTTAAACAGTAATATATTATACAAGTGCAGACTAATTATGGTATGGAACAATATGCGAGATGCAACGTCTGTCTGTATGTCTTTTTCCGCTTATTTCCCCCTGAGAGATGGGTTGGCTTAGTTTATATTTTGGAATATATACTTAATCTTAGAACATTCATTAGTTTAGGTTTGGGTTTGAACATGTTAAGTATGTAAATGCATATATTATTAAGCATGAAAAAGTTAAAATCATATAACTTTACTAGCACTAGTAAAATATATATGTGTATCTACGGATGAAAATGTATTCCGATATTATTTCACTGAAATGACGTTTCAAAAAATATAATTTGACTGGGATAATCCGAGAATTTGTGGTTTGGAATTGAACGTTACCAGTTGAGCTCTGGGGTATTCTTGCTGCACCTCATCGACGACTTTGGCGGCCGCGTTGATGTCGCGACAGGCCAACACCACCTTCGCTCCCCTGGCCGCTAGGTGTCTCGCCGCAGCTCTCCCCAGTCCCGAGCTGGCTCCCGTCACCACGGCCGTCCGACCGGCGAGGTCGACGAGGCGACATGAGCCCCATCCCCTGGACGACAAGAGCCTGGCCGCCCAGACTCCGGCCGCCGCTAAGGCCGCAGCGCCCGCTACCCACGTCCACGACATATCAAAGTTCGTTCAAAACGACCCGACGTTTCGTACAGATGTTGCCATACTTCAAAATAACACTGACTTTTCCTTGTAAAATGATTGGATTCATTATTCTTTTTTTAATTAATCACTACTCATCAATAAATAATACATATTTACTATGAATAATATCTATAGTTTATCGGAAAAGCGTTTTTCTTTCAGTGTTCAGAAAAAGACCTATTTGCCTACTTAACAATATAATAGCTTAATGCGAGTGACGAGCAAAACTTTGTTCTGTTTTTATTGTGTATTTAGTTTTAGTGGCGAGAGCTTGTCGACACTTAGTGACTGTAAAGACCTAAAACATCTTTCCGAACGAATCCAGTAAAATTCATATAAGCAATTTCAAATGTTCGCTAAAATTGCTACTGGATATTGTCTTCACGTAAAGAAACATAATGAATCAGTTGACAAAAATACATACGTATATACTTGATCAAGGCTCTGGACTGCATAAATAACTCTGGTAATAAAGCATAATTGTGTGCATATTTTTGTGTATTGAAATAATATAATACAATTATTGTTTTGGACCATAGTGACGCATTGGGGTAACCTGTTAATAAATAAATATCGAAAGACACTCGATTGAATTTTAATTTTTTGACAAAAATTTTAAAAACGGGTATAACAGCGAAATATATGTTGATTATTTTTGTCATTGGCAACACTCGAGTTGACAACTATCATAAAAACGAGGCTCGCGAATGCGTAGAGCGACGGTATAAACGAGCATCGAACATGGATTATATAATAGACACTGAAGGCGACATAGAGCTCGTGGAGAAACCCACTCTCGCGGAAAGCGAACGTCAACATTTTTTAGAAGGTATTTATTGTTTTTAGGTTGTGTTTTATAATAACACTGCCATTTGATATTTACTCTATTGTGATCTTAGCCGAAGAAGACGCGTTAGCCGATCTCGTCGCCAACGTAAAGATCGTCGCTAACAAAATAGCCGAAGATGGACGAAAAGAGATCTCTTTTAAAGAAAGGTTGGGCGATTGGAAGGTTCAAAATGCGATTCTAGATTTTTATCAAGAAATGGGATGGGGAACAAAAATCGGCGAACAGTCGTTCCGAGACAAATTGAAGAGAAGCAGAGACAGGTTTAACTTCGACGACGTCGATATGGAAAAAGGAACGCTCCGAATGGAAGCGATGAAAGTGGATGTGGATAAGGAAATGGAAAAGTCCGTCATTCGACCCGGTTTCGAAAAGCAAGTCACGTTGCCGGAGTATAACGTTAGCGATAAAAGACTCAGAGCCATGAGAAAGGTGAACTATGACCGTCGCTAATTATCCAATATCGATTATATTTTATTAATACGATATGTTCATTTTTCAACAGAAAGAACGAGATAAGACCAAAGGACCGTCGTGGTATAATATGGCGGCTCCGGAGATAACCGACGAGCTGAAGAACGATTTGGAAATTTTAAAAATGAGATCCGCGTTGGATCCCAAACATTTTTACAAAAAGAACGACATGGAAGCGTTACCCAAATACTTTCAAGTATTACTTTCTCTCCAATACTTGATAATTATCCTTCCATCTCGACGTTTATTAAATTAAATTATTAAATTATTGCAGGTCGGTAAAGTTATCGATTCTCCTTTGGATCATACCAACGTGCGATTGACGAAGAAGGAACGGAAAAGAACGTTGGTCGACGAACTGCTCGCCGATGCCGAATTTAACAAATACAACAAGAAGAAGTACAAAGAGATCATCGAAGAGAGAAGGAAGTCTACGTATAAAACTTATATCAAAGACAAGAGGAAGAAGAATAAAGAATTATTTAAGAAAAATAAAGACGTTTACAAAAAGAAAAAGAAGGAAGTCGTCAAACCCAAGAAAACTTCCAGATATTCTTAATAAAAGCATTTTATTTAATAAAGCTTTTTTTACTATCCATCCTCGTTGAAATAATACACTAAATTCAGTTTTAGGTACATAAAACTCTAAACATTATAAAACTCAGTAGTGGGTGTAATTGTTTTATATCGAGTATTTAGGTAGTAATTTAGACTCGATTCAATCAATTTTGTTCAAAAATTTCAATAGTAAGTTTAGATGATTATGTTTTGTTGATAGTTTTCTATTTTTTCATTTTATTTAATTCATAATTTTAATTACCTGAAACATTAAACGTACTTTTTTGATTTTTTTCATACAATTGAAATATTTTTTATATTATTAAAAAAAAATATGAGACTTTTTAAGTTAAACGATTACCTTATCAATAATATTATAAAAGACATTAACTCTGAATAGTTGCTTACTATTTTCGAATCTGTTCTTAATTTGGATTATTTGAAAAAGCTGAAATGACGTCCCTGATCAAAAGTAATTAATGGTTAATTAAAGTGATTAATATTAACCAATAATTATTTTTTATTTAAATAACATATAGAGGCAATTAATTGATTTTCTGCGCTAATTTGTTAAATAAATTAATATCAGTATAAACCGAGAAAAAAATACAAATATATTCGAATATTTGAATACTTGATCCCTTTTTTATTCAATATTCGAATAGTTATAAATTATGTGTAATTGAGAACCCTAATTCGAGACTGTTGTCTTAGATTTTCTATGAGGGATTACCCGATAATTTCTGGTTTATAATTAGGGACTCATTCTGTCTATTTTTGTTAATGTTTCTATTTCATTTAGATTCATAGTATTTAGTTAAATAACATGCAATTTTGTGGGGAAATTCAAGGAGATTCACCCTCCAAATGACTTGTCTGTGCAAAATACTTAAAATAACTAAATAAAAATATGGATTTGGATAAAAGTTTTATAATTAATAAATGATAAAAATAAAAATGTAATTTGTCATTTTTAAATATTTTTATACATTTGGAATAATAGTTATTTCAATATAAAATGATTGTTATGGTCGATTTAAAAAAGGTATCTTTTGGCCAGTGGCAACACTGCGATCGTTTCGTTCAGTCTGGGAGACGGGTGTCCGCGATGGCGGATCCGCTGTCGCTTTTGCGCCAATACAATGTCAACAAGCGGGAGATCTTGGAGCGCGACAATCACATCATCTTCGGCGAGTTCTCCTGGCCGAAGCATGTCAAGACCAACTATCTCATGTGGAAGTCAGTGGTGTTCGCTCCTTTCGTCTCTTCCGCTCTAAAACTGGTCCCAGCTGTCAAAACCGTTCGGTTTCAGGTCCGACAAGGACGCCAAGGAGAAGGAGTACTACACGCTCGAGTGTCTGCTGTTCTTCCTCAAGAACATCACTCTCAACCATTCCACCTACGTCCTGCAGGCAGTCGTGAGTGCTATTTTTTTTATCAACATAACCTCGTTTGTCACCAAAGATAATCGCCAACGTATTTTGTTACTCTCGATCAAGACTGCCGAAGTTCCCGCCGTGAGGATCCCCGATAGGAAAGAGCTACTGGCGTATTTGAACGGCGAAACCGCTACTTGCACGTCCATCGATAAGAGTGCGCCTTTAGAAATACCCAGACAGGTACGTATTTTGATAGTCTCTCTCTCTCGCCTCGCATTTCCATAATTAAAAAACACATAATTAACCGCTTCAGGTCAAACGACTGTTGGAACAAGATGGATCCGGCGAATCGCAAGCCAAAAAGACCCGCATCGAAGAGCTTCAGGTGCAGAAAGTTAGAGAGCAGCTCGCGGCTCGTTTGGACGCGCCCAAGGAAGCCTCCGTGACGGTCGACAACATCAAGTAAATACAATTATTATTAATAGAAAATGTTGAGAGCCTCTGAATTGATATAAAAAAATCCACAAAAGCCGAATACTATATAAAAAATATGTAAAATACATTAACTCACTCCCAGGTGTATACTAATTTGTATAATTTAACTCGACTCAAAAGGTTAAATAACATGCATTTTTCTGGCCAAATTCAAGGATGTCCCTGTTTAGAATCCACGACAGAGGCAATAAAATCAGCAGTGGAAACGTTCTATTAAGAATATAACAATTTTACGACTTATAATAAGTGTGATCACCATCGCTCGGTAAAATGCTTTCCCACTGCGACGGAGCCGACACAATTTTACTGCTTTTGATGTGAATTTTTCACTTCTGAGAAGTGATAATTGTTTTTGCGCCCTCCTATTGACCAAAATTCGGTTTGAATATACTTCAACCAATACTCATATCAAAAGTCAGTAGTAATATTGGTAAGGATAGCTATCATATTTTAAAAAAAGTGTAATATCCAAGCGCAGACTAACTATGGAGCAATGTGCGGGATGCGACGTCTGTGTACTTTACCTCCCACTTATTTTCCCCTAAGAGATGAGTTGGCTTAGTTTGTATTTTGGATTTGACTTAATGAGAGTTTAAACTATAATTAGTTTTAAAACTTTCATTAGGTTAGGTTTGGGTTTAAACAGCAAATGAACGTTTCGCAACTGTTAAATTGAGTTTCATAGATATTTTAGAGCAGCATATAATTACACTATTAGTTCAATTATATTTTCACTAATAGAACTATATATATATATATATATATCTACTCGTGAAAATATAATTTCACTGAAAAACACATTTGTATATCGCATGTAAATAAATAATGATAAGTGTGTAAATGTATATATTACTATCTATGGAAATATTTAATCATATAATTTTACTAACACTGCTAGATAAATCATATTTTCACTGGTAAAAATATATATCTACCGGTGAAACTGTATTCTGATATAATTTCACTGAAATGACAATGGGACCAAATTTTTTTCAACAACCGCGAGTAGAAATAAGTTTACGGATATCTTACGATTTATTCGTTTTGTTAAAAAAATGATAGGAAGTCCACAGTGCGAGGTAAATCACAGTTATAAATTAAAATGACGTCCGTGATTCTAAACCAGAAATTCCCAAAAAAAATAGTTTTGAATATATCCTGAAAATATTTTTTAAAACATGACATTTCAGTGAAATCATATCGCAATACATTTTCACCTGTAGATATATATTTTTACCATTGAAAATATAAATTATCTGGTAGGTGCTATTCAAATTACATGATTTCAACTATTCTATATGTAGTAATACATATATTTAGATACTTATTATTTATTTACATGCTACATTGAATATGTGATTTTCAGTGAAGCCATAGTTTCACTACTGAAGTCTAAATATATTTTCACCAGTAGATATATGTTTCTACTTGTGAAAATATTATTTAACTGGCGCTATTATGCTGCTTTAAAATGTGCTATGAATCTCGATTTGCCAGTTGAGAAATGTACATTTGCTGTTCAAACCCAACCCTAACCTAATGACAGTCTTAATTATATAGTCCAAAATATAAACTAAGCCAACTCATCTCTCAGAGGAAAATAAGTGAAAGAAGTACAGACAGATGTCGCATCTCCTATATTGCTCCATAGTTAGTCCACACTTGGATATTACACTGTTTTAAAAATATGATAGCTATCCTTACCGATGTTACTATGGATTTATAATATAAAAGTATTGGTTAAATACAAGCAAACCAAATGTTGGTCAATAAGAGGGTGCAAAAACAATTATCACTTCTTAGAAGTCAAAAATTCACATCAAAAGCAATAAAATCGTGTCAGCGCCGTCGCAGTGGGTACGCTCGTTACCGCGATGGCACTGTGACACCCACTGCGACGGCGATGGCACGATTTTATTGCTTTTGATGTGGATTTTTGACTTCTGAGAAGGAATAATTGTTTTTTGCGCTCTCCTATTGGGCAAAATTTGATTTAGATACATGCTTTCTTTATTTAATTTTCACTTAGTGTAAGTTTGAATATTTTTATAAAAATCTTAATAAGAACACTAGGTAAATCAGCGTTTCCACTGCAGTGGCACGATTTTATTGACGTCATTGGGGGGGGAATGAATTAAAATAAGACCGAAAGTACGAGATTTTAATTTAAGGCATTAAATTTGGCCAGAAAAATACATGGCATATAATGAAATACTATGAATTCTAATAAAATAAAATATTACAAAATTACTACTGATGCCTACTTTTGCCTCCCCCCCTGTAAAAATCTTAAATGTCATCCCTGGGTATATATAGCCATAATAAAAAATAGTTTTATTCTCAATAATACAAGTCAAAATTTGTTTTTAATAATAATTAATTTATATATCATAACAAATATAATTCAGAAAGAAAATTAAATTTATAGTACAAATTTTAAAAGTAAAAAATATAACCATTTATTGTGATTGGTCCGATAGTTTTAGTTTTAAATGATATGCATTTTTCTGTACAAATTCAAAGGATGTCCCTGAATGATATAATAATATATTTACGATCGTATCGCTTTTAGGTCTCTATCGGAGGCTATGTCGGTAGAGAAAATTGCAGCTATCAAAGCTAAACGTTTAGCTAAAAAGAGAACTACTATTAAAAGCAACGATTCGCTGGATACGTTAGGCGTCGTGGGTTCGGATCTCAGAGCCATATTGGATTACGACGTGGACGTTACCAAAGATATTATCAGCAGAGAGAGGGAATGGAGAACGCGTACTACAGTCTTACAAAGTAACGGAAAGGCAAGTATACCGAGTTAGTTAGTTTTTTTACTATTATTATTATTATTATTAATTTTTTGCTTTTCAATAGTCGTTTGTCAAAGACGTTTTGGCAATTTTAGCATCGGTGAAAGCTCGAGAAGAAGGCAGATCCGGTCCCCGCGCGGCGCCACCGCCTCCCATAGGAATGAACAGTAGACCTACGCCCGGGCAACCGACCAGAAGCGCACCCGCCGTGCAGTATAATCGTTACGATCAGGAAAGATTCAACCGACAGAGAGAAGGTATGCCGTTCTTCACCGATCCAAATCGCATCTGTTATTTATTTATTTTATTAATTTATATAGCTTATTTTTACACTAAACATACATATAATACATAATATAAACATATCTAGAAAATAAATAAAAATGACTTAATATTATAATTTATTTCTTAATGCAGGAACATGTTTCTTTATTCCATTTTGGAAACCCGCTACATTTTTATTTTTGCGGATTTTCCTAGACATATAAAATTCGCACCTTCGTACATTATTCTTGTTTTCTTATATAGTATTAAATCTATGTACATCTTTATTTCTTATTAAAATACTCTTGTAACAATATGTTCTAATCGATATTATCGTTGAATAGAAACTGAGGGATTCAAAATCGACACCATGGGAACATATCACGGCATGACGTTAAAGAGCGTGACGGAAGGTCCTAGCGCGGCACCGCGAAACCGTCAACCGCCGCCTGGTCAACCCGCTCCGGCCGCCGCAGGTAAGACGATTGGATCACACTCTACGTCAAGTTATACGCACTGATAATTCACGACAGCTCATTTAGCGAACGGACCGCGCGAACTGTTACCTGTGTCTCAAGCGAGGCCGGTAGCCGGAGGAAGCAAACGGCCGTCCAGAACACCCATCATTGTGATTCCGTCGGCGTCTTCGTCGCTCATAGCCATGTACAACGCCAAAGATATCCTCCAAGAGCTTAAGTGAGTGTCACCGGTTATTCGTTACATAATCTAGAACAGATCGGAGATGTAAATATATTTTCTTTACAGATACGTGACCATAAACGAAAAGAAAAACCAAGGAGCTACAAGGGAGAATGAAGTTCTACTTCAGCGACATAAAAAAAATAAAGAGGGCAGCACGACCGTCCCAACAGAAATTACAGTGCGTTTTATATTAATATATTAATACACTTTTTAATTCGATCGTCGGATATATATTATGTTTTATCGATTCAGGTGCCTTATCGTATCGTGGATAATCCGTCTAGACTCTCACCGGCTGAATGGGATCGCGTGGTGGCCGTTTTCGTCGCCGGTCCCGCGTGGCAGTTCAAAGGATGGCCTTGGGACGGAAACCCAGTACATATCTTCGCCAACAGTGAGTGCACCGATTCTGCTATCGGACGCCGGATCAGATCTTACGTTTCTATCTCTAATTGCAGTTTGCGCTTTCCATATGAAATTCGACGATATGCCGCTCGAGGCTAACATAGGTCGGTGGGACGTTACAGTCTTACAAGTCAGTCGAATCAAGCGTCATCTGGACCGAGCCGTTCTTATGCAGTTTTGGGAAATTCTCGATAAGTATGTGTCTTCGCTATACTTGCACGCTTATTTTTTGCGCCTTACATTAATCTCATTCGTTTTTCAGACACATGTTGAAGAATAAGCCGCATCTGAGGTTTTAATAGTCTTCCGTCTTATTATTTCTTTTTTTATACTATAATTTTAAATTTAGAAATACGTCCAAGGAATAATCTGACGCTTTATTTATTCGTTCGTTGATCTGTATCCGTATTTTGAAATTATTAAGTGCCCGCGGTAATGAGAGACGTTCTAAATTTTACCCTCGACGACGTTACATAGTCTGCATATGTATCTCATATGATTTTTTTTAATTGTATGTTTGAAAAATGAACTGTATATATAATAAATGCAAAAAGTGAAGAGTGTATGGTTATAGTATATATTATATGATGTGAATATATCGAGTTTTTGTGTTTAGGAGGTTTATAATAGGCAAAATAAACGAATTATAAAAATGTGGTCGTTTTCATTGGGCGTTAAAGCAAAAATAATAGATTATAACATACACAGGGCTAATCTTTAAAAAATATTTACACGTACTTATAATTAACTAGATTTGCCTGTTAATGCTTTTTCAAATAATTGATTGCAGTACTTTGTGTGGCGACACTGCACTTATTGAATTAACGTTCTCGTATTTTTTAAGATTATTGTTCATTTGCTTATTAAAACATTTTTTTCTATATTAGTACTTACCAACGGGTCGTTTTTTCGCCCCGTGATGTGCAAAAACAGGCAGTTTAGTGAGAATTTTGCGCAACAGATATAACAAAAAAATATGACTTAAGCCAAAAGGAAATAAAAATTTATCAAATATTCCGAATTGTATCGGTACATATGTTAAAGTTATTTTATCAGTTTTTTTCAATCTGTGGGTCGCATAAGATCAAAATTAAAATCATGGAATTTGTTCAATTCTACTTTATTTTATTTCTGATTTAAAAAAATATTTACAAATAAGTTAAATATCTTGAAACTCAATATAAATAAAATTTAAAAAAAATGCTGGTTTTTGAGCATTAGCTATTATAACAAAATGCGTCGATTTTGTTTCCACAAAAAATGTAGTGTTCCCGCATTGAATATAAAGTAAAGTAGAATTCAACTTTGGTTTGATATAAATGTAACGTGTCATGTTTTTATAAATTTTTAATGTTTTAATGCATTTCTCTGAACGAGCAATAATAAAATAGTTCCATGTAGTGGGGGTGGTGTTGTATGGGCTAGAACTGACAATTTCCATCCGACGCCAGCCCGGTGCCGGGTAAATTCATCCGGCACGTCTGAAACCGGCCTAAGGGGCACCACCAAACTACGTAAATTATTATATATAAAATTATATTTTAGTCTTCCGTGGGTTAGAATTTTTACATTCATAGCTTTGTCACGTCTTAAGAATAATTTACAATGAAATTATAGGATCATCTCGTGTTTAAACAAAGAACTCTTTGATGGTTCCTCACTTGGAAGTCAGCAGTGGCAATAAAAAAAATTATGCATTGAAATATTTTTTGTCGTAAAGTATAAACATTGATTCATATATGGCAGCACAAAACGCTTTAGTTTTTGCGAGGTAGATACTACCGAACCCATCGTTAAACATCAGAAATCATAAAAGGTAGTCACTACCTGCCCCATGGATTACCAGCAGTGGACAGAAAATACTCGACCCATTGGTAGTGTTAATGAAAAAGCATTAATTTACTAGATATAAAATCCCGATTTAATGCATTGTAATTTTTACTTATTAATTTTTATTTTTATTATTTTCCTTTACATAATTTATTGTGCATGCTTTGATTTTTGTATCTAACTTTGTTATAAATAAAAGCAATATTGATTTAATTTATTTTCTGTTTTTGTATTTAATTTTAAAAATATACTTAGCTACTAATAACTTAAATGGCAACAAAAAAATTATCAGGAGGTGAAAACAGAAAAAATTCGACGAATTATTTATTTATTTATTAAAATTGATACCACGTGACCTGACAGGCACGATGGTCAAAATCATCACAAAGCAACTACTCACACGAAATTTGGTCACATATGACCATTGACAAAGTGATTGCTCATTTGAATATCGCTCACACAGAATTTTATCTTTGGCGAAATAGTATTATTTGATTATAATTTTCGGTCTAAGTAGGTGAGTGGGGGGGGGGGAATTTACTTTTTGCCCAAGGCACTGAATAACTAAGGGCCTGTCCATAAAATAGACGATAGTGTATTATTATATAGTATTGGCGCATCCATCCCGGCTAACAACCAATCAATAAGCACTATAAATGTCAGTTTTGAAGAAAAAATAAAGTTCGTGATTAAAATTTGCTATTATGTACATATACTGAATATAATATTAATATATTGTAATTCATTTAATACTGAAAGAGTTATATAAAGCGTAAAAAAAGTTTTTAATATAATATTTAAATATCTATTATAAAACATTTTTCACTTTTTACTGCCCGCGAAAAATTCAAATATTTGATGAAATTCTTATTATTATCGATCATTTATTATTTTTTACTTAATTTTCTTCGAATAGATAATGTATTTTGTGTGTTGACAAGAACTGACTTTAGATTACCTACCATTTTACTTGCCTCTCGAAATGTTTGCAAAGAAAAAAAAATGAGTTTGAAGCGCTGATATAAACAGATTGCAATTAATTACCATCTTTTTAATATGTAACTAGCGCCACCTTTTGTCGCTTCTTGACAACTTTGAAGGTTCAAGTCTTGAATAATATAGTGAACTTCTACATTTGTTCTATTTGAGTGTGTTGGTTTATCCTAAAATAACTAAGATTATTTTTAAGTTAATTTTAACCACCGCATGGTTTATGCTGCATGACTCCTTCCGACGCGTTTCTGAGATAAATCTGTAAGTATTTTCATGTCAAAAACAACATATTATTAAGCTTTTGTTACTAATTAAAACAAAAACAGAATCGACGATCATGTTGGACAATCAACCGACGACCAGAGGTTTCTTCCAACGGCATCATCAAAACGTGCGGAGTTCCGTAGACGATATAACCCTGAAAAACTTCACAAACCTCGAAGACGACAGATCGAGGGTGCAATTCGTTAGCAACATCCCTCAAGTGAAAAATTTCGACCCCAAATCCATCATAGCTCAAAACGTTCCGTGCGAAAAAGACGCCGATAAAGCGAGGGTGCTAAAGAATGAAGGAAATGCTGCCGTTCAAGCCGGAAATTGGAAAAATTCGCTGTATTTATATACCCAGAGTTATTTATACATGCCTAAAGAAAACCGTAATGATCATTTTAATATACACACATAACAAATAAATTACGATATTGAATTATAAATCGATTTCAGGCGACGAAATAGCCGTCATCGTTGCGAATAGATCGGCGTCTCTATATCATTTGCATCTGTATGATCTAGCGCTGACCGATATAAATTTGTCGCTCTCTCTAGGGTATCCTAAAGATCTGCAGCATAAAATTTTTGAAAGGAAAGCTAAGTGTTATTTAGCTTTAAAATTGAATAGAGAAGCTATTCTAGCTTTCAGGTTTGTTATGAGTTCAATTGATAACGCTACAATAATTAACATTTTTTTCTATAAACATATCGTATTGTATTAAAGTAATATTTTTATTTTATTGTAGAGAGACAATAGTTGCATTAGATAATGCTAAATTACCGAGAGATAAATGCTCTAAGAAACAAACCGACGCTCAAGTGATGGTGGAAGTTTTAGAAAAGAGTTTTCAATTATTGAACGCTAAGAATAAGAAGGTAAACGTCGAAAGACCGAAAGAGGAAGTGAAGAAATCTGATAAAAACCCGATCTTTACAGGAAAGAGCCATAAGATATACGAAAGTACAACTGACGCCTTAAATATTGAGTCAAGCGAATACGAAGGAAGATACGCAGTAGCCGTTAAAGATATACCAGTCGGAGAAGTCGTACTGGCCGAGAAACCGCATTGCAATGTGCTTTTGTACGAATACTCAAAGACTCATTGTCAGAATTGCTTCGTTAAATGTGCTGCTCCGGTAGCCTGCCCCAATTGTGCTAACGTAATATTTTGCAGCGATAGCTGCAAAGTAGCAGCGATGGAGTCTTTCCATAAGTACGAATGCTCGATTCTGCACACTATATGGGAGTCGGGATGTTCCATAACTTGCCACATGGCTCTGAGAATCATCTCTCAAAGAAACGTCTCGTACTACATCGAGCTACAGCCCAAATTGAAGGAAGAAATCAAAGGACAGTATCTCTCGGACGACTACAGGCGGGTTTATAATCTCGTTAAACACGAAACTGTAAGATCGAAGGCAGATTTCTTCCAACGCACGCACATGGCCGTGTTCCTCTTAAACCTTCTGAAGTCTACCGATTACTTTAGCATGCCTCACAGTTCACTCGAAATAGAAACGTACATTGGCGAATTGATTTTGAAGAATCTACAAGTCTTACAGTTTAACGCTCATGAAATATTCGAGTTGCAATGTCCTAAAGACGGCGAAAAGATTAGGAAAGATCTCGGAAAGTCTACGTTTTTGGGAGGGGGACTTTATCCGACTTTGGCTTTGTTCAATCACTCGTGCGACCCCGGAGTCGTTAGATATTTCCAAGGATCGTCTGTTATCGTACGGACGATTAAGAATATTAAAAAGGGACAACAGGTGTCGGAGAATTATGGACCTATATTCACTCAGAAGAGTCAGACGGAGAGAAAGAGCGAATTGAGAGATCAATATTGGTTCGATTGCCGGTGCGTGGCTTGCGAACAAAAGTGGCCCATGTTCGAGGACATGAACGAGGGAATAATGAGATTCAAGCGAGTATTGCGATCGTTACTTTGTGAAAGGTACATGGTAGATCTTTGAAAGATTATTTTAAACATTTCAGATGCGATGCCGGTAGCGACTGTCAAAGCATCGTAGAGGTACCGATTAACTGCGAAGATTTTCTGATGAAATGCAGCACATGCCTACAGTTCACCAACATCATGAAGGGTCTTAAGGCTTTGCAAGTAAGTATTGTGGAAATGGAGAAAAAAGGTACTAATAGCAAATTTGGCTGTAAAACTGAAACATAAAAATTTGTGTACTATTTGAGGTAAAGAAAGTAAAATGCTTTCTTTAGCTAGTTTCTAGAACACTATATAATATAAATTATATGTGACTTTCAGATTGCTACTTTGTAGTATTGTGCTTTAATTCATAAGTATTCATTCAACCTACTGGACATAAAATATTGGATTATTCACTTTCGCAGAAAGTTGTATATCGCTAAGCATTTCTTTAAATTACTGAAGAGTGCTGTCGACAATCCAGCTATTCTCGAGGAATTCCAGTTTTGGGTTTCAGAACGCCTTCGAGAATCACGATTGTGTCCTCTTTTGATGGCCGTTGGGGCTAAGATGTCCACACTTGTTGACTCGCCTATGACTATGGCCATCCGACCCCTTAATATGCTGACATTACACATTGAACTGTTTAATGTTAGCTATGAGGAGCTGGTCCAGTTCGTATCATTTAATTTTGATATTTTAGTTTGCTTCTTGATAAGTATTATTTTAATTATATCATATATGTATATTTTTTTGTGTATTGAAATCATACAATTATTGTTTTCGATCATCGTAATGCATTGGAGTAATCTGTTAGGCTACGATGGTCTTAATTTAATTTAAATAGATAAATAATCGGGAGTCTACTGTATTTGTAAAATATCATGATGAAATATGTGAGAAACCCTAAGTTTTAGGATGTGAAGGTGTTTTTTTTAAAAGGTTTGTTGTAAAAACTGCTAGAAGGTAGTTCTTTTATTCTTGGCCATATTTTAATTGTAATTCTTCTTCATTGCACGTAAATTTCACATCTTGTTGATTATTTATTATAATAATACTTCTTCTTAGGATACGGAAATGTGTCAAAAATCCGGTAAGAATTTGATGGAGAGCAGCGAATATAAGAAAGCTCTCGTCAAGTTCTTGGAAGAACTTAACTTATACGACGGGACCCTGGCGCCGCCTTTCAAAGACTACCATCTCTGTCAACAGAACATCAGACGTTGCTTATTGACGTTCGGTAATGTATCAATCGTGTAAATGAAATAATACTACATATTTTATATATTCATATTTATTATATCGTAATAATTGTTATATCTTAAACATTAAAAAAATCGTTAATCTAACTGAAAATTGTTTTAACGAGACTGATTATTTGTAATAAGAATACATATATACACGTAAAAGCTCATACATCACCAGGTCGGATGCGCTCTATGGAATACAATTTTAGGCCAGTTTATTCTTTGACCAGTAACATAATAATCATAAATAAAAACAATCTTCGTCGCCGGTACGTCAATAATTTAATAGTCGATTCACGGTGGAGGGGGAAGAGCTGGATGCTGCGGTGGCACTTCTTGGGGTGTGTTTAGGCCGTTCAGTAAGTCTCGTATAGCCAACCAGAGAGAGCATTCGCTGCGATTTGTGTTGTAATCGGCAAATCTGGATTCAAAAATAGTATCACATTATAAATGCATTAGACGTCAATCGTCATTCAGATGCTATATCGAACCTTTTTAGCATAGTGCAAGCTTGATATTGCAAAGACGCAGGAGAGAGATGAGCGTTTGGATCCCGTTTCTCAGCTAATTGAGTGATGTTGGTTGCAGCGTCGTATACTAACGGCAACACAACCTGTGACTCTCCTTGAGTCAAACATAACTAAAAGGTGTATAGAAAAATAATAAAAAAAAACAATATCTATACAACAATCGCTAGAAACAATACTTACGAAGATCAATATTTTATTTTTGGCCAAGACGACTCCCGGGTGAGCAGTCGGGATGATCGGCGCCGCTTGCGGTGGGATTCTCAAAGCCCACTGGACGCTCCACGGAATCATGTTGTTAGGACAGACTCCAGGACCGGAGAGTTCTCGCCGCATCAATTGAACGAGATCGCGGAACACGCCCGGGGGAGCGCCCCAACATCGACCCCAACCCCACAGCGAATTAGGCTTGTACGGCGGACAAACTACTCTTAGTTCGAAGTATCTTTCTATCACCTTAAAAACGATAATTCATATATTCTATAAAAGCAAAATCAGCAATATGTTTTTATATTTTTTAACTAAATACCTTCAATTCTTCGGGAGTCCATTGATCTTTATGGTCGGGAAGAGGCGTCAACGATAAATGTAAGCTCTGCATATGGACTGGATGCAACGCAACTCTTCCAGTCACTCCGCCCGTTTCAGCTCGAAACACGACCACGCCGGGCTCCGAACATGTCACCAGTGTCAGCTAAAAGAAAATAGATTTTATATAACGTAGATGGACAATATTGGTATCCAGATAGAATTAATTACCGAATCTTCTTGTTGAATGAATCTTTGCAAATGTCGCCGCATGTACACACAACCCAAGAACCTCTCCAACGGAGCCATCATAGGACCTGACGCTCCAGGCGGGGGCTCGCATGGCGTGCACAGGACTTCCAACGCTCCGGCTTGCAATAGAGTTGCTACGGCTCCTGCCCACGCCCGGCCTCCGACTAAAACGCGTCCAGCACTTATAGGCACTTGAGATCTGGCCGGAGACGGACGCGGAACACTCGGAGATCCTGGCCAAGCAGTGAACGGACTTCCTATTAAAAAAACAACATTGTAATGTTAACGCCCACGGTATTTGTAATAACTTTTAAGGGATCTGGAAAATTTATCGCCTTCAATTCACCGCCAGCAATTTATAAATTTATTCATCATATTAAATTGACATACGGAACGCCAACGGTCTATCGCAACACGCACAAGAAATATTTTTTTTTCGCTCGAACAACAAAAAATCTTGCTGGTCTCCGAAACTCATTTTACATAAAAAAAACTTAATTCAAAATACTTGCAGATACACCCAGACGAAACTGCATATGGAGGCACCGCAGTAATAATTAAAAACAATATTCACCATTATGAATAAGAAAATTTCAAGATACCATCAAGCAACTAACATTAAAATTCAAGATCGTTACTCATCATTAACGCTTTCCACTGTGTATGGTTCCCCAAAGCACAATATTAAAAAAGAAAACTATTAATCCTTTTTCAGCAAACTAGAAAAAAAATATTGCTGGAAGGGTCTATATGTCAAAAATCCTCCATGGGGAGCAAAATCAAAAAACAATAATTTGAACCATAATATTTTTTCAAATATTATGGTTCAATAAATTCAAACGGTTTACAGCCTTAAATTATACTAAATAATCATATAATTAGGCTCTAAGGTTTATGGCACCTTTAGGTGTCCAAAGAGTACTGGCGATTTTCTTGATGACTTCTATAGAAGCCATTCGCAGTAAAAGGGTTAATCAACCAATACTAGCGATTAATTGCTGGCGATAAATTTTCCTTCTCATTTTTAACTATTGAATAACAGCCAGATTACACAACTTGTAAATTTATTTAATTTATTACCTGGAGGAATATAAGCCGGTCCCGGTGATGCGCTCGCTATGGATGGCAGCGGAGAAGCTCCGGGATGTTGAGGAGATGCGGGACTAGCGTGAGCAACGCTGCCCATAGGCGGAGATGTCAAATTGAACGATCCACTGTGACCCTGAATATTGTATCAATTTAATATATAATTGAGAGAATAAGTACTTTTTTATTGTCTTACCTGATGAGGACTAGCCGGATGAGGAGTGTGCGGCGCGGAATGAGGAGTGTGTGGCGCGGGGGGTGTTAACGGAGCGGGGAAACGAAGTAAACTTCCACTTCCAGAGGCCGAACTGTCTCTTGGAGATATCGGAGACGGAGGATTATCATCTTCGGATACAACTCTAGCTCCGCTCTCGGACACGTATAAAGATAAGAAACCCTGTAAAAATAAATCAAATTAATAAAAAAGCATTCGAAGAATATCTCACAGCGTATAGTTTACCTTTAATCCTGGAGTCGGAGTAAATTCTCCAATTACTGCGCTGCTATTAAATCTGGAATAAGCGCCGTCTCTTATGGCGATGACTCCTCCGCCTCTTACGGCGACTTCTAAGCAATAAGAGCCTTGATATGCAACGTGGATCTTTAATGAAAAGAATTACGATATATTCAACACATACAATACATCGAATCAACAGTAAATAATGGGAAATTTCAATATTCATCACAAAACAAAACACTTTTTTAAACGTTAATAACTTTTTTTATATAATAGTCAACATTTTGAAATCAAATTTGGAATGCAATGATTGTTTCCTATAATCACAATCAATAAACATCAAACTGTGGATTGCTTACCAATAAAATAAAACAAAATATGCATGAGACCTATTATAAACATTAAATATAAGTTAGGAATTTATGAATGTGCGTAGGAAGGTCGACAGATAGTGACGGGAAGCAATTACTAAAAAAGGTATTCGAAATGTGTTTATTAATAAGATAGAGGTGAGAATATTGATTTTTTAAACTAGTTTAGTTATTATGAAAGTAGTGACATCTTTAGCTAAAAAATACACCATAGTAAATACAGTTTAACATGTGCTTTTTGTATTCAAATTCATGCAAGTGTTTTATCCTAATCGATCAGTTAAATACCTTTCTCCACGATTGTGGTATTAAGGTGAAGATCTGCACTGGAACTTGTGGCCTAGAATTCTGGAGTCCTAGATGCGGTATTGTTGTTAATCTGCCTAATGCCACTAACGGCGCGTACGTCTCTTTCAGTGCCGCCATCAGTTGTAAGAGATCCTGGGTTCTACAATAAATATAATATTATTAACATTTTAATGCCGGCTTTTTTAATCAAAAATATTCCAAACTCTAAATTTTTAATAATACATAAAAAAAATTTTCACTGACTGAAAAAGGCCACAAAAATTAGTAAAAAACTATTTTATTTCCATTATAGTTTTTTTTTACATTTTACTTATTTCTTTAGGATTATTTTAAAGGGAGTTACAATTTTTAAATAGCGGCCATTTTAAGCTATCTAATTAACTTAATCAAGATATTTTTGGTCAATTTGTTTCTTAATTTGTTAAAAACTACGGCAATTACAGTGATCACAAAAATTGATATATCACACATTCGTTTTAAATAAGTTTATATATATATATATATATTTTAAACTCTTTAAATGTTTACTGAAGCATTATACATAAAAAAATAAAATAAAAACCATATTCTAAGCAAAAAAATTAAATAAAAAATAAAACAGTAAATTTTGGTCAATAATTAAAAAGTATTTTAAGGCTAAATCATAATGTGGTAAAAATTGTTATAATATACAGTAGCTGTGAACAATAATATAAATATGGAGGGCATGGAATTAATCAATGCTTCAACGAGTTTGTGATATAATTCATTGTAATTCAATTCAATTATATTAGTTTTTGTTTACTCGTAATTTAATTAAAGACTATTTATACAGTTTGTCCAAGAATATTTTTTCACGATTTTTTTTATATTCTGATATTTTAATAGGGGTCCAAAAAACCACCCCCAGCAATTAATCGCTAGCAGTTTACTGTTGCGTCAATTGATCGCATAAACAATTTATAGCCTACAAATGATCACTAGCATATTTTACTGTCTAGAAGCAATGAGATTTGTTTATACAAACTTGCTTATTCATTAGTTAATTGATGGTGTGGCAATTGCTAGCGGTGATTTGAGGGTGATAAATTTTAATAATGTATTAATTTAATTTTTTTAATCGCATTTTTAGTGCATTGATCAAATTGATTAAAAAGACTCATTTTTGCCGAATGACAGAGTACAGAAAAATCTATTCTATCAAAGGGATGAAAAATATTATAGGACAATTTTATTATCCACCATCTGTCGAAGAAATATATAACTTCCATTACAGAATATAAGAAGCTACCCAGATCGTTTCGCTCTCTGCATTTAACTATATCTTTCGCCAATTAGACGATGAATCTAGTGCAAAAATTAATTTTATTCTCATCAGAGACCATCACTCAATCCAAAACAGTCTAGCATAAGAGTCGATCGGACCATTTCAAGCGTGTTAAACGCATTTTTTTGTCAGGTAGAACACTGCATACACTCTCTTCCCTAGGCGACACATAAAAGTTGTCCACAATTATTTTTTTATTAAATGTTTCGAAAATACTGGTAATATTCATGGCAATTTTACGTCTATCGGGTACACATTTGTAGTATAACTTGATCTTCACCAGAAGTAGTTATTTTTATGGTTAACCCGATTGCAACATATTTAAAAAAAATCTTTAACCCTTTAAACGCGGAAATCGACTAGTCTTTTTTAATAAATGCTTTTCAAGAAAAAACTTTTTTTGTGAATAAACATAAAATATAATCTTAAATAAATAAAAATTAAAAAATCAGAACATTTAAACACAGTATCAAAGTAAAATTTGCATTTTTAAAAAAAAAAATAAAAAAAAAGTATTTTAGACACTTTAAAGTTTTTATTTTTATTTTTAAAGCGTAAGACTATAGACGGCAATGTTCTAAAGACGGATATACACGTCTGTGGGAAAAGTGGTACACAAAAGTCGTACATTTTACATTTGTGTAGAGTACGATACTTTCACTAACCACTAATGCCCCGAATGATCAACAAGCGAACCATTCTCTCATAGTATTTTAGTCTCCGCTCGACCCTCAGTAAGTCGTGTTTTCTAAATAAGGTGAGAAGGTCTAGGCTGTATTTCAATTGGAAAGAGTATAATCTAATGTTTATATGGTACACATTTTGTTTAAAAAGTCCTTGCATTAAATGGTTAAAGCCGATACCAACTTTTTTACATATAAATCTGAACTTACTTATTGAGAAAGCTTTCCAATTGATGATGGATGAGAGCGTGAGCGTTCGCCGCACCCGGAGCGGCTGCCGGTTGCAGCCTTAACTGTCCACCGGACCACGTCACCGTACATCTCGCGCGACCCCCGGGTCCAGCTCCTAGCACTAAACGCCTATAATCGTACGACACTATAGACACGTGAGCTTCAGCGGCTTCTCTCTCTGTAACCGAAAAAAAATTATACTTATTTCTTCTTCGTTAAATATAATTAAAAAACAAATCACAACGATACCTATGGGATCGTGCTGCATGTAGTGATACACTAACGAATGCAACTGCATCACTGTACACCAATCGGCTAAGAATGCTTCGGCAGCTTTTTCAGCACCTTCGGTACCCATCTCGTACTGGAAGTATACACATCTCCTAAATCCTTGCTCTTTGGGATGCTGGCTTCGCAATGGCGACGAATAGAAGGCCAGTTCGGCCGTCCAAACTTTCGCTTGACTCCGTAGTTGTATGCGTATAGCTGCGGATAAAAGTCTCTCGACGAGAGCGCCGGCCGCTTCTCGAGGCACTCCGCTCTCTTCGGGGCACGGTAATGATATCACTCTAAGGGTGGGACCGCTGCCGCCGCATTCCACTTGGATGCCGCCGTGGCAGATTTCTCTTTTCGATAACTGAGAAAGAAGAGATATGATAATTATTTCTATCGATAGGACGACGTTAGATGAACGGATATGGCTCTCACTTCTCGGGCTAAATGAACAAACGGTACACGTTCGTCTGCAGCGGCTACAATGTGTGCTAATTCAGGTAAAAAATAAGCCGGTTGTTTGGGGCGCACCGCTCTCCCGCTTGCAGTCGCCCTCCTCTTTCCAGATAGACCTAAAATGAGATATTAACACTTTAAATACTTGCAGTTTTACTACCGGACTTAAGCTAAATTCTGTCACTTTTTATACGGTCCGAATATTTAAATGAATTTTTCTAGACATGTTATAAATATATTAATGCGTAGATTCAAGCAATTATTAAGTATTTCTCAACATGTAGTTTGCCAAAAATTAAAATTAACTATTACATTTTAAAATTGATTATCTTGAATTCAAAATTATAAAAACGAATAATCTATATTCGTGATTTTTTCTCGGTTTTAACCGACATTTTTTATATAACCAATTAGTGTAAAAAATAAATTGATTACCTGTATAGTTTTATTTAATTAAAAATAATTATTTTAATTAAGCAATAATTACTATCATAATCGTAATTTTATGAAATATATGCTGCAATGCTGTGCGAAAATGCTTAATTAATTATTACATTCTTTTTGAACAGGGATGTCATTTACAATTTAATTAATTCAGCAAATTTGATGGAACATTTTAAATACATAATTTTATCAAATTTGTTGTATATATAGTTCAATGAACGAATTCTGCGAATTTCGGTCATAGTAGAGACACCAATAAACATTATTAGCATTACCTGTCATGTCACGATAGTTATAATTTTAATAAATAAATAAATTATATTCACAAATATTTTTTGACCATGGATTTTGAAGTGGCACTAGTCATTCGGGTATATTGAGAGAAAAAAACAACTACTTGTGTTGCTCTATACAAATTGTTTCATTCTAAGATATTAGATCAATTATTCGAATATATTCATATAGTTGAAAATCGGGATAATAATTCGAATAATTGAATATTCAATTGAAAACTTTACTCTGCAATAAAGGAACAGTACCGTTTCTAGATGTCGAAGGTGTATCAGATTACATAAATGCTGCCTTAGCTGATATTTTTGCGTGCCATTTCGAAATTTGCTAATGTGTGTGGGAGCACCTATTTATACCATAAGTTATTTAAATATTATTTCAATAAACCTAAAATTATACAAAATATTACAAGGCTCAAAGGTTCATGACACCTTTAGGTGCCCAATGCATACTGACGATTTTCTTGATGACTTCTATAGGTGGCATCCGCGGTCAAAGGGTTAAATTTCCAAAAAAACTTTATGAGAACGATTACAGAGTGGGTGGGTTAACATATCAACCACTACATTGAAAAATATAGTTATTAGAATTCCAAGAATAGTTAAAGCCGTGTTATCTACTAAGGATAGATTTTTTGATAAAAAGGTAATTAAAGTTTTTTTTATTTTGTTTCAAAAATATTATTGAAAATTGTAATTTAAAGTTTAATAGTAAATATGTATTTAATCTTTCATATGCTTTTTTTATAATTAATTTAATTTATATTAAGAATAGCAACAAAAAATAGTTTGGTCTTAAACTTTTGATCGGTAGTGTATATTTTCAAATTTCAAATAAAACACTAAGCATAACTTTTTAATTTGACATGGAAACCATCATATACATAAGACACCAATTGGCGACCGTGGTATTTAACGGTTGGCACGCTCAGGATGCCAATTGGTGTGACCTGTAGGTAGTATATTTACCCGGCGGATCGACTGTTGTGAAAGGTCCGTGAGTGGCAACGAACGTGTCGAATCTAACCAACGACGTGATTTTCATGAAGGCGCTTCCGTGCTCGTTTTCGTGTTCTTCTTCTTCGGGACCGCATCTCGTCACGCCGGCCAGGTAGAAGTAGAGTTTCACACCATTGCGTCCGTCGGATACCATCTCCACTACCTATTTTCATATATGCATTAAAAAGGAACCGCAAACAATTACGGCGATAATAATAACGAATCTCACCAAGATTTGTTCCGGATGCTTGTGCAGAGTGACATAGATCCGATGAGCAGAAAGCCTTTCCAGAAGATGTCCTGGCGGAACGATAAGAGGCAGATGTTCGGAAGCGTGCGCGGGGAGATGTTGGAGAGTTTTTTCGCATCGACGCGCCATCAACCAATATCGAAGATCCGCTAGGAGCGGGACTAATTTGGTTACTTCGGCCGCCGCTAAAGCTGCAGGTAAAGCCGCAGATATCGGAGCTTTAGGGTATTGCGGCACGTGGCATCGCAGCTGACCGCAATGCACGCCCACAGCAACTAACAGCTGTTCGGCCCTCAGACAAGGCAGCAGTAACGAACATGCCAAAGTGCACGGCGATCCTCCTAGAGTGCACTCTATCCCCATTTGAGTCAGCAACGTTTTTAGATCACCGAGTCTGGCGCGGGATCGAACGTGTATGACGGTCACCAGCAATCGCTCCATTGACAGGGGTTGAGCCGACAGAGCTTTAGCGGCGGCCGCTTCTTGTTCGGATCCCAACTGGGGTATGTGAACTGCGGCTAAAGATTTTCCCGGACTCGTCGCTTCGGCTTGGATCGTCACTCGATATCCTAACTCGCAGCCCAGTTCTCTCCAATAAGAGACCGTCAGCGTCCGACCCGGCACGTACTGATCTACTTGAACGTGTTTTCCAAGTCGGTCTCGAGCCAATCGCAACGTCTGAGTGTACAGCAGTTCCAATTGCAGCGACCGGCAGAAGTACGCGACCACGGCCAGAAGAGCCGCCGGTCCGCCTCCTAAAGCCAGTCTCGTCTGAGCCACGGATCTTATGTACGCGACTTGTCGAGGATGAACGAGCGGTTTGCCTTCTCCGATTTCGTTGTCCTGCACGAGGATCGCGACGTCCAAGAGCCTCCAGGGCAACGTCAGAGAGTCGCCCATCAAAGTGAGCGAAACGCTAAACTCTTGAGCGATCTGAAACGTCACCCTGCCGTTCTCCACTTTGAACGTTCTCATGTTGTCCGGCAGATAGCAACCGACCAACCTCTGGCGGATCACGTGGTTGAGAGCGCGCAGAGTTGCCCTGCGCTCCGTCGGCGTCAGCCCCTCGGGCGGGACTAGTCTCTCCCGTATGCACGCCGGCAGTCTAGCGTAAGTGCCCTGCGTCAGGACTTCGACGGCGGCCGGAATGTGAAACGTCGGCAACCTGGCGTGTACCAGGGTCTCGCGAGCCATCCTGGCCAGCATGTCGGCGGTGTCGACGAACAGCATGGCCTGTTTGTCCAGGAACCCCATTATGTGAGCGGACCTGTCGACTTTGGAAGCGCTTCCGGCCCATTTCACCAGCGCCAGCAACCTGACGAACAGTTGCCTGTTTCGCGCCGACAGTTTGTATATCTCGATCTTGCGTTCCATGTCAGTCTTTCTCGGCAATCTAAAATAATTATAAGTAGTTATACAATTAATTGATATATCTGGAATACTATTCGAATATTGAGTAAAAAAAATAGATGAATGATACATAGGTAAAAAGGATTAGATACTTACAACTCGGCCAAGACGGTGAGTTCGTGGTAAGTCCTCTGCACGATGAAGTCGATGAGCATGGACAGAGATATGGAGCCCCCTCTCGCGCCGCCGCCCTCGGAAACCGGGCCGCAGCCCTCCAGCGTGACGGGCACCATTTCGATCGATTTTCAATTACGATCACATAATTGACCGAGTCAACTGAAAATGTAGACAAAAACATTGCATTCGTATGTTGTCATAACTTGAGAAAAATCTATTTTTTACGCTTCTAGGCTAAAATAGACTCATAACTAATAGTCAAATGTGACGAATACGGCACTTATTATTAGGAAACAACGTTCAGAACCCTACGTATGATGCAATAGTTTAGATATACATACAAAATGCGACTCAAAACACACCGCAATGACAACGAGCCGTCAGCGCTGGATCCAGTAGTGCCAACTTTGCTGTCAAAAAAATGTTGCCATTGCCAAAAAAATTTTCAAAGGTCTTAACTTGGGATTTGGTCGGTACTCGTAATACACTTACGAACAGGGTATCTGGGCAACAAATGTTCATTTAATAAAAGTTTATTGCTAAACGTGACAGATTGGGGTCTATGATTCTACTGGAAATAGATTTGCAAGAAGTTTGGTCAAAGTCTGAGTCTCAGGTTAGGGATTTTGTTGGAACAAATGTACCGTTTTGTTTTGACTTATTTTTATTTTTTATGTGTTACATTTTATTATATAATATACTTTATTATTATATGTATGTTAAATACTGCACTATCTAATACATATATTTTGATTACTAATAACATGGATTTCTACAATTATTTCCTTTTACACGAGGACATAATACTTTGTTTTGAGATATTTAAGTCCTACCCCAAAAATAAACCAAATATAACACCGAGTTTTATTTTCGGTGAGATACGGTATATTATCATAATAAAATAAAGATAATAAATAAAAATAAAATTGTATTTTACTGTTCTACTTCCTACAAATTTATTTTTCCCCTTATAATTGGTCACTCTCAATTTCTGTAATATTATTTTTAGGTCATCCAAGATCCAAGTGGAAGCTCAAACACTTAAGACTATTCTGCTAGAGACGTGTTTCAACTTTTTTTAGAGGGGGGGGGGGGGTAAAAGTTAGCAAATCAGTACTCGTTTTTTTAATATTTCAATTTCATTAAGATTTATATTATTTCATTAAATGACATGTAATTTACTGGCCAAATTGAATCCTTAGAATTCTTGTCAAAACCAATAAAATCGTACCATATTGTTATAAAAATACTTTTTGTAACAATATTATGACTTAAAATTAGTGAAAATCGAATGAAGCATATCTAAACCGAAGTTTGACCAACATGAGAGCGCAAAAAATAATTATCACTTTTCAGAAGTGAAAAACCAACGTCAAATGCAATAAAATCGTCGCAGTGAGAACGCTTGTTACTGAGCGTTTCCACTGCAACGGCACTGGCATGATTTTATTGCTTTTGACATGAATTATTGACTTCTTAAAAGTGATAATGGTTTTTGCGCCCTCCTATTGACTAAAATTCAGTTTGAATATATTTTAACTAATACTCTCATATTAGAAGTCTTAATAATATTGGTAAGGATAATTATCATATTTTTAAAACATAGTGTAATATCCACGGTCCGAAATTTGATTAAAACTGTCAAAGGACTTTTTCACGGATGAACGAGTGTTAGTGGACTTATTTATAAAATTTAACACAGCCATTCTATCCAGTGCTACAGTTAAAGCGTCTGTTTTCTACAGAAGAAGACATCTCGTAGTAAAAAGTTATGTTTATGTGATGAGAATTTTAATATGTTACTATTTATAAAGGTAACATACATCTTAATCATAAGATTCTTATGTAACAAATTGAGAGAGTAAAATTAAATTGTAACAAAAATTGTTTTATTTCACTAAAAAATATGATTTTCTAACGATTGACTGGTGGCGATTAGCCACATATTGTCCGCTGCGTATGTATAGCTACGTGTTATTTAATTTTTAATGAATCAACAGTGGAATGGCGTGTGGCAATTAGATACAGACTGAGCCGCTGGAGAAGTATGTTTATTGAAGTATAAAGTTTTTACACGTTGTTTAGAGAATACGTTATGCCAGTGTTACCAGAGTGCCGCCGTTTTGGGCATAACAAAATCTAAATGAATATACATAAATAGGACGCTACAAAAATAAATACATATTTAAATACCGCTTTAAAGGTATTTACGTTATATTTTTATGGAATTAACTGTACACAGCATTTTTTACAGTTTAAATCTTATTTTTATATATATTTATTTTAATAAATATTATTAATAATAATTAATTGAACAATAATATAGTAAAAATATTTAATACCTTTTTTTGATGTGGCAGCTCTATATTGACAGTGAAAGTGAGTCGTTAAACTTGTCTTCACGGTCAAATCGTTGTGACTGCTAAAACATGTTCGAATCTAAAAAAGAGAGTAAATCGATCCGTTTTGACCCTCCGTTGTATCGTCAGAGATATAATTTTGTCCATAAGACACTCGACGATCCAAAATGGTGCCAAGACATGAAAAAAGTACAATACTTTCGTTTCATATAATTTGATTTTATTATAATAGTTGATCGTCTAATAGTTGATCGATTGTAGGTCGTGGAATTCGGTTGTGCAGGGATGGATTTGATCAAATTTTTAAAACCCTTAGAAACGATCAGTAGCATTTTGCAAGTAGACTGCGACGACTCTCTGTTGAAGGAAAATTCATTCAAGGCGCAACCTTTGAATCAAGATTATATGTCGCAGCGCGAGTCTACGTTAGATATTAAGGTAAAATATTTTAAAGCACACAATAGAGCTATCAGTTGAAAAGTTAATATTTCAGATATTGCACGGCAGCATATGCGATCCCGATTACAGGCTGATCGGCTCCGACGCCGTAGTGTGCATCGAAGTGATCGAACATCTCAATCCGGGAACGTTGGATCGCGTGCCTAAGAACATATTCGGCTACATCGAACCCAAAATCGCAATCTTCACTACTCCCAATGCCGAGTTTAACATTTTATTTCCGCGACTGAAATCCGGTTCGTTCAGACACGACGATCATCGATTCGAGTGGACGAGGCGACAGTTTCAGGATTGGGCGAATAATGTGATACAACAATACCCCAAATACCAAGTACAGTTTCACGGATTAGGCCAAGGACCCGAAGGAACCCAGCAGTTGGGTTGTTGCTCTCAGGCCGCTGTTTTTATCAATATGGAATACGTGAGGAAAGATGCCATCGGTTTGATCCTTTCATTTCAGCCACTAAAATAACATATAAAAGTATTATAATAATGTATGAAAAATTGTATATTTCAGATGTAAATCAAAATAAAATCGACGTTTCAAACAAATCCATCTCCGAACAGATCGATTTGTAAGTGTGAATTATTTTTTATGTTATGTTGTCGAGTTACGTTAAATCAATTATACATTATTTTACAGATTAACGCATAAATATATTAATACGTATCTGAGCGAAGGAGTCGAGACGGAAAACTGCTTATGGGATAACGTAAATTGGGACCAACCAAACGCTGATTTCTATAAACTGATAAATGAATATAATTATCCTTTCACTGTAAGTTTAGTATTTAATAAAACCTACAATAATCTATTACACACGTGTGTGTATATATATATATATATTTAGGTTAACAAAAGAAGTCCCAATGAAAAAATCCTCGATGAAGTCAAATTCAAGATGTACTTGTACAAAGAATACAATCAAAGCGAAGACTGCAACGATCAAATGTTGATTCCGATCCAAAGATTACTACCCACGTCTGAAAAACTAATCATCGATTTGGAAAATCTCAGGTTTTTGTTATAATAAACAAATATAATATATTCTCAGTGTGTTGATAACTGTATTATTATTGAAACAGGCAATTATTATCGAGTGAAGGATACGCTATCGTAGACGATAATGTTGTATACGATTTAAAAAAGGATTACGACGATCGTTCACAAGAAGACGAAGAAATGTTATCGAATCAACCGATCGATCCTTGGAGTGTCAATAACGATTGCGTTGACGAGGTTTGGGGAGAGGACAACTGGGAAAATTGTTCAACGGACAAATCTATTAAATGGGTTTAATGAACAAATTTTAAAATGATTGTATTTAAGATTTTTTATTTATTTTCTACATTTGTAATAAAATTGCCAAATATATTGTGATGCTTTATACATATTTTTAAACTTTTTTTATGTATTTGATGAAATGTAAGAATAAAAAAATCGAGGAATAAAAGCGAAACTCAGTATGAAAAAGTCAGAGGGGCAATCTTTTTTGGTTTGGCACCCTCGGCGTTTCTGTGTGATAAACTCCAAAGGAAATAAATAATATCGAGTTTCTTTCTAATTATTTACATCCATCAATCAATAACTTACCATAAGGTTCTGCCGCTAATATTTGACCCTAAAATGGCTTAGACCAGGGCTCGGCAACCTATGACCCATTTAGATCTGCAAATAGCTTTTGTTTTTTTTGAATATATTATTACGCGCTAAGGCGGGATTCCGAGCGATGCAGCTCGCGTTCATGTATCGATCGCGGCTCTTGCGGCCGTGCGGCTATACTTTGTCGCCGTCGTACGCGTCATCGCCGCATGCGATGCGCGTGCGACGGCGACGGCGACGCTTCCATACAGTCCCATAGCTCAAAGTATAGCCGCACGGCTGCAAGAGCCGCAAGCCGCGTTGCACGGAAACCAGCTTTTACGATATTACGACCAGACCACATATATGGTTGTTAAGACCAAAAATATTCACCCGCTTCAATAGTCACATTTGAATTATTTTGCTTTAACTATTTACTCGTTACCGAGTGTTCCCACACGATTTCACGTCTTAGGTGCGATCATTGTTTTTGCGCCCTCCTCATTTCAATACACTATGACCAATATTTGTAGTAATAGCAGTAAGACTACTATTTTAAAACATAGTGTAATATCCAAGGGCAGACTAACTAAGGAGCATTATGCGAGCCCGTACTTCCTCTTTCACTTACTTTCCCCTGAGAATTGAGTTGGCTTAGTTTGTATTTTGAACTTATAATTAATTCTTTGGGTTCGAACAGCAAATGTACGTTTCGCAACTAAAACTTAAAATTTTATAATTTTACTAGCACTTGCCAGATAAATTATGTTTTCACTGGTGAAAATGTATTCCGATATGATTTCACTGAAATAAAATACTGAAAAAAATATTTTCGGGATAAATAGATACTATTTTTTAGATCTTCTTTGAGGAATAACCGAAGAATTTCTGGTTTAGAATCAGGGGCGTCATTACAATATTTTCCAGAGGGGGGAGGGGGGCAGGCAAAAGTCAGTGATCGTTTTTTTTAATATTAGGTTATTCGGAAATGAGCGTCCTTTTGAAAATGAAACAATAAAATGCTGTTTTTTTACTTCTTGATATTCTAAGAAATGATTGCACTAGTTAGATTAAACTTTAAGCTACTTCTCCTTCAACTTTTTTATACCTTCTTTGTAAAGATTCCCAGTTTTGGAATCAAAATAGTACAACAGTCCTTTTTCCAAAGCGTTATTATTTTTTTTCTATCCAAATAGTATTGCATAGACTAGAAAAGATGATAATCGGGAGAGTATAGCGGGTGAGGTGCTACATTCCAGCCTAATTTCTTTATTTTATCCATCGTCACTTTAGCAACATGTGGTTGCGCATTGTCCTGTTGTAAAACTACTTAAGTTCTATTGATAATTGATGGCATCTTTCTTCTTAATTGGCCCTTTAGATGGTCTTGCTACCCAAAATACATCATTCCTGTAATTGTTTGACCAGGTCGAAGAATTTTATAGAATATGATTTCTAAGCTATCCCACCAAATACACAAAAGTACATTTTTGCAGTCAGTCCGGGTTTCGCCATTGGTTTTACTTGCTTTCTTGATAACCATTTTTTTTTACGTCTACGTAAATGTCATATAGCACCCATTTCTCGTCTCTGGTCACCAAATCGTGTAAAATATGTTTTCTTCAAAGTTTAAGTTCTCAGCAAGTGTGAAATTTCCTTTTTCATATGATTATGAATAGTAGATTCGTAGAATTCGAGCTTCTCTGCCAGCTGATGAATAGTTTGCAGCTCTAGCAGAACGAATATTTTTGTTTTATTGGCACGCCAGCTCCCCCCTCCACCACACTACCGTACTGGCACAAGGTGAGTGGCACCGTTTAAAACGACAACTGTCGCCTGCCAGTCGCTTCTTCATAACAATGGTTTTTCCAGTTGCTGGGACTGTGTGAACGGTAATGCGCCAGTGAACTGGAATGCCAGTGATCCTTCAGTCAACTTCCAGCTGGCAGTGTGTAAATCAGCTCTTAGTCGAGAAAATAGGGATGAAATTGCTCACTAATGTTTACAGAAGTTCACTATATAAGGATTCAGATTTTCAGAAAAATTTAGCTATAGCTGTTTCTATTATTAGCCATTAATCTGTTCATCAGTTCATCGTAATCGTATGTGGCGAATAAATATATATACCATTTCATCTTTTTGCCGGTCAACAATTTTAAGTTCACAAAATTAACATATAAATACGCAGAATTGTAGCATGACCAAAATATTTTAATATTTTTTTCGTTAAATCGGTGTTTTACACAACAACAAATACAAATATAATTATTAAATATTATTTTTTTATTTGATAAAAGATCTTTTATAAAATACATTTCATATTTTTGTAATCACATCAACGACTTTACCATAAAAGGGCCTTCTAAACGATATCCGATCTTGGCGTAATAATTTCTTGTTCCGACGCCAGATATGACAGCAATTTTATCCGAGTTGTGTTCCTCTCTTGCGATTCTTTCGGCTTCTTCCATAAGTAACATTCCAAAGCCTTGATGTTGAAACTTGGACGGATCTCGAGCGTTTACCTTAAAATAATAATACAATAAACACCTATTTTTGCTATTATTTAAAATATATTTTTAACGGGTAATACGTTTCAGTTGATTTAAACTATTTTTATGTACTTTATGCTGATATACCAATGTCTTTTTATGATGTATAAATGTATTACGACTTACAGGTACGACACTTCCGTAGACATGAAGCTCTCTGACAATACTGCATTGATGAAAATCTGAATTGGGTCCTGGTTTTAATTCTGGCCTGTATGTTTCGTTCGAACACTTTCTAAGCCTCAAAAGACCGACTAATATGTCTTGTTGAGGGTCTTCGTAAGAGAGGAAGGTTTCCCATCCTCCATTAGCAACATAATCTCTTCTAACAAGTTCCACTTCGTATGGTCTTATTTTATTATGTATTTCTTGAATGCCAACTTCTCTGGTTCTAACGTCGCGACAGTCCAGACCCAGATCTTTCATTCTGGACAGAGCCAGCTCGCGAAGATTTCCATGTTCGACTCCGGAACTGACGAGAGGCATTGGGATATCTCGTTGAACCCTTAAATAAAAAAATTCACCTATATTGTTCATTCCGGATGAGACAAATTATAAATTTAAAATACCTATAAACTCTTGTCCACGGCGGTACAAGTGCCAATATTTTAGCGACTAAATCTACTAAAGTAGATGGTGGATAACTCTTGTATCTACCGGTTTTCCATAATTCATAGAGACCGGTACCGCGGATTACGAGCGTTGGATATATTTTTAAGCCGTCGGCTCTGAACGCCGGATTTTCAAAGAATTCGATAAATTGCTCAATGTCTCTTTCAAAATCCATATTTGGAAGATCGGGCATCATATGAGCGACTACCTAAATAATAAATGGATTAGAATTTTTAATTATAATACGAGATATTCAAAAAATATTATACTTTGAAACCAGCGTCTTTAGCCATGTGAAAGCTTTCAGATACGGCTCTGACTGTATGACCCCTGTTTGTGTCTCTGGCGATGTCTTCGTAAACAGATTGTACTCCAATTTCTAATCTGTGCATATTAAATCAATTAAAAATAATTTCATACAATAATAATATAAAAGAAATACCTCGTACAGCCGTAGATGAGCATATCGGATAAATGTCTTTTCAAACAATAATCTGGTCGCGTTTCAATCGTAATACCGATACATTTAACTTTGGATTTTTCAGAATACTTCACAGCTTCTTGTACACTCAAAGATCTATGTCCTGATAGTGCATCGTGCAAATTTCTTAAAAAAATATTCAGAATATACATACATATATAACATGTTAAAAAATTTAAGCACTTTTTTGTCACACAGTAACTAAAATTATATATTGTAAATCAATGTAAACCAAATCAACTGGTGACATCAATTTAAAAATTAAAAGCTTATAATGAATAAATTACACAATGCATAATATAGCACAATATTCATCCGTGAGATTAGAAAAATCTAGGAAAACCTAATCTATTAATCGAATTTATAATTATAATTGTAATTAAATGAAGATTAAAAATGAATTATAGTGTTTAAAAAACGATTGTAAGTATCTAGAAAAAAATCTGATTCAAAATGTAATGTTACATATAATTTGAGTTCTCTCGCCTTTGTGGCAAATGTATTGTTGAATTGTAATTGATTACAAACCTGATGAAGAAATCTCTGTAATCTTCAGACAAACACATGAATGTACCGCCCATGACGATGAACTCAACTTTGTCGACGTTGTGTCCGAGCTGCTTCAACTGCTCAATTCTGTGTTTGGTTTGTAAGTATGGGTCGTATCTAGCTCGGATTGCTCTCATTGACGTGGGTTCGTAGCCGGTGTAGCTCTGAGTGGAATATTCGAAATCCGAATCCGGTCCGCCAGGGCAATACACGCAAATGTTTCCCGTCATGTTTATATGGGGGCATCTGTGAGGCTTGCACATGACTGCGACTACGGCGATTCCGGAGGCTGTTCTGACGGGTTTCGCTCTGAGGAGGGGAAGCAGAAGCGCTCGCTGGTGTTGAGGGACTGCGGCTAAAAGTTCGGCGCGACGGGGGAGGCCGGAGAGGCCTCCGGCGGCGGCCGCTCTACGCAGGGCTCCGCTGGCGGCTTTGAGTCCTTTGCCATCGGCGGCGCTGGCGGCTGCGGCAGCTAAAGCTTGGCCGATAGCGGCTACGCGACGTTCTTCGACGCTACTCATAATTGCCTCGTGTCACTTTGACAGCTGTCCATGCGCCAACATTGATATTGCCATCGCGCAATATTATGTTTATACAATCTTTCAAATAAATTTAATTTTGGTCATAATCATATGAGTAAATATTTTTTATTTAAAAATAATATTTTTGTTGTTTTAACATTTCCTTTCTGTGATGTGTAACTGGTACACGTTAATATATCGATATTTTATTAGATTTTAAAAATATGATAGCTATCCTTATTAATATTACTACAGACTTCTGATATGAGAATATTGGTCAAAGTATATTCAAAGCGAATTTTGGTCAATAGGAGGGCGCGAAAACAAATGTCCCTTCTCAGAAGTAAAAATTCACGTCAAAAGCAATAAAATCGCGACGGTGGATTTTTACCTTCTGAGAAGAGATAATTGTTTTTTTGCGCTCTTCTATTGGGCGAAATTCGGCTTAAATATGTTTCATCCGATGCTCACTTATTGTAAGTCATAATTTTGTTTTAAAAAGTCTTAATATAAACGTTAGATAACCGAGCGTTTCTACTGCGACAATTCGATTCTAAACAATGACTTCCTTAAATTTGGCCAGAAAAATACATGTCATTTAATGAAATACTATGAATTTTAATAAAATCAAAACAATAAAAAGACTGGGCAATTTTTGCCTCTCTTTCCTGAAAAAGCTGAAATGGCATGGTTTTGAATGTAAATCATTACCACCGCCGTTCTTAGGACGTCGGTAATGTTTTATTGCAACTGAAAAAATAATTAAAAGTATTTTATATTAAGTTTTTTCAATTTATTTTGTCATTTTGTTGTGTTGATTTATAGAATTTGTTGAATAAATATAAATTTAAAGATGTTGTCAAATATATTTTTTTATTAATTAATTTTTAAAAATATAACATGTTTTGTAACCCTTGATATTGACCTCGATGATACATGTTCTTATCTTTCATTCGCTCTCGTCACTTTACTCGCGAGCGAGCGAAGCATCAATCAGGCCTGGTGCATTAATTTATGATCTACCATTTATTTAATAAATTATATTGGCCAGTCAGTGATCACTGTTTTATTATTTCGATTTTATTAATATTATTAGTATTTTATTTAATGACATGCATTTTTCTGCCTGCCCCCCAAATCACGTCCCTGTTAAAATCCACGTTGGAAGCAATAAAATCGCAGTGAAAACGCTCGGATATCTAGCGTTCATATTAAAACTTTTTATAACAATATTACGATTTGAAATACATGATAATAGAATAAACCATATATAAACAGAATTGTGACCAATATGAGAACGCAAAAAACAACTATCCCATATTAGAAGTCAAAAATCCATGTCAAAAGCAATAAAATTGTGCGGTCGCTGTCGCCTTGGAAACGCTCGATAACGAATTCATTCATTATCTGCTTTTTTTTCATAATTTATTTGCATTTTAAATGTAAATTATGAAGTTTTTCATAATTTACATTTAAAATGCATTTTCATACGTATGTCAGATGCAAAGGTTTTAATTTCTTCATAGGACTAAAAGGTAGTTTTTTTAATAACAATCCTCGAGCTAATAGATTATTACAGTACTTATTATAGTAATTCAAAAAAATAGTTATTAGCACACATTTTGTTACTAAATCGAGGCTGTTTTTTGTAGCATTGAAGACAATATAATTTATTTTTTGTTAGTTATATTATTAATATCAAAAGAAAGAAGTAAACAAGCAAATTTGTATACTTATGAACATTATCAAAGATTAATTTATGTCTTGCGGATTATTACGGTTGATGGTGAACTGGCGGCTAAATAATCGTTGAGTGACCACGATAAAATCACATTTTTTGTAATACACCATAACGGTTCAGTAGTAACATAATTGGCTTACGGTTACTAAATAGTACGATGCTGGCCACACAGCGTAGTTAAATTACCTCTACCCATTAAATGTCCATGAAGATTTTAATAATCGCCCGAAGGCATCCTGTGCATCACTTATAAAAGTTAGGTTTTTTGATCATGGACGCCATTTGGTGGGGGGAGGTAGGAGCCCATTTGTCCTTCCCCTAGAGTTTGGCTAAAAAGTGCATGTCATTTAATGAAACCCTATGAATTTTGAACGACCATTTACTGGCCAACATTGCCCTGCTCCTGGAGAAAGCTGAAATCACATCCCTGATTTTGCCACTAATGAAATTTTATATGTCTGGACATTTTTCATTTTTTAAAATATTCTATGAAAACTTTAGTTACAGTATTTAAAAACCAGCTCTATGAATTGAATTTGTATATAATCGATAGCAGAATTGCTAATATAAATGCTGGTAGGAAAAAAACTGCATAACGCCTTACTATTAATGTTGCGTGTTGATCTTAGATTTGAATTCATAATACGTGGGTTTGTGTGTAAACCTTTATTGAGCTCGGCGTGATTCGATCGCTTCGTAACGACGATCGGAGCCGACTGCTATCAAATCGGGAATAATAACACATTTTAATATATTTCAGGAATAAATATTAAGTAAAGAAATTGTTTCTAAGGATTTATAATTATAGTTGTCAACTAGTGATACTTATTTTATTTTTTATTATCATCTTTCTCTAGATGTACTTAAATCTTAACCCCTTAATTCTCGGACGTTTTCTGCTTTCGACAACCATAATAAACAATTCTATTTTAAAAAGCAACTTCATTTTTAGAGTTAGGGTCGGTTGGTGTTGGCTCGCTGCCAATTGAAATACTTTATGATATATTGTTCAAAATGTTATAGATTTTTCAATAGTCATAATTCCACTTACGCATCTTCTATGTCCTAACCATGTGCCATTTTTATGGAAGCCGTCATATCAGACGGTGCTGCGTCCAATTTTTGACTGCAGAAGTCAGATGCCGTAGCTAGGTGCTGCGAACTGTGGGGTAGTACAATGTTTGTATTTTTATTATATTATTACAAATTAGTAATACAGTTAAAAACAATAATGTATATTTTTTAATAAATAATATTTGCCCGTTAGGTCATGAAATAAACAAACGTAATTTTTGAGGCGTTATAATATAAATTAAAAAATATTTCTGGTGCTGATCGCAAGAATTTGATATTTTAAATTTTATATTAAGTATTTCATAAAACATCTTTGTACTCTTTTTTTCTCTGGGAATTTCATTAAAGTAGAGACTTTTAAATGATATTTGCCATTTTTGAATTGAGCCAAAATTATGCCATCACAAAAAATATTTTTTTAACAATTAACCATAATTAGGAGGTGTTAAATTAGCAAATTTAATTTTAAAATAATATTTTATTATTTATTTATCTATACTAAGAGTCTATATTTTGTTCTGAAGAAGAGGACATTAACAAAAATATTAGGTAAAACGAGTACCAAAGTATTGTTAAATGGAAACATTAAGATATTAGATAAATAATTTGTTAAAAGTCCAATATCACAAAAACATAACCTCTCAAATTGACAAATATATTTGATGTCGTATACACTTTTTTTACGTGAATCTCAGCAACTGCGATATCGTCCGACAGAGTGATAAGCAGTTATAGGATACTGGTATCCGTATCACTCGAGATGAACTAGCAGTTGTAATACGTCTATCGTCGGCGGTGAACGGGTCAGTGTCCAGTATTTACTTTTTATTAATGTAGTTGTCATTGAGACCCGTGACCTCACAATCGTTATCAATATTGCGCAATAAAAATACGTTTTTTTTGCATTTGCATACATATGCAAAAGTTCCACTCGAAGAGCACTAACATCCAATACTTTTCTTACCTATTATAAGAGTTTTTTTTTAATTCATAAGTGAATCGACATTTTGTCAAGGTTAAAAGTCTCAATTATAACGTTTCAACTTTTGATTAAACAAGTCATAACAGATAACCTATTACAATTGTTGACATTATGTATATCATATTATATGTGTAGATGCAGCACTGCTTATCCAGAATCACAAGCGCTGCGTTGAACATCAACAAGACTGCACTTCAGCAAATCAGAACCGTCGCCGTTTCCAGAATAAACATGAGCGGTGATAAGTTTAATTTGCCCGAGCGTTTCGGAAGTGGCGAAAAGAGCGTATGGTAATAAAACATAATTAGTTATCGTAAAATTGTTATGTCCGTACATAATTTCCGACTATTGTTATTATAATTCAACAAGCTCGTTAACTTTTATGTGCCACTATTCCGTTCTTATCAATTGATATTTTTACTACGATATTATAAAAAAAAATATTTATCACAAGTCACTATACATTGCTTAATATATCAATTTCAGGGTCGAATACATTCAGCTAGCTCAGGATTACAAACCGTTGAACTTGGGCCAAGGTTTTCCAGATTTCGCCGCTCCCGATTACGTCTGTAAAGCTCTATCGGAGATCGCCGTAGGACCCAACGTTCTGTTGAACCAATACACTAGAGGATTTGTAAGATTATAATCACTATTCGAGTAAAATATTACGTATTAAATCTGATTTTTGATTTAGGGTCATCCAAGATTAGTGAACGCTCTATCCAAGCTCTATTCTAAGTTAGTGAATCGTCCGTTGAATCCGAACACTGAAGTTCTCGTAACTGCTGGAGCATACGAAGCATTGTTTTGTGCTATTTTAGGTGAATATATAATCTAATACTATCATAATGTCAAAAGCCTTATTTCTCAAAAATATGTTAAACATATTGTTACATCGGAAGCCACTTACAAGACCAAATCTTTGCCTGTTAAAGAGCTATTTTGAATTCCAATTCTCAACTTAATCTTACGTTACAACAAGACGGGCTTTAGAAAACCATCCAAAGTTTTGTTTCACTTTTGCCCAATTTCAAATTTAAACCGAAAGCTCAACATTTGGGTGCCGTACAATTTGTTCTTGGGTTACATAATGATATAAAAACGACACTAGTACAGCACCTTTTTCTAACCCCCAAACATAATTGAACGATAAATAGATTATGCTTATTTTATTTACTTATACTTACATCAAATCTGATCAGTTGGGACTCATGGTTAAATAGTTGGGGATACTGCCGTATTATTATTTTATAAATGTACATTGTCGAGCATAATATGCGTACGAATTATATTTACATTATTATAAATATATTCATGTTTTTATTATATAAATGTAATTTCAACGCCTGTTACGTTGGACACTGAATCTTACATGTCATGTTTTCCTAATTTTTCTGGTGGCATTATTCAAAATAGTTTTATTTAATATTTCATACACATACATGCATATTTATTTATTATAAGTCTTCCACTGGAATACGGCTGGCGTTAGCCCGATGCGTTAGAACAGGGTAAATACAATCAACGATTTCTAAGTAGTGAGATAACAGACTGAAATCAATAGATGTCATTATGTATGATCCAGCTCAATTTTATTTTAATTATTCATCCGCGAGGAAAACTTTGAATGATCGATTGGAATTATAATTATATAATAATAAGTAATTCCAGTCTCCAAGACACAATAGAATTTGAAAAACATTAGGGTCATTAAGGGATTCAAATCCAAGTCTTTCAGATATCAGGTAGACCTTTACCACTTGTCTTTCATGCTGTTTTTTTTATAGTTACTTTTCTAAGTACATAGTTTATATATACGTAAGTATAAATTATACTTGAATTTTGAAATTAAACATGTGGAGATTTGGCAATACTAATAAGACACATTCCACCGCCAGCTGTAGGCATCTGTCAATGTCGTTCATTCTTTTGTGTTTGTAAAGGCACGGAATTGCCGTTGATGTATTTGGAGATGCTAATCAATGGGAATCTCTGATCGTCACATACAAAGGGTCTGAAAGACTACTAACATTTTTATTTATTATGCTTTAAACTATACATATGTGACGAGTGCTTTCTCACAGTCAATATATATTCAATACTATTACTTATTCTATATTATATTTATTTTTATTAATATCTTGTAATTATGTAATTTATTTTCAACCCTAAATTAATAAATATTAATGTAAATGTATACAACTTTTTCTCTACAGGGCACGTTGATAAAGGAGATGAAGTTATTATTATTGAGCCATTCTTCGATTGCTATGAACCGATGGTTCGCATGGCAGGCGGAACTCCTCGATTCATACCTTTAAGACTGGTAAATACGATTTTCATTAAAATGCTTTCGTCTTCAAGCTTCTAATGATGATATACATTTTAGAAAAAGAAAGATGGCGTCATCATGTCTTCAGATTGGGCTTTGGATGAGAAAGAGTTACGATCGTTGTTCAACGATAAAACCAAGGCAATCGTTCTAAACACGCCCAACAATCCCTTGGGTAAAGTGTACAACATAAAAGAGCTGGAACTCATAGCCGAATTATGCAAAAAATATAACGTAATGTGTATATCTGACGAAGTATATGAATGGCTCGTATATAAACCGTACAAACACATAAGGATCGGTAATTATCTTTTCAACATGCATTAGGTTCGCTCTCTATTGAAAAATCAATAGAGTGATTTAAGCATATAGATATATTTATATATATATACATATATAATATATATATATATTGTAAATAAAAGATTGATTTATTTATTAGCAACATTACCTGGTATGTGGGAGCGTACAATCACAATTGGATCTGCCGGTAAAACTTTCTCAGTCACAGGATGGAAAACTGGCTGGGCATACGGTCCCGAAAATCTCATGGAGAACTTACAAGTCGTCCATCAAAACTGCGTATATACTTGCCCTACTATAATACAGGTATTGATATAAAGACTTCTAAATAATAATAACCTTAACTAACGTTATGATGAACGTTCTTAGGAAGCTATAGCTCAAGGATTCGAATTGGAGTTGGAGAGACTCGATTCTCCCGAATGTTATTTCTATGCATTACCGGCCGAATTGGAAGCTAAGCGTGACTACATGGCCAAGTTTCTCTACGACGTCGGTATGAATCCGACGATTCCTGAAGGCGGTTATTTTATGATCGCCGATTGGTCTAAACTCGGTACGACAACTTTATATCGAGCCTAAAAAATAATTCATATTAATAATCTTATAATTTTAATTTTAGCTAATAAAATCGACATGTCCAAAGAAACCGATACTCAGAAGGATTATAAATTCACTAAGTATATGACGAAAAACGTCGGCCTCCAAGGCATTCCACCGAGCGCGTTTTACGGCAAAGGAAATAAACATTTGGCTGAAGATTATGTTCGCTATTGTTTCATTAAGGTAACCGAGATAAAATTATGTCGTAGAATGCAATATTTATTTCGAGAAAATCTTATCATTGCAGAAAGACGAGAATCTCCAAAAGGCAGCTGAAATACTCCACAATTGGAGTCAGAAGAGTAAAATGTGATTTTTTAGTTAAAAATCTGATAATATTTGATATTCATACTTTGTTATATGATTTGTTGATATAAAAATAATAAACTCTATACTGAAATATGCAAAAGTTTTTACCTCTTGTTTTCATATCGTGCGATAATTCAAAAACTCCGATAACATTCCATAAAATAATCAATATATATTTATAAGGCTTCTCAAAGTTTTTTGTTAAAGTATACTTAGTGATATTAATTTAAATAGGTTTACCGTAAAAATATCTACGTCTTCGTGAAACACTGCAAACGTTGAAAATGGAACAGGCTATTTCTGCCTGAATTTTACAATCCCAATGTGCTTGTGAATTGACACTTCTGCATAAAACAAATGAAACGGTCAGAATGTTAAGTACATACTTAAAAAATGAGCAGCATATTTTATTCTTGTCAAGTTCTTAATCACGAAGTGGTGCATTGAACAATATTCTCATATCAGAATTCAGTAGTAAATTAGTAAGGATAATTATCATATTTTTAAAACTTGATCTATTGTGGCGCTTGTATATATGAGCAAAGAAATATGACCACGCCTTGAAAGAGTGAAGTTTGCTAGATGAACACATTCGAAAGGTCGATAATGCAAAGTGGTGATAGCAATGGTGTTTTTTTACTGTCGCTGGATAGCGTATTGCTTGTGCAATCTATAATGCACAAAAGTTTGACACATTGTCTATGCATTCTTTTAAATAACATCTTAGTAAATACATTTTCAGCCTGCCAGGCACATATGCACCTGTTGAAAGGATATTCTCAATAATGAGTAACAAGAGTCTGAAGAAAGGGATAGAATGGGTGAATTAAATTTAACAGTGAATTTTTCAAAACGATTAAAAATAACAAAGATTTAAAAAATAAGTTAGTGATAAATATGTAAGAAAAAATATTATGGTAAGTCTAATATTGATATAAGCGAATCAAAACAAGAAGTAGTAGGGGGGGGGGGATAATAGCGCACAGTTTGAGCATCGGCGGGCAGCCGGAGTGGGTTCGCACCTGGCGCACTCGCAGTCAGAGGAATGTGGCCGCCGAGCGTTCCGGTCGACTTTAGTCAACAATCGCGACGCTGCGTTCGATGCAGGTAAACTTTATTTACTCACTTTTACTCTCTTGAGGACATTTTTATTTTATCTTTTTTGCATGTGCATGATCCTCCTCGTTTCGGTTTGTTATTTCATGGTTCGATGCAACCACATTTGTTGTTTTAAAAACAAATGAATTTTAAAAGTTATAACGAAACGTCATCGCCTCGCCATTCGTGTGCGTGGAGCCATTTTGTTCAAATTTAAATAATGCGATTCGAATCTGTCATTATCAGCGTTGCCAACACAAACGAAATCTTTGATTTATTAGATATACATTAGCGGACATATCCGGGGATCAGAGCAGATAAAACGGACAGGGCTGCCAATGTAATTTATGACAGTGCAGACTCCGTGATCTATTTTATAACAATCCGTGATCTATTTGCAAACATTTAGGCACTTTAAATTAATTCAAAATATTTATATCTTATCGTATTCTGATTCATTTTTATGATATTTATCGGACTAGTTGCTTATTAATTCATATTAATCATATGATATAACAATTATTTGCCAAAAAAATAATATGTTTTAGCTGTCGTCCATTAAGATTGAATCTTCGATTAGTTAGTACAAGTTTTTTGTGATAGTAGTCAATTTCAATAATTTGGTACTAAAATTTGCCTGTTTATTTACAACTGCTGATTAAATTTTGTATTTCATATAACTTGCGTCACAGAAAATGACTATATCAACTATAAAATCATATACATGCTAGCAAAATACTAATGATTTTAAACTATTACTATGCAATATATTTAAATGAATATTTCAGAGCTCCTGAGGATATTTTTCAGATGTTAATAACTTAATAAGCGTGCATATTTTATATCGTCAGATCTACTAATTTACTAATCATAGTTAATAATAAAAATGTTTTGAGCATCTATTTTTTTTTTAATTTGCTCATCTATTTTTATTAGGCATAAATTTTAAATAAATTTATATGCCTAGCACTAAAAATGTAACATATCTTTACCTATCTAAATGTTTAACTCAGTGTTTTTAAAGAAAAATATTTTTCATCGATTCTTATTATCATTAAATTAATTCAAAAACTATTTCATGCCATTGTCATACTAACGGGGTAACAAGTTCACAAATAAATTGTTGCCATTCATTTTATAAAGTGATGAACAACGATATATCGTTGTTTAGCATCCAAAGAGTTGAACTATTGTAACCGGAACAAACCCGAGTATGTTATTATATGAGATATCATAACAATTAAGTGTCCACTAAAGTTCGGCAACATGTGGTTGAATTTAAAAATACTGTAAGATGCTGAAACAATATTGTGTTCATTTCATGGTAAAACAGATTTGAATAACAGAAAAGGCAGCGTCCTATTTTGTTTGTGATTTTATCAACCCATTGGCTTGCTTTTTTATTATTTCTTTGATTTCATTTTTCAATTCAGTTCCACAAATTTGTACTTATACTCTTCGTACATGTTGGCTTTTAGGCACATTTTCAGTTATTTCCATCTTCACTTTTAGATTGTAGATTGTAGGCTGGTACTTTAAAAAGCTTTGGAATTTCTTTCTAAATTTGCCAATTTTAGGTGCTTTGTCCTTCTTGGACCATTCCATTCGACGATTATTATGTAAAAAATACATATTTAAAAAATAAAATAATATTTGGCCAGTGGCCATAGATAACGCCACAGAATAAATGTAGATAAAACTATTGTCATATTAATAATTTATTTAGTGCATTTATTTGTGATTTTAGCATATTCACCTATTTTACGGAATTTCCATTTTTAACATCTATTTAGTATTTATTAAAAAACGCTAAAAACATGTGTGTCTAGTAGTAATGTTTAATTTGTATTTAATAGATTACACTAAATATCAGCTAGTTATTATAACTATTAAACAAATATTTTAAATAATAATAATGTTGGGGTTCGAAAGTACCCCTCTTAGGGATGGCAAGGTTAATCGAGGAACCATAATTAAAATTTAGAAACAAAACCTAAATTTCTTTAACGAATCGGTCATAATTTGGGCAACATAATGATCGGAGATACTTTTGCAGAAAAAAATGGGCGAGCACTATACATCCCTTAGACTCATCTATATATATATATATATATATATATATATATATATATATATATATATATATATATATATATATATATATATATAAATATATATATATAAATATATATATATATATATATAAATATATATATATATAAATATATATATATAAATATATATATATATATAAATATATATATATATATATATATATATATATATATATATATATATATATATATATATATATATATATATATATATATATATATATATATATATATATATATATATATATATATATATATATATATATATATATATAAAAAGGGATACACAACGACCAAATCAATTACTTTAGATATTAACGAGGCAAAAAAAGTAAAAAAAAGTTTTAAATATTTTTAATCACATTGATATGACACTTGCTATAAAATAGCTCTTTTAATTATTTTAGATAAGTTTGTTAGTCAACCTTATTCGTCATCATATGCAACCATCAGCTATGACAATCGTTGATATGATGCGCGTTTTAGAGTACCGCAGGGATCAAATCTGAGTCCTTTGCTCTTCTTGCTCTTTCTTAACGACATACATGCGTCAGGTAATAATTTTATTTTGTAATTTATTCTGATAATTTGAAGCACTTTTTAAAGTTGCTAAGGGTCGGTTTTGACAAACCGTCAATCTCCTGTGACTCTCGGCTGCTTTAGAACAGGAAAGTCATTTCAGATATATCCAGGGAGAAGGTCATTACAAAATAAAACTATTTTACCAATTCAAATTTTGTTTGAATTGAGTTAAAATCATTTGTCGGTAATGCACGTAAAATGCGAGAAATTAACTGTTGCAGCGGAAAGTAGGCTAGCACTAAGCCTCCCTCAGTCATATTTATATAAAAATTAAATAAAAAACTAAAAATAATAATAAAAATAAATGTTTTAATTGCCGTAATTTTAATCAAATCGACATGAAACTTGTTATAAAATGGCTAGCTTTCATATTAAGATTTTTTATAACAATATTACGTATTAATATCAAGCATATCTAAACCGAATTTTGATTGAAATTTTTATAGGAGAGCGCATAAAAATATCCCTTCTCAGAAGTCAAAAATCCACGTCAAAAGCAATAAAATCGTGCCGTTGCAGTGTGAACGTATTCTGTTATGATTGCACTGAAATGATATATTCTAAAAAATATTTTCGGGATAGATTTGAAATTTTATTTGAAGGATCATCTGAGAATTTCTACTCTAGAACCAGGGACGTTATTTCAGTTTTTCTATGAGGGGGGGGGGAAGGGTTGCCAGATTTTAAATTAGGGTTCAAAAAAATTCTCAATTATTTTTTCGCAGATAACGATTTTGACTTATTATTCATATTTAAACCTGTGTAAAAATGCTAAGGATGATATTGGATGCCCCATGGTTTTTTGGTTGGCCCAATGGTGAAAAATAGAACTACAAAACAAACAAAATATTATTAACCCTTAGACTGACCACTTAACCACTTACGCCAACGACTCACCGGTGAGTCACTTGTTGATTATTTTTTTTAAACAAATTAATTTTTTAAAACAAGTTAACGAATTATTCACATTTTTTTAAAATAATAAAGATTATTTTTCTTGCTTAATTTTTCGGTAAAACAAGCATTTCATATTTATTTTTAGAAAGAGATACTGACGCGTGAAGAAAAATAACAGATGACTTACAAAATAGTCGCTGGCGTTTAAAGGGTTAATTAGCTTGCGAAGGTTCAACAAAAGTCAAAGACAGGAAACCTTATAAAGTAGAGGCTAAAATGATATCTTCAGTTGCAAAGTGGCGACTCATCCACTTGCCACAAACGGACAAACAAATTGAAATTTTTCATATATAATATAAAAAAAATCTAAACCATACTGTGGCCATTTTAAAACGTATCTAATAAAAAAACAACCAAAATAATTAAGTTAAATTTTTAATATAATATTTAACTTAAAAATTGATTCCACTTCATTAAGAATGACTAAGTCTTAATATTTAAAAATATATAATTTCAAACAAAACTGTTTTATCATCAACTCGGTCTAATCTTTTTTTTAGAATCATTCTATCTTTACGCTTACCACTCGTCATTAGACTAAAAATCCTTTCAGATTGAATTTAGATTTATAGAAAATAAACCCATATTTGATTACACGGTAATTGCCTACGCACACATACAACGGGTCCCGTTGTATTGATTGTTAACTCCTTGTAGCGTAAGCTTCGCCGTGCACACATTGAACGTTTGGACATTGAGTGGACAGTGGGGCATACTCTGATTTATTTGTAAAAAAAATTCACGAGTGGATCGAAGGTTCCCCGACATCACCCGCTATTGCCCGAAATTAAGTTGACCAGACATCCTTCTTTGAGGAGAATTGTCCTTCTCAAAAATTTTGTCCGCATTTTCGAGATGGACATTTTTTTAGCTCTCGCGGCAATTTGTCTTCCTTAATCCTCCTCAGACAAAAATTTCTGAGATAGTTTTTGAACAAACATTTTCGAAATGACCTTTTTTCATTCTCCACAGCAATAATGACTTTTTATCTTTCGTGTTCTCTTTTGCTACTTTTAAAATCTGGTCACCTTACCGAAATTCATACGTTTCATCCATCACTGTTTATAGCACTATTTTATTATTTTACAGTCCAAATGTTTTTGGCCAAATTCAATAGGAGGCAAATGTTCCCACCAGCATTCTCTGGTTGTCGTCTTGACTCATAACACAATTTTGGCAACCCTACTTACGAGTGCGTGTGTGTGCGTTCACCGAACCGCATTCTTAACCTGGAAACAACATTGAAACTGGAATCATATTTAAGCATCTCTTTCGAGAGCCGGCGATCTTGACACCAGAGAATTGTCCCGGAGATTCGCCGGTCGCTTCCGTTCGGACAAAATTTCAGGGCCTTTCTCTGGATGGATTCGGTCGCGAATCAGGGATAGAAAGCGGTCCGATTAGGATCGTTTCGATTTCACTGGCCGGCGAGAAGAGCCTCGGAATTCCGAGCGTGGGTTTTTTTGTGATCGAGCGGCCACACCGCAGGCTATCGCCGCTCGCAGACGCGAATCTGGGTTACGGCCTCAAAACCTCTCCTCCATTCACGAGCCGAAAGCCAAGAAGAGCAGGGCCCCTCTCGGGATCAGGTAGTCGGAAATCTAATTCGTAGCCCTCGAGGGGCTCGATTAACTTTTCGGGGCTTCCGAGCGGAGGCAGGCGTCCGAGGAATCCGCTCGGGGCGATAAGCTGTTGTTACCGGGCGATTTTGGCGGTGTTATGTAACAGTAGCTCGGTTAGAAGCCCTCGGAATGCTAAAGCAAAGGGTGCGGATCTTTCGCCCATCTGCTTTTTATTTGTCTGCGTAGAAGGCAAATTAAACCATTACAATGTTCATTCGACTTCAATCTCTAATACAATAACCATCTTACTTTTAGAAGTACATATATTAAGTTAAAGTATATTCTATGTCTTGTTCAAACAATACATAATACACATCGCAAGTTTCTTGCGAGTTTAACTCTTCTTGACTTTGAACTTTATTGTCATCGCGTCCCATATTAGAAGAATGTGTAAAAAATATAATAACATTTCTGAAACGTATTTTCGGCTCTTGGAAATATTTTTTTGAACTTGTCTTCTACAGCGATTTTTTAAAGCTGCCTTTTCACACTTTCTGAGTCGATTCTCTTCGATCAGCAGCATAGTTTTAGATCATCACGCTTCACCGTAACTAATCTGACGTGCTTTACGAATTATGTTGCGATGTACTCGATTCTGGCACACAAGTCGACGTTATATTCAATGATTTCGAAAAAATGTTCGATAAAGTAAGCCATGAATTGCTGCCGGAGAAGTTACGGCTATGTAGCGTGTCGTAAACTTATTTATTTAATCGTACAATCTGTTTGCTACGATTGTATGTATCTTCATGTGGAGTTCATAGGGTTCATAACTTAGAAATGTTTTGATTTGAGTAGCATAAAATGAAAGTTTGCAATTCTACGTCGGGAATATTAGGGTTTGCTTTATGGAATGCGCCAGCTATTGTCATTATGATTCATAAATTGGAAGCCCTTTAATCACACACACACCTGTGATGTAAAAGTTGTCTTGAATGTAAATTGTTTATCAGGTGCTGATTACTGTAAAAATAATGAAAAAAACGACCACGTACAGTTTCTTCACAAATATACTTCTAATTTTGACATTTAGTAGAATGAAATATACAGTGAAACGGTTTTTATGTACAATACATATTTATCATATATTAAATAATTATGTACAATACTTTGTTTATCGATTGCTTTGTGATCATCTAGACCGTTTCTCTTTTAAGGCATAAACACATTTTGTGCGTGTCCAAAAAGCGATGCAATTGGCTCACAAACATCCTCATCTGCGATTCACAAGAGCTGTCTTAAACCAGCATTATAAATTTGTAACAGAGGGGAGAGACGCAGAAGGGATACGCCGCACGGTGGGGTATTTGCTCAATCTGGGCGGCCAAAACACCATTTTTATTACATTTTGCATTGCATTCGATCTTCGAATGTGTTCATCTAGCAAATTTTACTCTTTAAAGTCGTGGACATATTTCTCTGCATTGTTATGATTTGCCAGAGCATATTTTAAAAGGGACGGTAGCTGTGTTGCTTCCAGCTGAACCTCATTTATATAGATAAAAATGAAAAATCGTCGGATGAGGAAAAATAACTGGTTTCAGACGAGAAACCGTGAAATTCACAATTTAATATGTATGTATTCATATTTTGTTTACTTTTTTGCATAAAAATGTATTGTTTTTTTACTGTAATGTATTTTTTAACACTTAAAATACTATATTTTAGACTTTAGAGCACTTACAGAATTAACTCAAGTGGATAAATAATTTTGGTCGCCCTGCCAAATACCCCACGGTGCGCTGTAGAGACTCCACAGAGTCACAGCAGTAGGGACGAGTTAAGAGACCGTTTTGAAAGCATCTCAACCGAAATACAGTCGACAATAATACAACTCGACATGCCAACAAAGAGTTTCATGATCTGACATTTAATTTCGCCGCCTGATAGCGGCATCTATATGTTTCTATGGATCATATGTAGGGATTCCAATCCCGGGCCAAAATTTTGATCCCGGGATTTCGGTATTGCATTTAGTCGATCCCGGGATCCCGGGATAATTTTCATGTTATTTTATCGATAAAAATAATTAAAAATTAATAATACAATATATTTTTACATCTGTTTTTTATAACGTACAATGTATAAAGTACGTATAATTTTAGTCTTGGGCTTAAAATAGAAAATAATATAATAAAAATAAAAAAGGGAAGGTCTTATATATTTATTTGAGAAGAAAAAAATGAACTTTTGACAATGTATGTACATACATAGACACAATTAATTGAAAACGTTATTTTGAATAAAACTCACGAAGTAACATCAAAGCATCAAGTGTTTTATCATTTAGCCTTGATCTGATTTTGGTTCCTAAGCAGCCTGCAGCTGAAAAAGCACGTTCAGATTCACAGCCTTAAAGATTCACAGATGACACGTGCAACTCGCGCAAGTTTGTACACGAAATATAACGATGTTGTCAATAATAATTCGATTGTGCTTGATAAATCAACCAATCCGAAAAATTCGGGATTATGTTTTATAATCCCGGGACTCATCGGGTATTGAAAATCGTTCGGGATTGGAATCCCTAATCATATGTAATTATGTATATTTGTTAATAACTGCAGCTTTTCCAGCGTCTATTTGGCTGCAAAGTCACACTTCTTCGGCCTCAAAACCAGTTGTGAATATGTCAATATATTGTGTGGTGATCAACCGGGTTATAGTGACGTCAGTTTAGCTTTTGCCAGTCGGTGGTCGTTTTTTTTAATATTTTGATTCCATTAAAATGCATTAAATGAAATACAAATGATCCCACCTGCCCCTCACTTCCAGCCTTTAGATTAAGACTTTTTATAAAAATATTATGACATTAATGAATCATATCTAAACCAAATTTTGACCAATAGGATAGCTCAAAAAAGAATTATCCCTTCTCAGAAGTCAAAAGTTCACGTCAAAAGCAATAAAATCGTACCGTTGCCGTCGCAGTGGGAACGCTCGTTACCGAGCGTATGGTATATTAAATTCCATTCAATAATAAAAAATAAATTTCAATTAAAAAATATATTCCAATTAAAAAAATATAAATATATAATTTAACTACTAAAGTTAATTCTGCCAAAATATAATTTACTTTATTAATTAAATATATTCATTCAAAATTACTTGGAATTGTTGCAACACTTATTAAAAAAACTTTAGACTACAAAGGGTTAATCGAAGTTTCTGATGCAAAGAGATGAGGAAAATTACACAATATGGAATATTTTAGCGAAGGATATTTTATTCAAATTGTTTCGTGGACTCTTAAGTACTGTATAACGTTTACATGGATTACAAATTATCTTACAGTACAATTAGTTAGTTGTCTTAGAATTGGGAACAATTTACAATGTTAAATTAAACAATACAACATTTGCTTAGGAAAAGAGTTGCATCAACACTTACAGACGAGATAAGATATTTCTCAAGAGGCTATACAAACAAGATTAATAGAAGTTTACCTTTATATTAGTTTACCAAGAGAGAGTACAAGAAACTATTCATGAACAAATGTAGAGCATGTACAAAATTACATAGTTAAAACTTCTGAATGACTCGAATTGTTATATTTGTTCTACAGAAGCTATGGCTTATGTACACGCTTTCAGTGACGTCTCGAATCCAAATTGTTGTAATGGAACCAATTAAAAAACAACTCTTATTTGATCAATAGCATTCCGAGGTAGATTATGTCAAGGCTCGAAAAATAAAATTATTTGACGTCAGGAGTCTCTCGATATCTATCCCAATATTTGCACAACTGTGTCGCACACGTGTGACTGCAGTCCTTCACCAGTTTCGGCCAGTTTATACTCATGACATATTTTCTCTTTGTTTTCAGACACTGACTTCGGCTGAAGATGGCCAGCTGCGGCAGCTGCAGTGTAACGTTCGAGTTTCGTGTGTATTTATTAGTGATCAGTGACGACGAGTGATCGAGTGCTTAATAACGTAATGAAGTTCTCCAACGGGAGCAGCTCCAGCAGTCTGGCGAGCGACTCCTTGTCTAGGAAGTCGACTCTGTGCATTTACACCGATGCAGATTTCCTCAATGGACCCAAAGAAGTAAGTTTGATCGATTAGATCGCGTGCGAGGCGGTAGACGTGGTAGAAATTCCAATAGATTCCACGCATCTTTCGCGCACGCGACATGAGTTATCGCACGATTGTTCCGCGGACTTTTTGTGTAGCTATCGCTTTCTTGGTGACAATATTGCGAAGAAAGCGAGACAATGTCTTTGTTTCTAAACAACTTTTGCTTATCGAGTGTCTACAATCCTTTAATATCTAGATAAATGGATCTAAGGAGCATTGAAAGGCTGTCACTGTAACTCGCACCGCATCTCCACTATGAATCGTAATTTCACGCTTTAGTTTGTGTCAAAAACGGGACAAAACTAATCATTCGTAATATTATAGGTGTTATACAACATAATCTAAAAGTAATTATACACACTTTGTATGCGGGAAACGAGAAACGGTTAAAAGCGGGAGACGAGGACGAAACTTTTTTTGTACTGCGATGTTAGGACTTGATTCATCCACGCACTACTTCTATCGTAAATAGTTATTGTTTATAGCAAGAATCTATTTTATTACTTCAACATTGTCATCCGATTTTTTGACTAAACAAAACCGAATAACTGTTAAAAATAATTTGAGAATCAAAAATAGGGATGAATTAAAAAAACCTTGTTATAATAAAAATGTGATATACATTAACATAATTGTTTTTTTATTACTGTTTTAAAATCTGTTCTGTATATATTTTAAATACATTTTCAATTTTCTACTTAAAAATTGACGGCGCCAACACGATTTTATTGCTTTTGTCGTGGATTTTTGCCTTCTGAGAAGGAATAATTGTTTTTTGCGCTCTCCTATTAGTCAAAATTCGCTTTAGATATGCTTCATTGAATATTTTTGCCCTAATAAATATGAACACTAGATAAAAAAAGCGGCGATGGCAACGGCACGATTTTATTGCTTTTGACGTAGATTTTTGACTTCTGAAAAGGAATAATTGTTTTTTGCGCTCTCCTAAAAAATGAATTTTAGAAAATGTAGAAATATGCTTTTAACTAGAGAATGATTCTCACTGATGATAGTAAATAAATTTATATGCTTTAGATAGTGTGCAGTAAGTTCGTAGTAAATATCTTTAGGAAATTGTACGAAATTTAGATAATCAAACGAGCTGGGGGTGCCTCTTATATTCCAGAACGGAAGGTATCGATTTTATCGACGGAACAGCAAAGGATTTTTTCATCCTTCTTGGCTTACTTCGTGGATGTTTCTGAACCCTCTCAACAGATTAAAATAGTCGGTAATGTTTTTGTTTTATCAAATTGATCAAAACAGTGGATTATATATTAAAAAAATACTTTATTAAAATATTTGAAAAATATTGAAATAAGCTTTTGACTAGCTTTTAATTAAAACAATACAATAATATATTAGATGCATAATTAAAAAACGCGATTGCATAACTCACAAGCTAACAAAAATCTATAGAAGTGGTGGAAAAGTATGCCACGACAATTAGGCCACGAACTCGTTGAATCATTGATTAATTTCATACCTTTTCGTGTTTTAGTGACATTAAAGGCTAAAGGGGTGCAATAAAATAATTTTTCACCACATGATATTTTTTTTAATATTGACCAAATTTTACTGTTTTATCGTTTATTTTAATTAATATATAAAATAATTCAATTTATATTTAGCAGCTGTAAACAGTGTTATGCACCGGAGGCTCCTTTTGTATCATAAGAGTCATTGACAAGTCAATGACTCATACTTGACATATATTTTATTTTTAATAATAAAAGTAGCTAGCATTGGGATCGTGTAATATAAAATATACCGTGGCACGAAAACGGTTAAACAACGATTCTTGTCTCCCGCATACAAAGTATTAAATTTGTCGGCGACTTCTGTTTTTAGTCAATTCGTTATAGACGTATATTAAATCAATACGATACTCTCCATCCTAGAAAGAAATCTCCTCTTTTTGGTTACATCTATACAAAACTAGCTCCTTAAAGCTATCTTTATCTCTCTTAAAATACTTATGTTTTGTTCTTCTTGAATAATGGAGTGACACAACTGTGTTCAGTGCTTTATGTAGTAATATCTAAGGAACAGTACATCGTATTGATCTAATCCGGTTGTGGTTGCGTTGCAACTTCAGATGGTATTCTTTCGATCAATAGATATAGCACACACGTTACCATGGAGTGCTTTATTGACGCTTAGTGTAATTTAGAACATCTGTCTCTGAATTTGCGAGCACTATTTTTAGTCCTATTTACAAATTTGAAAGAAAATTTGAATGAAAAATAAGTTACGTCAGTTGTTGAAAGTTTGTTTTCTACCATAAGCACACAACATGTTTTTGGAATGCTTTACTTTGGACGTCTAACGGCGAAAGGTGCCATTGTGCGGCCGTGAGAGAGCACCGTATGTATTTTCACGTGTGTTGTGTGTGTGTGCATAAGTTGCGCACACGCGAATATCGCAATTTTTGTATAGAGACGTTGAGAACCAAAGGTGTGGGATTCGCCGTGTCAAAAATAGCACTTGTCTTGAGAAATTTAAGAAATTTTGGAGGGTCATGCAGTAGATAATTACTTTATAAAAGTGGGTTTCGAGGCAATATGACTTCTTCTATGTTTATCGAATTTTTGCGTTCATGACGTTTAGACAAAAATGTCTTGAACCTTTAAAACAGGGGTGGTCAACCCAAATGATCTTGCGGACCACTTTGGAAATGCATCATAACTCCGCGGGTCACATATAAAATTATATAATATATCCCCATATTAGATTTAGATACACTAAAGACATTTTTTTGGAGTGAAAAATTGAAACATAATGAATTATTATTATTGTGCTTACTATTATTCTTACATGATACAAAACGTACATTGTAAAGAATCTCGCGGTCAGTGAATTTGGCCAGAAAAATGCATGTCATTTAATGAAATACTATGAATCTTAATGAAATTGAAATATTAAAAAAACTGACTGGCCAACATTTGCCAATTGTCAAAAGCTGGGTGCCCGCCCATAAGGGTTGGACTTGTAGGACCTTAGTACTGGTAACGGCAGTGGTGCACGCAATGGGTAAATACGTAGCTATACTTCTGGATAACATTTGCCCCCCCCCCCTGTTTCTAAACCAGAAATTCACGGGTAAAATAAAGCAAATAAATAAAAACAGTATCGAATTATCCTAAAAATATTTTTTAAAATATGACATTTCAGTGAAAAAAATTCGGAATAAGTTGTTCGAAATTCCATTTTTTAAAACCAAGTATCTAGTAATAAACATTGAATATTTTCACATCCTCAAGTATTTGCAAAAAATACACACGGAATACTCGGGGGACGGTCGTACACAAAAAACGGCATTTAAGTCTTGTACGCTATTCATCGGTTGATGGTTAGCAAAAGATGTGAACAGATGTTTTTAAATATTCCAATGCAATTTTAATAGCAATTACACAGAATTAATTATTTGATTAGATAATTAATTTACCTAAGCCTTCGATTTAGAAGTAACAAAAAAAATATATTCTTCACTTTTGCAAATTGAAAAGAACAAGTTCTGCATCTACAATTATCTGATTTATAAATAGAAGATTATAAAATTATCATTCAAAATTTTACGAAGCTTTCACTTTTGACTGATTGTAGATACACATTTTTGCTGTCAACAATACATATTTTGGGACGGGTGAGCCGTTTAACGTGTTTTTATGATGAGAAAATTCATATATTAAAATTATCTCACCCTCGAAACAAACAAAATATTTGAAAACTCTGTCTGTATATATTAGTGAATAAAAATTACCCGGAACCGAATTGGGTACCCGGTTAATTGATGAAATACCCGAGAACTGGGTAATGAATTTGACCGGGTATTTGGATGCCCGATTATATTTATGTATCAATGTATATATTCTCTCACGATTTTTTTAGTATCTAATAGATAGCATCAACAATCATTTGACAAATCCAGTCTTTAATCAATAATTGGTTCATTATATTAAACAATTTATGATGATGCTTAAGAATACGTTTCATAGGGAACTCTTATGTATACATTTGCGTACAATCCCATACAATGAAACCATTCAAACTTACGGAAGGACCTTGCAACTCGAGGGTTTTAGCTTCAAACTCATATTTTATATAAACTAGGCTTATTTTGAAGAATCTACCGACACGGACCGAAGTCGTACATGTGCAATATTACTGTTTTTTATTTTAATTCAATTAAAGCAACGTGACACAATCGCGGTATGAAATCAATTCGCTCTGAAAACTGCAATGCAACAGCAGATAGTTGCAACACTGCACTGCCACAACGCAAGTCCATATTTATGGGTCTGATAATCGCAGAACGGAAGCACGCTTGTGCACTCTCGGCTCACTTGGAAGGAAACGTTGCGGAATGTTGTGTGTGTAGAAAGTGGCAGCGCACCGCGAAAGGACTGCAGGGTCCTTAAGTACACCGATGTACCCGAATCGGACGCAGTGACTCGAGTTACGTAAGATAGATTAGAAAATACGAAAGCATTTTCCGGACGTCGGTCCCAAATCCGAGAGCGATGAAAGTGTCGATAAGCGCGCACTGTAAAAAATCGCTTGTTTTATCATTTATTTTTAGAAAGTGCAAGTGATTTGCGTTCTGCAAGGTTGCACGTGTGTGATCTAACAATAAAATGTAAGGACTAAGTTCGATATCTCTTCCATTCTTATAATTAATAAACGTTATAAAGATATACTTAAAGATTCACTTAATGATTATTTTTTTAAACAAATGAATTAATTATTTACAAATATTTTTTTAAAGAAAGTATTTTAAAGTAAAGATTATTGTACTAGCTTTATTTATCAGTAAAACAAATATTTTGTGTTTATTTTCCGAAAGAGATATTGACGCGTGAAGAGAAATAACAGGTGACTCACTAATTAGTGGCTGGCGTTTAAAGGGTTAAAAATATTGTTTATATACGATTCATTTTTTAAATCTAGATATAAAAAATATAGTTTAATGCAAAAAATATCTGTACTCGGGTTAAATATTTAAATACAGATTTTCATAAATCATTCAATATATTTAACTTTATTGATATCAAAAAACGATTTGGGTCTTTATTTTTTATGTTCTTAATTTAATAATTTACTATACGCTGATATTTTTAAAATGTATCATGTTACAAAAAGTATTATTAAACTATTTTTTATATCAATAATAAAATAATACTTAATACTGGTGAATGCGTAGTCAATTAGGCGCCGGACTGATAATCAAAAGGCAATAGGTTCGGTTTCTGCATCGGACTCAATTTTTTATTTATAAAAATGCACCTTTAAAAAAACGGCACAGCTGCAAAGTTACATCTATTGATTATAAGCTATTAAATAAAATATATGTCACTGATTAACAGACTGTTCTTTCACCACTTACATGTAGGTGTTGATTGTGTTTACACCGTTGTAATGCATTGGGCTCCTACCTGTCGAGTTACAACAGAAAATAAAAATCTTGTTAGCGAAAATATTTTTAAATTCCTTAGAAATGCTAGGCTTTATAAAAAACAAATAGTTTTAAAATATAATATTACTTCTTGAACTTTGATTTTAATTAAAGCTTTATAAAAAATATATTTACATGGCTTATCTAGGTTATATAAAATCTGGAATTACCCATAGATTTAATCATGTTGTTAGAATAAATAATGTAAATCTTTCGTTTCAGAACAAACTGGCGTTAGCCCAATGCGTTATAATGGGTCAAACAAGTAATGATACATCAGAGTGATAGTCTGTAAATCAGTGACATGTATTAAATTAATTAAAAGTTTATTATAACAGCTTACAATCAATAGAAATCACCATGAAAAGCTTAATTTAATTATTCATTACAATGTTCAAGCGTGAGATTATGAAAATATAGGAAATCAAATCTGTGATTATCGATCGAAAATATAATTATATATTAATCACTTATTCCGATCTCTCAGATACGATAAAAATGGTCAATATAGGTTTCGAACCCATGTTCTTCAGGTGTAAATCACCGAATTATACTTAATGATGTCATACTTAAATAATAAATTGTATTGTTCTGATAAATTGTAGCGAACGCGCGTTTATTTTTATAGAAGACAAAACTATTGATATTGTAGTTAATTATAAAACTCGCAACAAGGGTCGTGGTGAAGTGGGAAGCGGTTGCTTTATTTGTCTTTCAAGTTTCGGTCAATGATCGGCATAGTTCGAGTGATATTAGGGAGGCTTTTTTGCTCTTCCCACTCTTGATGTTTGGGGTGATTTGACGATTTAGGAGTGACAACAGATTTTTGAGTGTCAATTACCACAGTTGCTCAAAAAAAATGAATTATAATTAAATTATTTAGGTAGTATTTTCTACGGACAGTACGCATTTGGCTTTATGTTAATAAAATAGCATGGCACAATAAATGTAAGTTCAGAAGCAATTTCATATGTTTATAATAAATTACTCTGTGATGAATAAGTCTCGGCTTTGGAGATCGATACCAATATAATTTTCTCGCGTATATTAAATATCAAAATTTAGGGAATTGTCTCTTTCGTTATGTCATATCACAAGGAAGTGTTGTTCTCCATTGCCAAATATTTTTTGTTGATACCCATCAAGGTTTTTAGACGCGTAATAATGAACGTGACATAACGTCGGGTGATCTGTAAAAACTCGAATTGTCTACCATTTTCCCAAAAACTTTTTACTCGAGTTTCCAAATTGCGTTGGAAATTGACAAAAAAGGTCGCTCCCACGGTGGCAATTTCGCAAGTGGCAAGAAAACCATTATTTGCCTTTCGAGCCGTGCGACAGCTTCGTCGCCTTTTAGCGAGATTCGTTAGGAATTTATCGTTTTTGGCGTTTCTCCTTGGAGGTCCGCGCCAAGTGGGTGTTTTCGATTGTGCCCGAGGTCTGGGTCGGACTGGTTTCGACCCAACGGTCAAAGCTTCCGTTATTACAACCATAACCGACGGATTGGTAAAAAATCAACACTCAAGGCTGACTTCAAAATTGTTTTGGCAATCAATTCATTAAAACATCGAGGAATTCGCAAGACTCGATATCCATCATCTTTCGATCATTTCTTGGCTATTTTTTTATTAAGAAATTTGCTAATAGTAATATGTTTTCATCTTAACCAGAGACGTCATTTGCCTCCTCTTGAATTTGGCCAGAAAAAATATGTCACTTAATTAAATACGCTAATTTATTTAACCAATTAAATTCCTATGAAAATTATTTATTTAAAAACTATTTATTGGTTAGTAATAATTATTTTAATTAATCATTAATTACTTTTATAATCTTTAAACTCTTTGAATTATGTAAAATATGCATAACACAATGCTGTGCGAATTACTAATCTGTGTGGGAGTCAAAAAGAAAATGTTTAATTTAATATTGCATACTTTTTGATAAGTGACGTCATTTCAGCTTTTCAAATCACCAGAATTAAGATCAGTTGCGATTGAAATATAATCTTTGCGTCTTAAATAACAATAACAAAAATGTAAAATTAACTTCACAAAAACTTGTGACAAGCTTTTAAGGTTAATAAAGGGTGAGCCATTTCAATATTTTGTTCAATAAATTCTGCTAATTTCGGTCTCAGTGGACACAACCGATATACATATAAATATCAATAAACGACAGAAATGTTTTTCGAAGGGTTTTACCGATATTTTTTTATTTAAACAATTAGAACTTTTATTCACAATTTTTCGAAGGCATATAAACATATTTTTGTCGAGAAGAAGCGTCTCATGGATGTATTTTAGTCGGAGAGAAAAAATGACTACTTGTGTTGCTCAAGTATACAAATTGTTTCATTATAGGATTTTTTCAAATTTCATTCGAGATATTACAAACGAATATTTTACAAACTGATTGAGAGCCCATTTTCTAGTTAGATTTTGCATACCAAATCTAACTCGGTAGTGTCTATTGTAAATTGTAAATCTCTATTTTCTGTTTGAACCCTAACTTAACATAATGAAAGTTCTACACTTAATTATAACTTTCATTAGATCAAGTCCAAAATATTTCTCTCAGAGGAAAATAAGTGGAATAGGAAGTACAGACATACGTCGCATCTCACATATTGCCCCATAGTTAGTCTGCACTTGGATATTACACTGTTTTAAAAATATGATAGCTATCCTTACCGATATTACTATGGACTTCTGATATAAGAGGGCTGATCAAAGTATATTCAAACTGAATTTTAGTCAATAGGATAATTGTTTTTTCGCTCTCCTATTGATCAAAATTCAGTTTAGATACGCATCATTCGATTCTCATTTATTGCAAGTCCTATTATTGTTATAAAAAGTCTTTATATGAACACTAGATAACGGCACGATTTTATTGCTTTTGACGTGCATTCTAAACATGTCATTTAATGAAATATAAATATTAAAAAAACGACCACTAAATGGAGAGAGAGCTGAAATGACATCCCAGAATAAAACATGATAGATCTTCTTTCAAGCATTATCCATCAAATCGCTTCGGATTTATGTACTTTCTTAAGGAGTCTTGGTATCAATGGAGAAGTTTATACAAAAGAGTCTTTCACCGGTGCATTCTCGGCGCGGCAAAGACAGGAAGTCCATTTGTGTACGTCAAAAAGCAGACTGGGCATTTTTGAACGCGGGTCACTACCGGTCTTTGACGGAATCCGAGAATAGAATTCCATTTTTGCTTTTCAAGCGGCGCCCATTAAGGAAGGGGCTTTGATGCTCACAAAAAATAATAATATACGAGGGTTTTTATGTCTTTTTTCAAATATAAATCAACCGTCAAAGATTGATGGTTTTATTTTTAATCAATTTGTCTTGTTAATATCTCAGCTTCTTCTGACACAGTCTGATCCGTTGTTTTTTTTTATATGACGGCTGTCAACACATTTTTTTGTTAAAAATTAAATTGTTTGAATATTTTTAATGTTTTACAACATCTGCATATTTTTATACCGCCGCATAGGAAAGGGTAGGTCCGCGTAAACAGTTTTTGAGTAATTTATAAAAAGTACTGTGACTGGGAAGTGATTTTTAAAGATGGAAAGCGCGCTGCAAAAAATCAGTGTGATCAATGCGCACGCAAAAAAGCGCAGGCATAGTAATGCGCTCATAAAAAATAAATTTATAATTTAACTACATTAATATTATCCTGTATCTCAAAATATTTGATACAGTTTATCAGCAACTCTCAATCGTTTTTGATTAGGAAATTTAAATAATTAGTTTATTATGCTTAATTTTATAGTAGTTGAAGAGAGTAGACGAGAAGAAAATAATAAATAAATTCTTTAACTTATAAAACGAATATCATCACACGCGTGCACTTTAAAAAGCAACGCAGTACACACTGCATGGGCAGTGAGAGAGGTTTCATATGTAGGTCAAGTGCAAGAAGTGGTAGTAGGCCATCAATCAAATATGTTTGATTTAGAATATTTAAAAATATATGTTTTTTTAACTGCGTATAACGATTACCACGTAAATCGAGGGATTATATAGACGAAGTTACGCAATGGAAACTCTTTCGCATGTATGGTAGCATTTTGGACGTTGCACGCTTTCTTGTTCAAACGGCAATTAAGCCCCGAAAAGTACTCAATCCAATATGTTATTGCACACAGAGCTTATTGTATGCAAAATTACATTAACACACACAGGCAGACAACTCAACAGAAACAAAGTAACATTGAATAATTCAGCGTTCCGCTCTCTTGGGATTCTTAGGAATGTGAGCAAGTTTGGTTATCGTGTTTATATAACAATTGGAGCAACGGCACATAGAACCATACTGTTTAGATCCGGTACACTGAGACTTTTGATATAAATTATTAATTAAAAAAATCGATACTGTGTTTCCAGCGTTTAAAAATGGCGTGCTTGCCTTTTACACAACGGGGTCATAGGTACGAGACACGATCGGTTTCGAAACCGAGAGCCGATTGACCTTCTGTCTCTTTTGAAAATCGTGACTTGTCACTGCTAAGAGAACAGAGAAAAATAATGAAATTTATTAAACTGCGAAGTGCGTGATCTCTCCCCCCCCCTCGAATTTCTTCCCACACACCCTTTAGTACAATAATTAAAATTACATAACCATTCTGCTGATGTTTCGCAATCTGCGATGCAAGCGTGTTTTTAATCTGATCCGAAAGTTCATATTTTTTTTAAATGGTTAACATTTAAATTTACACTTTCTTGAATGCCTTTATTATCTGCATACAATCTAAATCTAATGTGAAGTGCGAGACAATGATATCTACCGATATCCGCATTCCTTCTAGTTATATACCAGAGGTAGCCAAGACGTCCGACATTTTATTTACCGTAAGAGTAATGGATCGTTATATTATCGGGGGAATGGAACGATTGATTACTTTTGAGGTAAATTCTTGACATCTAGTCGTTCTACTCCTGTTACCGATCGTTCACACTACGACGGCGACGGCGCGATTATCAGGGACGTCATTTGGGGGAGGGCCATTTAATGTCATTTAATTAAATACCATTTATCTTAATGAAATATATTTATTAAAAAAAAACTGAAATGCCATCCCTGATTCTAAACCAGAAATTCTCTTATTCTATACAGAAATCATATCGGAAAACATTTTCACGCGTAGATATATATTTTTACTGATATATTTTAGTGAAAATGGCAGTTTAAAGTGTACCCAAAAAATACAAAATTTGTTTGTTTGTGTATAGCATTACCAGGTAAAATAATTTTAAAAGTGACCGCTGCTGTTTCGGCTTTGAAGCAAAAGGATTTAGGGATGAAATAAAAACATTCTTATAATGAAAATATGACATAGAGCCAAACTATATGGGGGTGCTTATTATATTCCAGAATGGAAGGTATCCACTTATACAGGATTATACACTTGCCCTGGAATATATTTGATCCCTTTCATGGAAAAGCAGTTGGGCTCAAATTCGGACTGCAAATTAGTAATGAAAGTTGTAAAAATAGTCAGTAATGATTTTTTGTTCCATTTGACTAATGTTCTCGACAACATATAAGCAACATTGCAGTAGAAAAAAATCGTTCTCGTTTGTTTTTCTTTTTTAATATTGCTCAAATTTTTTTAGTAGTTTCAAATGTTAGGCTATCCCTGTTATATATGTACGTGTATTATTCGCTCAGTTTAGATTTAGACAATACTATATTAACTCTCCTTGTTGAGGTCGAATTTAACATATCTCTCCAAGGTCGAGTTTAGCATAACAATTACAGCGGTTTTTCAGAAAGGAATATTTTATTGATAGATAATCAACCGTATAAAATTGATCCAACAAATGCTAGACGGTGTTGCATTCCATGTAATGAATACAACCGTTGCTAATCATTATTTTACGATGGAGTAGTATATTTTTTGCTTAAAACACTATCTATGAATTACATATATAAAACACTACCGTTTCAATATCGCCATTATTTTTCATAGTTGATTTGTGTTACATATATTTGATGTCTTCATCATGCAAAAATAAATATGTATGAGACTATTTTAACGCTTTATCGATTTCGATAATTCTGCATGAACTTCTTGATTGCGCATTGCAAATTTTTGCTTTGATGAAAGATTTGCTTTGGTGGAAGATCAAAGAGATCTTGATACAAAATTTTTAAACGTCAAACGCACTATTGAATTGACCGTACAATTAAATAAGTGTACAATTTCTATGGAAAAAAAATCATTTTTTTCAGAGGGGGGAAAAGTTGGCCAGTCAGTGCTCGTTTTTTTTAAATTTTCGATTTCATTTAGATTCATAGTACTTCATTAAATGACATGCATTTTTCTGGTCAATTTTACAATCTACGTATAAAGAAATAACAGTGATAATGTTCTATTAAGGTTTTTTTTAGCAATATTACGACTTTAAAATTAAATAAAGCACATTTAAACCCAATAGGAAAGCACAAAAAACCATTATCCCTTCTCAGAAGTCAAAAATCCACGTCAAAAGCAATAAAACGCTCTCCTATTGGGCCAAATTCGGTTTTCACTAGTATATCTACTAGTGAAATAAGGACGTCATTTCAAATTTTTTCAGAGGGGGGCTAGAGTTGGCCAGTTAGCGGTCGTGTTTTTAATATTTCGATTTGCATTAAATTCATAGTATCGATTCCTAGAACTTTGTGTAACATACCTGACCAGATTAGATATGAATGTTTTTACATATATTTATATATATGATAAAAATCATAATAACCAATGGTGACTAAAACCTGAACATAAAGACATTACATATTAGGTTTTCTTAAATTTTCCTTATCTCACGGATGAATTTTGCAACGAATAATTTAAATAGGTCGTTCTTATTGTAAGATTGTAAGCTTTAATAATAGTTTACAATTAATAATATATACGTTGATTGTCATTTTGCATCAGAAGATTTACAATAAATTGATACGTACTTATGTCCATTATGAGATTTTTAATAGGTAAATAAAATAAATATATCCTTTTTATTGTTCAGTTCTGTTCGGGGCTAGGAAAATATGCAGTTATAGTGTCGTTTTCGTGTAGAACTTCTAACTTCTAACAAATTATGCTGCATCTAAACGTTGAGAAAAAATTGAAACATAATTTTGGATCATTTTGTAGATTATAAGTGTAATAGTGAGGTTTAATTCCTGTTAACAACTAACATTTTTGTCCTTGTTTGTCAGCTCCCGCAGTAATTTATGTTCTTCGAACAAAAATTTCCAGTTTGATCTTTTTATATTTAAACATGCAGTGACCATTTTCCATAGATTTGTATATATGCTCGTTAAGATGGCGCTCCATCGCCAGCTGTTGGATTGCAGGAATTCTTGAGATAATTCTCTCGTTGAAAGACGCTTTGTTGCACTGTCTAGTTGTTCGAGATTGATGTGCTGTCGCATTCAATCTTTAGAATACCATAACGATGGAATTCTATTTCAGCTGAATAAATTTGCTCGTTGCTAACGTTCGAGTAGATAACGAACGATTACCAAGTAAAAGCGTTAACGAGACGTTTTTCGATTTAAACGTCAAAATCAAAAGACGGCCATGTTTGTTTATCGCACGTCGGTAAAACAGAGGTCACACTTATCGGCGATTGCATATAATTGATAACGAACGATTACGATAAGGAATATTCACAAAAAATTTAAACTTTCACACATCGCGTGCTTCGCCATTACCATTTTCTAAATACCAAATTATTCTCCGCTCTTACGTCAAAGCTATTATTACAATTTATTTGTACAAATTGGCTTTCAATTCATATTCAAATGAGAAAACGTCACTTTCGACTTTTTTTGTTTGGCCCAAGCGGCATTCCTGGCGCGTCGATCTGGTGACGGTAGGCATAATGCGGCGAATATCAAAATTCCGACGTTCGATGGTCAAAGCCCTTTTGAAACCGTCGATCTATCACTGATAATGTTGCCAGTACTGTGAGTATATATAAAAAACTGGGAATTGCGAACGCGTGAAAAAAGTGAATAAAAAAGGGGAATTAAATACAAATTTTAAAATAAATTTGTCACGAATATAAATTATCTTTTAGCAATATCATAAGATATGCTCGTTTTAGATGCACTTTCTCAACAGCAATTTTCAACATATTATACTCATGATTATAAACCGTGAACGCGTCGCCACTATTATTTAAAACTAGACTGTAATAATATTGACGCATGATAAACATGATACCGGTATCACGCGAAAAAGAGGATAAGTACAATTAAAAATCGACTTGAAATTTCGCCTTGGAAACTAGATTCAAATACAAATATTTTAAATTATATTAGCTTATGAAGAGAAATTTGAAAGCCCTATTCCACATAGTATGAGCATTTCTCCGCATGACCTTCCCGCTTTTTATAATGCCACAAGATTCGATCGAAAGTCGAACAATGGACGCAATCAGCACTCAATGTCTAGATTAGTGTTATTACCTAGGCGTAATTTCATCATCGCCATCATCATAATCATCTCGACGATCGCTCGAGAGACAGGTTCTTCCACGTGCCGCTCCGGCGAAGAACGCCCGGAATGTAGGGTTTTATATAACACACACACGTGGAAGAAGTCTTAGCGGCATGGGGTTGACGACCTGTCGGATTATGACTTTTTTCGGATTGTTTTTTTGTCCAAATCTTTGGCAAATGAGCTCGATAGGGCGATGACGCCTCCGGTCAATAGGGGCCGTTGGCTGGGGCAGAGCACCGTCGCGCGGCTGAACCAACAGAATAGTAATCGAAACCAGTTCGAAGGCTGGACAAACAAGAGGTGAAGGATGGCGAAGCGTCGCAAGGTCGGGTGCATAGGTCGGGGTTCGGCAGTTGACAATAACGCGCGAGCATCATCAATTTCTGCCTTGTGATCGGTCGTCCGCTGGAAGGGATGCTTTAAAACTTTTTAATCTTTTTTCCCCCTTCAATTCATTTTCAATTTGTCGCTTAAAACTTCCTAATTTTGAGAGTCACAATTGCGTCCCTTATTCTAACCCGTTGCGGCCAGGACGTCAACGCTCGAGAACGCTCCCTTTGCACGAGTCATCCAGCTTCTTAACGAACTTGCCGAACTAAAGCGATAACTATGAGCAGCTGAAAGAATGTATGGTATATGGGATGGTGCTTATTTATTTTAGGTGTGTGCCATAACTGTTTTTATATATACAATATGTATATATATTTAATTGCATAATTGCCATCATGATCATGATTGAGGAAACCTGTTAAGTCATGATAGTCAGATTTGTAATAAAAAATAAAAGTAATAAAATAATATGGCACGTGATTATTTAATTATGAACTATTCTAGTGTTATAGAAAATATATAATTTTATTTCATTTTTAATTATAAAATTAAATGAATGTCCTTGTTTTATTATTTTTATAAATTTATGTTAATACATTATATGCGGGAGTCTAGAATCTTCGTTTCGCGAAGTTTATCGGTTAAAAGCGGGAGATGAGAACGAAATGTTTTTTGTTATAGTATTCAATTTTATTATTTAATAAAACATTTGGTAGCAATAAAATTAGCACAAATATAATAAAAAAAATGATTTTATTCTACAGTAACATCAAATTTGTTGTTAAAATTTATAAAATGTAATTTTAGCGAAATAATATTGCTTGTTACTAAATGTAACTGAAAAAATAATAATACATGAGATAAAACATACAAATTTAAATAATAATAACAGCAGTGTTAACTTTGTATGCGAGAAAGTAGAATATTTGTTTCGCTACGCTTATCGGTTAAAAGCGGGAGATGAGGACGAAACGTTTTTTCCACTGCGATGTTAAGATTTCGTTTATCTACGCCTTTTTCTTATTTTCATCGTATATACTTACTATTTAGAACCGGAATTTATCATTTCAACACAGTAGAGCAATTTTTTTGAAATAAAGATAAGTTGAATAACAGTTTATTTGTAATTGTTGACATTCCTTACAAAACGATTTATACAACAACAGTTTTAAAAATTATTATGAATAAATGAATGTCGTAGAATAAAATTTCAACTATGTTTTAACATACAAGTGCTAAGTCAATGTATTGAAATTACAGTATTTCAATAATAATTATTATATTAATAGAACAAAGATTACTGAAATGACTGACAGGTACATAAGCACATGTGCATTTTTATTTATTTTGCTGTTATTAGTAGCTCATCAAATACGTAAATATCATTAAATTAACTGCTTTATAAATATATGATTTTATTTCTATAACCAATCTTAGTCGTAAATACATACATATGTATGTATTTATGACAACATGCTTTAATTTATTGTGAAACAATTAAAATGAACTTTAGAACACAATGAATTTATAATTACTACATACATATGTACATGAACACAGGGTCAATAACTTTTCAGACAAACAAGCAGTAAATTAATGTATTAGTTTGTTTCATAAGAAGTGTAGAATATAGAAAACGCTATATATTTTAAAGCTACAGCAACAGCAAACCATGCTTTCTATTTTATCTGGGTCCGAAAAGCGGCGTTATCTCATTTGGAGTGACAAACGATCATCACAAACAAAAAAAAAACTATTGTAAAATTGATAGCATGATCTAACAAAAAATCATTTAATTTGTAAAAAAAAGTACTAAGCAATTTTGTAGCTATTTTTTACTTACAATTGAATAAGCTTGATTGCTTGATATTTAATAAGCTTGAAGCGTAATACTAATTTGCTGTATATTTTTGGCAATATTATTTTTAATTAAATTTGTATCTAGTTATAGGGCCCTCAAAATCTCGGAGCCCGGTTACTTTGCAACCGGTGCACTTGGCCGGTCTTGTGTGTGTGAGATTATTTATGCATTTTAAACAAATATGTGCGTTCGCGAGGTTTATGGTCTGCATGGCCAATTGTCGATGCGTAATCGGGATTGAACTTGTGACGTCACCCCGATAAGAGTCAAAACAAACCCGTGCGCCTTCAGTCGCATCCCGCGCTTTGCCTAACGAGGTTGCTTTGGAGATGAACGCACGAGTTAAAAACGTGCATTTTTATCGCTGCACCGCTGCGCTTCTGGAATAATTAAATGTTAATACTATACGGCGACGAAAGGAAAAAACGATTTTGTGTCAAGGTGCGTTTCTATTGTTGTTGCGTTACAGTTTAACCGACCAAGTGCATCACTGTAATTATTGTATATTATATGTGTTCTTGTTGAATGAGTTAATTGCACCTTTTATTGCCACTTCAAGACAAAAAAAACATCGAAAAGCGTAAGATCAACACGATCAGATAAAACAATGAGTGATTTTGAAATTGTTATCAATAGAACAATGATTGCTATTGCTGATGGATCTTTATTGTTTTATTAGTGTGTTTTTTAGATACTTTGTTTAAAAACGTTTTATTTTTAATTTATGTTACACTTCCTTGTGTGTAGTCATAATTAATACTACTTTATTTTTCTGTATTATCTATAATATAAATTACTTTCTAGGTCAGGTATTTTATAAATGACTCAATAATTTGTCGTATACTAATAAAAAAGTAAATCTGAGATAAAAATATATGCCATCATATCACTACCATATTTTTAGATATTGTTTCAATTTGTCAATATACTCTTTTGCTTGGTAAAATATAACTATTATCTAATTTTGGGTTCTATATTATAACTCAAAAAATGGAATTTTTGTTATTAACATACCTCGACTTACGATTTATTTTCATATCTTATTTTGACCTCTAGATATGTACCTAGATTCGAGATACGAACCACGGTGCAGAGTGGTGTGTGCACCGCGGCATATCATGTTTGTAGTGTTTAATTGTAAATTTTGGACATTGTTAAGTCATTTTCACCAAAAAGTGGAACTAAAAATTCACACTTTAAGCCATCGATATGTCTTTTAATTTGTAGGTTCTATATCATGATTTTAACATTTTTTTGATTACCTGTGACGTGTAACTATCATATTTTCCAGCACGATAGACAAAAACTTGTTCTTCTTTAGAGTAGCGGACGGTCGTCACAAAAAAACTATATATGCTAGGATAAATTATTGAATCCCAGCTTAGTAGTTAGTGCATTGCGTGTTCATTTTAGTTGTAAAATTAATAACATAACCTAGCAAAAACTAGAAAAAAAATCTTTAAATTTGTGAAAAAATACTGAGCAATTTTTTAAATAATTATGTCAAAAAAAGTTTTTTGTTATTTTAATGTCTATAACAAAATATTTCTTCTTTACATTTTTTTAAACGTTGTTTTAAATTTGTTGAATAGCAGAGAGCTGCTATTCAAAAAATTCAAAATAGTTTGAAGATGGTTTTCGAACCTGATCGAGATATTTATAAGCTCAATTTTTTTTTAAACTTTAATTAAAAATTGATTAAAAACTACGGCTGTTTTTATGGACACAAATCTATATCTCACATTCATCTATAGGTGTATAATAAAAAACTATTTTTATTTCTATTAAAAAAACGTTTTTCTCCCCTTTATTTTCTTTGTTAGATTTTTATTAAACGAAATACTATTTTTTAAAATATTAATTATCTGAATTTTGAACCTCTTCAGAACCAAATTTTTATTTTTCGAAGAAAAAATATAAAGGGGCATAAAATTTTTTTTTCATATATTTTTTTTTATTTAGGAGGGTGAAAATTTTTTTTTGTATTCAGAAATAATATGGTGTACACTGCGATATACAAAAGGTCTAAAGAATATTATTTAAAAATGGCTTCAAAAATTAGCAATAAATTATTGTATATTGCTTTAATATTTATAAGCTCTATTTTTCAGATTTTTTTTATTGAAATTTGATTAAAACTACGACTGTTTTCGCAGTCATAATAATATTTATAACTCGTATTCTATACATATTTTTTTAAATTCATATTAACAACGTTTCCCCCTCTGCTTTTTTTTCTTTAAGATTTTTTTTTAATATTATGAATAGACGCCATTTTAAAATATTTTTTTATTGAAATTAAATTAAAACTACGCCAGATTTCGTATTCGCAAAAAATTCTGATTCTCACGTTCTATACATGTGATAAAAAAGTTTTTTTTTGTCTTAATTTATATTCAAAAACATTTTTCTGTAAGATTTTTTAAACGAAATAACGTTTTAAATAGACGCCATTTTAAAATAAGATGACGGTTCACAATAATATTAACTGTCAATATATTATATTACAATGTAATATGAACTTCACAACACAAATCTGAAGATTATGATTATGACTTTTCCATTACACAAACAATAACTATCATAAAATAATAAAAACAATCATTGTTCACACCTAAAATAGATAAGCACCATCCCACATACATTTATTTAGCTAATCATTGCTATCGCCGAAAACATCCTCGTGTTTAATAACCTTGCTGAGAAATTGAATGGTTCGTGCAAGAGGAGCGTTCTAGAGCGCTGACGTCCTGGTCGCGACGGGCGAGAATAAGGGACACGATAGTAACTCCCTACAAGGAAAATTGCAACAAGAATATTGTTATATGAAACTATTATATTAACCCCAATGACCTAACCTAAGTGATATTGTATTATAATGTTAACAAACGCAATGTAATATAAACTTAATCATATTTGAATTGCGTGGCAGTATTTTAACATATGTTTCGATTTACGTTGTACATGGCAACCTATTGTTCTTGCGTGCTCATAATCTACAGCAATTTATATTAGGTGTTATCGATAATTTCAAGAGTCCAACGACTATACCGACTTCTGCGGGTATTTTGCGATTCCGCTTGCAAAACTACACCTTGATCGGGGCATGCCATTGTGTACACATGATTGTATACACACGATCGTATTTGGCGTACAAAACGTTGAATACTTAGCCCAGGGCGCCGTTCGCTCCATTAGCCTCCTTTCTCTCGCCTCTCTCTCTCATCTTGCCCTACTGCTGAGCCACTACGTCGTCTTCCAACTCTCAATTTCCTCACTTCCCTACAATTCACTGCCGCATTGCTTCATTCTGATTCATTGACCAGCTACCAACACCCACGATCGTAAAACGTGTTAGGTAAAAGCGATAACGCACGGAATTTAGATCAACGCTCGCCTTGAGTCATTCTAACCCATGTGCATTGAAACAATGCTTCAGAAAATGCTGAAAGGTGTTCTTATACTATAATAAGCTCTATCTACAAATTTACATATAGCATCTTGATATCTTTTTGATTTGTATTGCTACCAGAAAAAATATTTGTTAATCTTCAACAACCATTATTTGTTGCATGAGATCGAATTTGTTAAAAAATATCTTTGTCTTTAAGAATATGTGCAATTTCTAATAACACATGTTGAGTCTAAACTATACTTTTGTGTATAGCTGTTACTTTTCCTTCTTGATTGAATAGTGGTGTTCAATCTCAAGCTTATGATTGTTTATATTGTTATACCAAGGTCTGCCATTCTCGTTAGATTCTTTATTTAAAAACGAATCAATTCAAAGCGACACTCTTTCATTTCCAAGGTTTCAAAGAAATATGTCTTTTGTTCGTCTTTTGCAACTTCAACTGCAAGAAATGTTTAAATGAATTCATCTTCTCCATACACATGACTTAATTTAGAAGCTACTGTCCTATTTTATACTGAATCTCAATAAGCTGAATTATTCTTTACATAAGTTCATTTCGTACACTTCCTCGGTAAAACTAGTGTTATCTTGTTGATTCAGCTCACTGCTTTTAGGCAATTGGAAAGTCTTAATCAATCGTGCGTTCTTCAGCTTTTCCTGATAGTTCTAACTCTTTCGATTTTGTCAGAATTGTGCTCAGCAATCTATTGTGAGGGCCGTTTTATGCACCTTGGCAACAGTAACGTTGCGGTAGAAAGACCAAGGGATACTTTGGTTGACCGCGACGGGAGTACAACGACCGGCGGTGCTTCGTCTGCCGATCTCATTCATAACAATAATAACTATGTAACCTACAATTTCAACAAATACCCGTCATTAAGTCTTTGCGACTCATTAACGGCACACAAGATTATAACATAAAATTGGTAGCAGTTCTTGAAACGTCGTAAAGTGACGTTGTTTTGATCTGAAACGTCGTATCACTACAATTATAATACACCATATTAATGCGAAAGTATTTTCTGTTTTACCGATACTTATTTGCAGATACAGTAATATCTTTTGTTTTTAGTAAAAGAGACACTATCTACATATTTTGTCCAGTTTTCTTTCTTCTTTGATTGTATGACAACACCAATTACAAAGTATAATTACTATCCGACATGTTATATGAAATTAAAAAAGGAAGTAATGTAACTACCGCGAATATTTTTTTTGTTAAAATATGGCGAAGATGTGTTAAAAACTCAAACATGTCTGTTAAATAAATTTTGTGTAGGGATGTAATAAATAAATTAATCAATATGCTAGAGACGGTTATATTTGACAATGTAAATTATGTGTATTATATTGAGAGTTCGTGAATTCTAGGTGTTGTAGCCAGGTGTTGATATGTGGCATTAAAACGTTTTTTTTTTTAAATTTTTATAGTCTTTAAAATATTCGCAAGTTGTAAGAGATAAGAAACAACTACTTGATGTTTAATTAATTCGAATGACTCGTATCTTTTTAAGCGACGCACATCTGTTTTTGAGATTTGCGTTAAACTATAATAAAGCGTGGGCCTTTCCAATATTTTGTTTCGTTCAACGAACGAATTCTGCGAATTTCGGTCATAGTAGATACGCCGATATATATTCCTTTCACAGATATTTTTCAAAGGCGTACAGGCATTTTTTTTTATTGAGATTTCTAAACAAAATAAAGCGCATGAAACTCAATTCGAAATTTGTCCTGTTTATTTATTATATTTAAAATATATATATATAAGGACAAGAATAGTTACTATATTTTTATTACTTAGATAAAATATATATTATTTTTGTTGCTCTTTTTTATTAACAATTAATAATAAAAAAAATAATGTCAATACCGGTAATACCGGTATTGGCTGTATCTAGCGTTCCACTGTGACGGCACGATTTTATTGCTTTTGACGTGGATTCTAAACAGAGACCCCCTAAAATTTGTCATTTAATGAAATAATATGAATCATAATGAAATAGAGATATTAAAAAAACGACCACTAACTGGACAATTTTTGCCCCTTCTGAAAAAATCTGAAATGACGTCCCTGTCTTTTTATAACACATGTTATAACTAAACTTTGCTATTGCCTTATTTTCGAAATTTATCACTGAAACACAGGATGTTTGTTATCAAAACCGACAGCTGCTTTACTTAGAAGTTGCGTTTTTGTAACTGAATGCGGGTTGTCAGCGTGTCAACGCACTTAACCGATTATTACCGAGTCACCGCGGTACATTTATTCCGATTGCATTTTGCGCAGGGGAAATGGAGCGAGCATGAAACTCGTTTTTTCCTACTCCTACTATTACACTACTTCTACTACGAGCGCCTCTTCTTCTGCTTTACGCAATCCAAACTATCAATCGGTAATTACCCGGCGAGAAGGTCGAGGAGTAGAGGCAATTAGACGAGTTCGCACGTGACGCAATCGAGTGACGTCGCTGCTGAGAATTGATAAAAAAGCAGTGATACGTCATCGGACTGAGAATAATGTCAAATTTTCTGATTGTAAGTGATATGGAATGCGAATCCCGAAAGAACGGATCGCTTTCCAGACGTCGGGATTGAGCGAAAGCCAATCCCGAAGTATCGGGATTCGTTTATTTTTTTCTATTCATTTTAATTTATCTTGAAAATATCCTCATTCGGTCAGATTTTCTTTCTAATACTATTTAATGCCATTGTTTTATCGAGGGTTTTCCTGCGGTGTCTAGTTTGTCTCCAACGAAAGCGTTTGTAAGTTGCGTCACTTGACCACTTTTGCGGAATTTCTTGTGATCTGGTTTTGCGTCAGTGTTGTTCTTCGTAACATGGCAGTAAAATACTGTAAAATGGAATCTAGCGCCGTTATAACGAGCCGGCAGGACGTCACTTCCATTTTCAATGACCACATTTTTACAGTTAGCCAATAACGAGCGCGGTGCTAGAACTGGGCTTCTTAACCCCGAGTGAAGAACAATAAAACCACTAAAGTTTTTTGTCAGGATGGTTCACACATGTGTTTATCGATTATCATAGTAGCATAGACATTTCAAAAACCTTCCTCTTACAGTGCAAACAAATCTGCACGATGATGTACAGTCAGTGTACATATAAAAATGTGTGAAAACTGTTCCATATACGGTAAAATACGTTGAACTTTTTTTTCTGATTTATCTATTTAATAAACATACAAATTATATATAACATACATGTTACTGGTTTATAACCATTTTCATGTTTGCAATTAGTGATTAGCTACAATTTGATAAAAAATAGGATTATAAAACAAAACGTTTGCGGTTACAATTTAAGCGAAAGAAAAAAAAAACAATAAATTAAGTGGTAATTTGAGTACTAGAATTATTGATATGTTGTCTTTAGCCTCTAAAGCAATATGTGCTTTCGCATGTAGTGCTTGTATTTAAATTTATGATTGTTTTTGTCGTAGTCACCGATACACGAGATTAGTGGGTTAGTGTGATTTCGCGAGGTATTTGAAGGCTTCTTGTATGGGAGATGTGTGGGACATGTGGATCCACAATTACGTGCTTGGTTTCCAATAGCTTGTTCATTTGGTTGAACAACTACGATTCAAACTGATGACCTCGGTCAGTAGTAACGCTGAAATTTGCATTTACACTAGTTATTATTATTTTAATTTTAATTGTTTATCTATTGTTAAACTTCTCTTCTCGGGTTTTTATTTTTTTTAAGTGACCTTAACAGCTTATTTTGTCTCGAAGGACCAATAAAAAGCATCGAATGGTTTTATATCATTATATTTTACTTATACATAACATTCTCATCACCGCGTCCGCGCAGTACGGAAGCCAGCAGTACAAGAAAAACCGGGCGGGAGTAACCCGCTCGGCTTGGAAGTCAAACATCTGTTAGCCATAACGATATTTGTAACGGGCATGACCTTAATAAATCAGAACATTTATTATTTAATATTTTTGGTATGCTTACTTTTTCCTCTAGGTCTTTTTTAACAGAGACTAATTAACTTAACTAAGATCTTAAAAAATATTTTGATTGCGATTTAAATAACATTATAGCAGTTATCGTGTCTTCTAAAACTAGTATACAGTGAAACCTCGACTTACGAGTGACTTGATATACGAGTTTTTTAGATAAGAACAATTTAAAAAAAATACTTGATATACGAGCAAAAAATAAACTTCGTTATTAATTTAGATAGTATGTATTTATCATTTTAATTGCCATTAATTCATTTCAAAGGGGAAAATTAAAATGGATTAAGTACATTTTAATTAATTTCAATGGGAGAAATTGATTTTTCATATGAGTAATTTGAGTTACGAGCTCCGTCTCGGAACGTATTAAACTCTAAAGTCGAGGCACCACTGTATTCCTTATAAACTTCAAAGCTGAGATATTTTAACAAAAATCGTTTTATCCCGAGAAAAAAACTTTTTTTTATTTTTTTAATATGAAACATTTTTACTATTATTACTATTATCTCTAGATTTTTTATCAGAGTTACAATTTTTTAATAGTTGACATTTTAGCTGAGATATTTACAAGTTTTATATCTTAGAAAAAGTTGCATATCGGTATGTTTAAAACTAATTTGTAATGACTCAGACGATTCTTTAACAAGTCAATTAAACTCAATTGATGTTTTTTCGTCAATGAATGTTTCTAATTAGAGCTTCTTTTTAATTTCAGATGGACGCTGGAAGTAGCAATGGGCAGAGCGGCGCCGGAGAGGTGGCCGAGCTCAAAAGGGAGCTGGCCAACGTGCACAGGGCGCTGATGCTGCAGTCGGACGCTCTGGCGAGGCAGCAGCAGAGAGCCGGCGATCTGGAGCTGCGTTTAGCTAACCGAAATGCAGCTTCGGATAGAAGACTCCAAGCCAGAGATCAACAATTGGCTACTTTAGTGCACGCTCTTCTCATCCTAGAAGCGAAACTTAAGCGGGATCAGAAAATGATATCGCTGCAGTTCCAGACCAAAAACGCTCAAATCCTTCAACAAAGAGAGCAGATTAAAAAGTTGAAACATGAAGCCGCTCGAGACGGATCGGCTTATTGTAAGAACTGCCAACATTTGATCGGTTCGACTAGTGAGCAGACCAACATCGAGACCGATCCCGAGTTTCATAGCTTGGAGAGCGTCGAAACGCACAATTCAGGTAAATTCGAACGAAGCTTGAGCTATCAGGAAAAGCTGAAGAGCGCTCGGTCGAGTAAGGCTTTCCAATTGCCCAAAAGCAACGAGCCGAATCAACAAGGCAATACTAGTTCTAGCGAGGAAGTGTTTGAGAACGGCGAGGCTTTTTCGCAATGCAAAGGGACTTATGTAAAGAACAAACAAGCTTTCGTGAGGAAAGACGTCACAAGAAGATCGAGGAAATATTCCGGCAGACGGCAGAGCAGCGCTTATTTGGATTCGGTACAAAAGAAAGATAGAAGTCAAGCGAGCAGCAGCAGCGCCGAAGACGGGGCTCAATCCGAGAGAGATTCTAAAGTTAGCAATAAATACGACATCGGAGAAGAGATAACGAAGGATATAGAGAAAACGTCGAATCGAATAGATGAGCTCTTGAATGCATCGCAGAGTAACGAGAATTGTTTATTTAACGACAGCGTGCAGTTAAGATTGCAGAAGACGAACAACAGATCCATGTCTTTGAGTAATAAGATTGATAGTTTGCACGGGATAAGAAAACCTGCAAGTGAAAGATTGTCACTTCAGTCGGAGTCGTTTCTAGATAGAGAATCTATGGAGAGCGACAAACCTTGGTATAATAATATAAGTGATCCCGAACCCGAGATCGAATGCCATTATTCAATCAAGAGAGAGAAGCAAAAGCGATATAGGTACAAATCAGCCGACGATATATTAACTGCCACATTCAACGATACAGATGCTAATACGGACGTGAATTCGAACAATATTCCGTTGGAGTATCTTCCGACGTTGAAGGCGACTAACGAAAACGACAACGAAGCGCACAAGAACAACGATAGTAACAGTGCGTGCGGAAACAACGAACCAGAGTATTGTAGTGTATCGAACAGTATTAGAGACAGTGCGATTTACGACGAAGCCGGTAGTAATAAATTTGATAACGAACCCAGCGAGAACTGGTACGCTAGCGCTAGCGATCAAGACGAAGATCAATCTTGCGGTATATATAAAAACAACCCAGTTTTGGAGTGCGTCAATCAAATATTGCTGCAAAACAATTTAGACGAAAACAGTAATGATCAGAAAAATCATGAAACTAGTCCGAAAGCATCGACGAAACGAGTCCAATTTTCAACACTGAATAGTATATCGTTCGAAGAGCACGTGAAAAGAACCGAAGGTACAAATAAAGATCCTAAAATTAGAGGTAACAATAAAATTGTTAAATTTAGTCTCGAAACGGCATCTGAACATAGTTATGAAGTTCCGAATACGTCCGAAGGATTCAATTATGAGATCCAAAGTATTTATAGTAACGATTACGAACCGATTTTAACAAAACCGTCTAATATTCCGGTGCAAAAGAGCAAATTGAAACCGGTTCCGCTGCCGAGGATGCTCAACGATACTAAAAAACCGTCTCTCGTTAAAAACATGGCTATGAATTTAGAACACAAGATGAACGGTAATCATTACGTGGATATGGATAAATTCGGCGGTACGGGAACGGCGACGAATAAGAAAAAAACTCCCAGAGTTCCTCCGGCGCTGCCTCCCAAACCCAAGAATCTCGTTTCAAAGTTCAAAATCAACAACGGAAGCGCTTTGCCAGTTGTCAACGCAACTTTGAACTCTGACACCGTTGATCCGAATCAACGGATTGCTGACGTTCCCGACGCAAAGGTAAAGCAGGATTCGTCGGAGGCGTCCGTCAAATCGAGCAACGGAGCGGAGCCCGACTATTGCTCGATATCGGAGATTAACGTTCCGGTAGATTCCAACAAAAACGAAGTGGTCCTCTCGCAGACGACTGTCGAAATACACGCGGAGCAATTCTCACCGAACATTGCCGAAAGACGGCCGCAGATTTCAAAAGTTGCCACGATATCGAAGATCCCTCCGAATAAGATCTGCGATAAAGATATTCCGAAGCTTCCGCAGGTCACTGAGATCATAATACCGGACGACGAAGAAGACAGTGACGCTCAAACAAAAACGTTGCGCGATAGCTTCGTAAAAAAACCTCCGAACCCTAAAATAGACAACAGGAACTCCATTCAAATGGGTCATTCCGTATCGAGTATTCTAACGGACATAAAAAACCGAAGCGTGGGAATAGAAGATGTCAATAAATGTATTTTGACGTCCGATAACAGACAACAACAGTACCCGAACGTTATCTATCAAAAAGCGAATGTTTTGAACGGAAACTCAAAAAGTCCCGATAAGCCAAGATTAGATTCTTCTAGATATGAAAACGACGCCGAAAAATTTGATCTATCGCAAAACTTCGAAGAATTCAAAATAGACGATTGCGAATTCACAAACATAGCTCTAGCTGAAGAGTACAAAATTAGCTCAAGCGAGAGCACAGACTCTAACAACGACGATTCAAACCCGATACCGAAAGAAAATTTTCGTAAACTGTCCCAAACGACGCCTTCGGAAAGCTTATACAAAATAGAACTCATACCAGACGACGAAACAGACATGAAGATCCCTTTAGGGAGTGAATCACTACACAGTACGATCAAAACAGCGTTAAAAAACTATTCTAAAATGTCTAACAAACCCGATCTACTATCGAACATAGACAACTTAGAAGCCGATTCGGTTCGATATTCAGATATCGAATCGAGCAATTCGTCCGGCAGCAATTGTGGATCGTACAACACCGTCAAACGTGAACCGTCGATCGATAAATCTCCCACCGATTCAATCATCAGTCGCAAGAATATCTCCATTCCCTTTGAATATTTCTTAGAAACGTCCGGTCTCAGTTCTAAATCGATACTGACACCGTCTAGACCTCCAAATTCCAATCACAAAAACGTTTTAAAGCCGAAAGATATAAAAATGCGCTCCAAGAACGCGACGACATTGGGACGAGCCACTCCGTTATACGAAAAATGTTCAAACACAGCTATTAAATATTTTGAACCTTATTTATAATATAATGCAACGAATCTTGTGTCTTATATAATTTCTTTATTGTGATCTATTTATTTTTAGTGTTATTAACGATTTATGAAATACAACGAGTATTAACGATTGTTTGTGATGTTATGAATTTACTGTAAATATTTATTATATGTATAAAATGTAAAGAGAATTAATGATTTATGAATTTTATTATGTGTTAGATTTATACATGCGTTGAAAAGATATAACGTGTCTATATAATATTATATCGATGTCAATAAACAAAATAAAATCAATAATCAAATATAATTAGACATTTTTATTTATCATACATACATACGTCATTAGGTAAGATTTTAATAAGTATGGTTCGTAAATTAAATTCAGCACTTAAAGGGTTAACTCTTAATTTTTTTATTTTTCATAAAAAGTCACGTATTTAGTTAATTGTACAGTAAAAAATAAATTTAAAGTTGTCCGCACCTTATTATCCGCACCTAGCACATAAAGGGTTAAAATAATAGCTAATTAATTATACACAACAAATTTAATCAAAATATACATATAAACATACAGAATATAAAAAAATACTAATATTATAATTTATTTCTTAATGCACACAGGTGTTTCTTTGGTCCATTAAAGAAACAGGCTACATTTTTATTTTTGCAAATTGTTCTAGGAATATTATTATACAAATTGACACCTCCGTACATTATTCCCTTGGCCGTACTCGTTTTCTTATACCTTACTATCCTGAAATTGTCTCTATTTCTAAATCTATGTAGATTTTTATTTCTTATTAAATACTAATTTAAATGCTCTGGTAACATATTATTTTGTAATTACTATGTTCCTTAAAATTAATTTTTTTATCTATATTTACACCTTAATATTTTACATTATTTTATATTATTATCTAACGTATCTTTATAATAAATAAACATACATTTTATTTTTAGCAATCTTCAAAGTACTTTATTTACTGAATAGTCTACCGTTTCTTTAATTATATTTACATCCAATTCATCAGTACTGGTTCCTTTTTTTATTTGCAAATTATGTTGTGAATTTATTCTAATGCGCGGTTCACATTATTCCAGTCGCTGGGTCTAATAAATGAATTCCACCGCTGGACTGCAATGGCGGTGTCGTCTACATTATTCCAGTCATTTAAAAGTCGTTGAATTGTAAACACCACAGTGACAATGATTTTAAAAAGAAAGCAGTTAAAACATGTTTTAAAAACGCTCAATTGTTAGTGGTACAAGAAGTTATTGATGTGGTTGCATAGTAACTAAAATAAGAAAAACAGATTTGGATGAGAAATTGGATAAGCGAAAGAAATGAAAACTGAGGTTCGACATTGCTTTTGCAACATTTGACGTCAGAAGATCCCTATGGGTATAAATTAGCAATGAGAATGACAGCAGAAAACTTTGAGGAACTGTTATCATTAGTTTTAAATAAAATTCCACATAACAAGACATGTTCTGAGATGTTACCTGCGAAAATTAAACTAGAAGTCACTCTGTCTTTTTTAAGTATTGTAAATAATTACAGAAGTCTCAGTCATCTATTTCGATTGCTAAAGTAATCTATATCAACAATTATACCAGAAGTCTGTGAGGAAATAAGAAAGGCATGAAAAGATTACATCAAGGTCAGTTTTAATCCTTTATTAAATATTTATGAAATTGTTTTACTTACGCATTTTGAAAAGCATTCATAACGATGTTATCATATTCTGGGCATCGCACAGTACATTTAATGAGTCATCATTGGTCTGTGTGTCTGAAGTAGATGCTGGACTACTCAATGGCATATTACTAATTGGTCCCGGCACTTGTAGTGTGTATGTAAACGTAGTATTTCTATAGCCCAAATCGTTCAGTAGACATTTTGTAATCACACTCTGAATTTCTTCTTGTTCTAGGATAGCCTGTTCAGTAGAAAGTTTCCTAATTTTTCTTCTTCCTCTATTTCTGATTTAAAGTAAGCGTTTTAAACACAATCATGCAGCAGGGCAGTAACAACTCAACATTATGTACTAGAGAAAAAAGGACACGGTACATTAATTATTTTGTGAATGAAGGAAAAGTATCATGGCAAAATAATATGATTCATTAAAAATCTGTCAAAATGTCTTTTATAGTTACTGCTCGTCAACGAATAGTGATTGTAATAAATAATTACTCTTCACCGTCGCATTTTTTATAAATTATTTAAACCCGGCGAAGCATTTCCCTTTGGGCTAGTAAACATTACCACTAGCACCAGTTGTAGATGATTTTTTATTCTTGTCTAGTTCAAGATAGTATGTAGAATGAATACTATATATTTTATTTTTCACATCATCCACACTGAAACTTTCGCTGATTTTTTGCAAAACATATTGGCACAAAATGTATGACTTTGTTTTTATAACATGATATTATGTCCCATAAACACCCATGTTCTCTATTTAAAATAACAAACTGTAAAGTTTGATCTTTGTATAACTTTTTCACCATTGAAAACGACAAACTATTCCAACAAGAAACAAAACAACACGTGGCTACCGTTTGATGTTTCTACTGGAATGGCACTAAATTGGCTATTTAGACGATTCCAGTTGTGCTGGATTAAAAAGTAGACCAGTAATCCAATTATTGGACTAAATCTCACACTGGATCCAGTGCATTGTACTGGAATCAAAACGCTGTTCAGATTATTCTAGTTGCAATCCAGCGCTGGATTTGATCACTGAACTAGAGAGCAACTGGTATAATGTGAACCGGGCATAAAGTTACTTATTTAAATTATCCAAATTTTACAATAAATGTTTCATTATTGTACTGCACTAATTAATTAAACTGAGGATTGAACAATTATCCCTTCTCAGAAGTCAAAAATCCACGTCAAAAGCAATAAAATCATGTCGGGAACGCTCTTTACCGAGCGTTCCTTTTTTGCGCTCTCCTATTGGTCAAAATTCGGTTTAAATGTGCTTGATTCGATTCTCACACGATTCACACGATTCTCATTTCATTCGATTTCTACATAAGTGGAAATATTGTTATGAAAAGACTTAATATGAGGCGACGGCGCCGACACGATATTCTGTTTTAAAATTATATTGACTTTTTATTTTATTATTTACAATATTCTTATAAATATTGATCTATATCATATTAACATTTATGTTATCTACATTCGAGTCACATTTTTGTAATTTTATTCTTAATTAGGTAAAAAAAATTTTTTTAATTGTTTCATAATTTTTTTACCTTGATTACATTGTTTCTCTATATAAATATATGATCAGTAATTCTTGGAGTTGTTTTAACTTTACATTGTACTCTTTTACTATTGATAAAAACTAAATCTATTAATGTGCTCGATGAGTTGTTCTATTATCATAAACCAAATATATGCAGTATTTGCCCATTTTTCTATTTTTTAATTATAAAAATCCTCTAATTTGTTCCAATTAAAATTCGAGTTTCCAATCATAAACGGTATCTATAATTTTGTAAGAACTCATTCTGAAATATTATTTATGAATTCCAAGAATGAATGGAGAGTTAATATGCTAAACATAATATGGGAAAATTCTATATTAAATTAGTTTCTATTAATATTTATAGATGGCAGTAAATTAAAATTTAATTAAAGTCCTTAAGAAGAAAACTTTTAGGTTAATTATTCTAATGGTCGCTAATAGATGGCAGTAATATTCCACAATTATTTTTCAATTCGGTCAACAGATGTCTATGAAAGTTTGTTACGTGAAAATGTTATTCTCGTGTAACTTTTCAGTGCTCGTTTTACAGCACCTGGTCGTAAATAATCAGCTCTCGTCCCGAACGCTTTAATTCAACGCCGTTAATGTGTTTTTACGGTCACGGCTCTTTTGATGTTTTAATTCGTAGCACAATGCTCGTGTTCCTAGATTGTATTGCCATGCATCAAACGAAAAGTGAGAAATAGACAGATGATTCACGAGATACGTCGAGCATAAAAGCTAATTGAACAAGGTCCACTTTGCTTTGATGAAGGTGCGAGAAGAGAGCCCAACGGATTTCCCGAAAAAAAGCGAATAAGAAAGCAAAAAATAATGGGACTCCTCGGGGGGCTCGCAAATTATTCACATCCAATTCGCTCACAATGGCTGCGCAAGCACACGTCTCATTGCGCACAAAAGGAAATCTAATACTGAGCAAATATTAAAGTAATTTCGCCAATTGTAAAAGAAACGAGACGGGAAGGGGCCGCCGCTCCATTGTCGCATTGTTTTGGTTATATTTCGCGGAGAGTTCACTTTGTGGCTTGCGTTGCAACCCTCTCCCAAGAGGGTCGATCTCATTGTGATGCTGGCGCGCAAACATCCTCAAATCGCATTTCAAGAATGTGCACGCTCTTGTGCACAATCTTTTCCAGTGTTACCGGAGAGAAATCATTAATTTTGCTCGCTGAGAAGTTAAAAAAAATAATAAAAAACAATGATACGCTATAGATAGGAAAACTGAAAAAAAATACATACTATAGTACTGTAAAATTATTTTGCCTCATTTCTATAACGAAGATAAGATAACTTACATATATCAAATGTTGACTTACACACTATTTATTTTTGTATACTAAGTTTGAGATGCACTATTTCAATTTATACTAAAGGCGATTTTTAATAAGTAAATTATTATTTATACATTAAATTTAAGTAGTTTGATGGTTCAAGATGTCTTAATATTTGTAAATCGTAATCAAGAGTAATTAATGTATAGTAGCAAAATAAATATAAAGTAGTTTTTTTGTCCAGATATAAATAGTAGGTTAAATTTCATCATAAGTTGCTTTGATAAATGATTAAAACTTAATTTTTAATTGGAATTTAGTTATTTATTAATATATTGGTTTCGACCTAATGCAAGTTATAATTAGTTTTAGAACTTTCATTTGACTACGTTTGGGTTTGAACACAAAATGGTCATTTACAATAGATATTTTAGAGCAGCATGTAATTTCACTAGCGCCTATCAGTTAAAATATATATCTATTGGTGAAAATGTATTTGGACTTCATTAGTGAAAGTATAACATTTCGAAAAACATTTGTGAATAAAAAGCCTATTGCCCGTATCTACTACGACCGAAATTCGCAGAATTCGTTAGTTGAACGAAATAAAATGTTGGAAAGGCCCACTCTTTATTATTGTTTAGCGCTTATCTCAAAAACAAAGATTTAATTTCCGTCAATTCAATAATTCTATCGCGGTTAATTTATTTTTAGTTATTTAATTTACATGCAAATCCACACAAAAAAATCCGATACAGATCCAATCTTAATGTATATAAAATACGCTCGGTAACGAGTGTTCCCACTGCGACGGTGCCGACGCGATTTTGTTGCTTTCGCCGTGGATTTTTGACTTCTGAAGAGGGATAATTGTTTTTGCGCCCTTCTATTGACCTAAATTCGGTTGGAATATACTTTAACCAATACTATTATATTAGAAGTCTGTGGTAATATCGGTAAGGATAACTATCATACTTTTAAAATATAGTGTACTATCCTAGTGCAGACTAACTATGGAGCAATATGCGAGATGCGACGTCTGTATTTATTCTTACGCTTATTTTCCCTGATATATGAGTCAACTTATTTTATATTTTGGACTTGACTTAATGAAAGTTCTAATCTACTGGTGAAAATGAATTTGGACTTTACTAGTGTAAAAATTACTTCACTAGAGATAGGTCGTGCATAGTGACATCTTAAATTTTCGTTTTTAATTAATAAAATATATATGTATAATATATCACTAATTTACAGACTTTGATTTCAGTATTGTCTTACTACTTATTTAGTGGTTGTTGATTGTGTTGGCTTCGTTGCATTATTTTATAAAAAATGTGTAAAAATATATTTTTTCGAATCCCATTTTTGAATCGCTGCTTTAATGTGATTAGTCTTTGCGCTGCGTCGTTTTCTCTACGAGCTTTTCGAACGTGTCTGCAATTTTCAAGATGCTTGATTATTACAGTAGTCGTGAGCTCAATATTGATCTGAAAGTATGAAGCCATGATTTTGATTAGTTTCAAATAGTGCAGTAGTAACAAACGTTAGTTATTGAAAGTTAATTGTAATTCGAATTATTCAATTGAGTTTGGATCAGAGCTGATTAAAGATGCATTACTTTCCGGTAATACCGGTGCGTTTGTGCGTTTTTTGTTCATAATTCATGACACAAGATGTAAGGTTACCGAAGTCTTGTACGCGCATAAATATGTACTTTTATTAGACCCGAGAGATCGCTCGGGAAATGGATATACCCGAAAATGCATGTTAGAGTTTTTTTCTCGGGACGCTATCCGACTAAAAAAGTCTGGATGTCTTGTCTGGAGACAGCCAACGCTGACGACTCGCCAGGGAATTGCCTCGGATGTCACGTACTTAATGTGGAATTGGATATATAAAATTGCATATTTTTTAAGCACCACTGGTTTACACTAACCAAATTTGCATATTTAACTCTAACCGGTTCTTCTTCACTAATTTTTGTAAAATTCGTACTTTATTTTATATAAAGATAAGTTAAACTACATGCTGATTTCAGACCTATATTTTGATTTTCAATATGATTTTAGCGATACTTAAAATTAAACATTTTTTTACAGAGTTTGCGTTATGCGTGTTTTACCGTTTTTATAATGTTCCTTCGAATAACTTGTACTTGGGAGAAAAGGCAAATTAAAATCCAATCGTGTTAATGTTTATCTCCATCCACAAACCAACGTTTCAAGGTAGCCTTTCGATAAATGCAAATGATAGTGAAAACAATCATAAATAGGTGCGAGTCATTAGTATTTTTGTGATACATGGATAACTGTTGGTTTTAAAAAGTCGGCATGTTATAAAATGCCAATTTCTAATTCATTAAATGTCGTTTTGCAGATATTTTATTATTTCTCAGCAGAAATTATTTTATTTTTATTAATTTCAAAGTTTTAAGAGAAATGATAAAGAATTGTTTTATAATATGCAACAGTTTTATTATTATTATTTTTATACTCTTATCTACTAAAAGTAGATGTCGTAAAAACGCATATATTAGGGACGAACAACCAAAATATTAAGGACGAACTCAACAAGATGTTATTTTTAATTTCATAATAATATACATTTATTTCTAGAGGGTCATGAAATAATAAATAGTTTTGCATTTCAGCTTTATTATTGTGGATTGATAAAATAGTAACCTAAAATATAGCATTATCAACACGAAATACGTGATACCGTTTAATAATTCATTTATTGCAAATTTTACATGACATATGTTAGCCGAATGCATTACAATGTAGTACACACAATCAACAATTAGTAGTAAAGTAGTGAGACACTAGATTGAAATCAGTGATTTTTATTTTAATAATTATGAACTAATATAACAATTTATTTATTATTATTTTTATTACAAATCTGACTATAACTATTTGACATGTTTTCCCAATGCGTCATAATAGCTATTATACAAACAGTAAAACACTTTTTTTTGTTAATTTTTTTAATCAGTACATTAAATATCCATTATTAATTTAAACAAAGCGACATTAACAAATGGCGTTACTCTTATTAATCTAAAATACTTTGTTGTCGATTATATAAAGTTCGTCCATAATATTATTTATCTCTCATATACATATGTAGTTTTATAAAAATCCGATCCTAATAAATATATTCATAGAAGATTAGGAAAATGTCTCAAAAGCAATTGCACGCGGATTTGGCACAGCACTCGTATTTTTTTAAATCTAATATGAAAGAGGAGTTTGTAATATTCGCGCGGTTGGCAGCCCTGATTATCCCGCCAAGACGGCGGCGATCAAAGCGTGTCGGTTTCGCCGAATTCGCCTGTCGGATATGTCTCGACACGTATTGTAACTCGACACTGAATTGCGACCCAACCGTGAATTGCGAGCTTTCATCGCCAATCTTAATTTTCGATTTGCACACCATAAAACGAAAACATAAAACTAGAGAAGACGCCATTTTGTAATGTTTGACAGGTGGATATGTATCAGGGTGGGAAACATAACCAATGTTTTTTTTACCTTCTTTCGATTTTTAAACTAAACATATAAATATATAGATCCAACAACATTATATTTATATATAACATCGTGTGTTTGGTAAGGTTTACAAATCGGTTTTATGTAATTATTTACTTATTAATTGTAATTTAGAGGTGCTAAGAGATTCTTGACTTGTTAAGTTGTTAAACCATTAAGGATGTTTGTAAGAAACACAATATATAAATATCGGTAGATTAAAGACATTCCATAGCAGGTGATCGTAACCTCAGGCCTCAGCTATTCCCTCGGGTATTTTTAAATGTGATTTGTTAACTCGCAGTCCCTCGAGGCCGACGTTTTATGGCCAAAAACACTTTGACGCTGTCGAAGTGAAAAGGATTTCCATCTCCCGGGAAGGAGGGTGTAAAAAATGGATATATGTATTTTCGCTTCGAGTCGAGTTATTGCATTGAACGCCAGCTCCAAGTATATCATACATTTTTAATATATTTAAACGTCGACGTTTTTCACATGGGATACGTGATCCGAAAAGCGGGGTTGCCAATAGAAGGAGAACATACAATCGATCCGCTTTTAATATTATTTCGGTCATTTCAACAAGACGTGCAGAATGTGCTTTGGAACAGATGCTGAAAGTTCTGGATGGTTTTCATGCGAATTAATTGGATAAGACGTGGCGTGCATCGCACGATGCCACACGCAAAATATCTTTAATTAAATACAAAGGGGAGTTATAAATAAATTTAATTTTAATACCACGATTTAGTCGTTTCTTGTCTCTTTAGGTGACCTTGAACTTTGAGCTCTTGAATATTTAATTTGGTCCCGAATGCGACGTTTATTGCGAAACGAGAGCAAAAACACGCAAAACCAATTTAACTGTGTCGTTTAACTTTAACGACTCGGGGTAATGGCGCACATCTCCCCGGCGCTAACTTAGCGTTTAACACTTTATCTGAAAGTTAAAACTTCGTGGGCACACGTGGTAAAAATACATAAATATTTCATTCTTATTATATACATTATTTGTGACTATTTAGTTTTTTTTAAACTAAAAGCTTTCATTGAGCATTGCTTATTGTTAGGGACATTATTTCAGATTTTTTCAGAGGGGGGCATCAATGTTCGTTTTTTTAATATTTCTATTTAATTAAGATTCACAGTATTTCAATAAAATGACATGCATGTTTTTGGGAAAATTCTGAATGTTCAAATCCACGTCAAAAGCAATAAAATCTTGCGACGGCAAGTGATAATTGTTTTTGGGCTCTCATATTAACCAAAATTTGGTTTGAATTCACTTCAACCCATATTCTTACAGTAGAAATCTGAATTTATATCGGTAAGAATAGATTTTTTTTTTATTTTTTAGTTAAATACTATTTAGGCAAAATACGAATATCAAATATTTTAATTTATGATGTACTTATATATCTGTGTTAGTATATAATAGTTGATAAAAATTACCCTGAACTGAACCAGGTATCCGGTTATGTAAAGGAACAATACCCGAGAACCGGGTCATAAATTTGGCCGGGTATTTGGATGCCCTAGCTTTAATAGGGAGAATTTTTTTTTCTTAGAATTTTCAGTATTGAAGTTGATTATACGGGTTTTATCTTATATAAATAAATTTAAGCTTATATAAATATCTTGTATCGTGTATAAAAATATATCCAGCTAATATCAATCAAAAGTTAAAAAAAAATATTATTGTCAGACATACCAAACTATTCTGTTATTTAATTCATTGATGGATAGTTTTGGGTCATTTTTTTCATCTGACAATAATTTTTCCACTGGCGACACTTTCCAAATGGCTGTCGTTTAAAGGGCGCATTTCTCTCGTTAGTTGGAGCATGCTGTTGACATTCTTTGCATAATTAAAAATCCTTAGGAAGCGACGGGGTGATCACCCGGAGACAGGATATTGTCAGACGGTCACGAGCCATTTGTCGCCAGAGTAGTTTGTCAACGTTTTTGCACCATTTGACGACTTAATAGTCGAAACTAGCGCCACATAGCAATACAAAATAAATTAATATATAGAAATATACAAATTAATTAATATTAAATGTATCGAAAACTCTTATTTATTAAATTCTTACCTACATTAAACCTTCTCTTGAATTTGCCCCCTATAAAATGCACGCCATTTAACGAAATACTATGAATCTCATTGAAATAAAAATATTTAAAAAAAATGACAACTATCTAGCGAACTTCCCCCCCCCCTGGAAAAAGTTACGTCTCTGCTTCTAAACCAGAAATTATCGGATCAAAGAAAAACTACCTGAAAATATTTTTTAAAAATATATCATTTCAGTGAAATCATATCGGAATACATTTTCACCAGTAGATATATATTTTTGCCAGTGAAAATATCCTTATTTTCATATATGTATTTAAAAAAAAATATTGTAATGGTTACTTGTACAGTATACAGCAGGGAGCAATTCTGGGCCCGCTTTTATTGTATTTAATATTCATACTGATGACTTTATATATTGTGATTTTAAATATAGAAACAATCGATATAGTATTTATTTGACTCGATAAGCTCTTATTTCAATTGATGTCGTAGCTTTATTTTATTATATATTTTTGTTGGTGACTTGTTTCGCCACACACCGCAGCGCTAAGGCATGCATTCCAATTAGACACCTCGTCTAGACACTCCCAGACAATAAACCCAAACTTACATCCGCCTCGGTCGCAATTAGCAAATATTCGGTAATAAATCAGGTGAGGGTTCGCCACCCTGGCTGTCGTCGCTGTTGTGGGTCGGTGTTGCCACATCGTGATTTAGTTCCGAAAACCGCCACCGGCGCCGCAATTTACGAGAGGAACAAGACCACTTTTTGTCGCTTCCACGTGTCATCTGGGGGAAGCCGCCAATCAATATAAATCATACTCGACGCTGAGATGAGACTTTCAAAACAAAAACAAATATAAAAAACGGATGACAACACTCGGTGACTAATGCTGAATCTGCAACGGGATATTTATATTAGAAATAAGATCTATAGTGTCTATTAAATGAAACGTTAATCATTATTTCTATAATATAATTCTCAAAGCTTGCTTTTAAGTTTGACTTACTAAGAATTCGCTAAAGTAACAACACTAAAGCGATATGATACAATGGCCCGAATTAAGTCAAGAGAGTTTATAAATTTATATCATTATTTTGTTCTCAAATACATGATGGCTTCAATAACGAACAGTATTTAAAAGTCTATGAATACAAAATATTGATAGTGACAGTTGTAGCACTTTATTTTAAATATAAATGACTATTTTATATTAACTATAAAATATAATGTACAAGTGTCTGTAACAATAACTTTTCTTAAACAATAACCAGTATCGACGTGATATTTGCACATTCATTCTGGCTGCTATTTCTAGCTTAACTGTGCTATTTTTCAAGTTAAAAATTGAGCTGAACAGCGACGTGTTAAGTACCGATTACGTGCTACTGAAATATTATCAATGAGTCAAGTATCAAAATATAATTATAATCGAAAAATTGAAATAGTTAAAAAAAATCTGAAATCAAAGTTTCGGGTTTTCCCTCAAAAAAAAATCTTACCCCCCCCCCCTTGGAAATAGCTGAAATGCCGTCCCTGATTCTAAACCAGAAATTCTCAGGTTATCCCTCAAAGAAAATCTAAATAAAATGGTTTTGAATCTATGCCTGTCATTATTTATTTATATGTGATATATAAATTATACAGTGAATGTATATTTTTCACTAAAGCTATATATTTTACTAGTGAAGTGCAAATATATTTTAACCGGTAGATGTATATATGTATTTCTACTAGCGAAAATATAATTTAACTGATGTGAAATTATACGCTACTTTAAAATGTCTATGAAACACACTTTGACAGTTACAAAACGTCCAATTGCTGTTCAAACCCAAACCTAACAAAAGGTTTAAAATTAATTATAATTTCACAACTTTCAGTAGTTCAAGTTCAAAATACATATTCAACCAACTCATCTCTCAGGGGTAAAATAGCGAGAGAATAAGTACAGACAGACGTTGCATCTCGCATATTGCTCTATAGTTAGTTTGCACTTGGATATTACACTATGTTTTATAATGATAGCTATCCTTACGGACTTATGATATGTGAGCGATTTTATTGCTTTTGACGTGGATTTTTACCTTCTGAGAAGGGATAATTGTTGTTTGCGCTCTCTTATTGGTCAAAATTCAGTTTAGATGTGCTTCACCCGATTCTCAATTAGTGTAAAATAATAAAATTGTTAAAAAGCAAACCAATGACATGCTATCTACTAACTGTGATTTCTGAACAGAGTATCGTAAAATTTAAATTACAAAAAACGACTAAAGACAAAGTATTTTACGAATAGTTATTGATTTTTAAACATTGTAAATAATTTTGTATTTTAAAACTACATATATTTAAGTTATATTACTAATATATGCTAGTTTTATACGAAATAAGACAAGGGTATGATAAATCACAGCAATAAAAATACACGTGAAAACAATGTATTGATTGGCAAGAGAAACGGTATTCTCAAACATACACCTCTTTAGAAAAATATGATTTTCTTATTTGTCTGCTAAGGCAAATTAAATACTGCCTAATGACTGTCATTTCTAAGCTAAGTATAGTTATAATTGTTGCAAAATAATATATTGAATGGATGGATTGATTCAATACATTGAGGGGTATAATGTTTCATATAATAGGTAAAAATAAAAGCAATGTTTTTAATTGATTTAGTTTAGATTTAATATTTACATGTAGCATACACTATATGTTTTTTTCTTTACTATTAGGCAAATAGTTTCAGAAAAATATTTTTTTTAACACGCACAAAAAGCATTAAGAAAACGGAGGCAATTCTATACACAGTGAAATGTAAGAAACGTGCCAGAAGAAAAACATAAACTTTATCTACAATAGTAATAAAAATGACGCAATATTCACCATGTCTGAGATATACAAGTAATTTACTAAATAGAGCGCAAAAGAAAATCCAGTTTAGTTTTATACATATATACTATATATATATAATAATAATAACAATATATATAAAAAAATTTAATCAAATTTAGTTGTGACTTATTGGAAAATCAAATAAAACCTAACTGGCTCACCTTTCACCGATCGTATGTATTCATACGTGTTAAAAATAGATTGACGTTGTGCATTCGTCCCAAAAAAGTCGAATTGTGGTGACCGCGACTTCAATGGGACAAATTGAGCAATGGCAGGAATTCGCTGCGGGATCTCGCGATAATCTGACGCGACATTGACTTGTGGGTATTTAAATCTGACGCGATAGCGCACATTCGCTTTCTTCGGATATTTCAAGATCAATGGCGGCCATAGCCATTCTAACGACGGGAAAACGATAATCGACTCAGACTTACCGAGCACCCTGTGATCGTGGACATAAAGATTATCTACTGAGCTATTTCGCTTTCGGCGAGCGTTAAAACATCAGCTATATCACTTTTTAAAAGATATTTATTCAGACGCTTTGTGTCGTTTAGTTTTTAAAATTAGATGAGGAGAATGCGGCTTTTGAACCCACGCGAAAAAAATACTAAAATGTTGAATTGAGTCGTACTTTTTATGTTTATAATATTACTAACTTTTGTACGGTTTTGTTGAACAAAAAGATTGATGATGTTCTTTGTTTAATTAATATAGGTGTTGTTACACCTGTGACAACGTGACATAATATTGACAAAGAGGGAAGCATTCATTTTAAATGATAATTTATTTTCATGACGAGAGTGAAGCTTCTCAAAACGGAAATGATAAAGTTATAAATCAATGCGATCCTGGGTATAGTATCACCTTGGATCATGTTTAATATCATCATAATAAATCACATTTCATGTATTCAAATTCAATAGCAGCATAATAAGGATCTTAGTTTGTACAACAAAAACAAGTACAAAGAGTTTTTAATATACAAAGACTTCTCTAATTACTTTTAGTTTTAATCACCAGACTTAAAAAAACTCTTACCGGTAATGGCCGCAAGAATCGGATTGATTTTGTTTGATAGTTTTATAGCAGAGGGTAGTTTTAGGGTATTGCATTGCAGTTTGTAGAGAGTTGCGACATGTAATTGCAATAAAGTAAACGTACTTTAGTGACTCGTGCAAATGTCATGTAATGAAAAACCTGACTAATTCCCAAAGTTGTATACTTATCTAGAAATTAAATTTGTATTGTTTATATCTAATGACTTGCTACACGTAAAAATCGGATACATTTATTTGTTCAACATCAATTTTTTAATCGTTCATAAGAAATCCACTAAAGTATGAACAATGTTTATGGCCTACTTATGACTGTAAAGCAAAAAAATATCATATTTTTTTTTTTCCTAATCTAAAACGAAAACGCTAAACGAAATTACATTCACACTCAGAAAATGAAACCCGCACTACTTATTTTCGTTGATGTTGATGAGTACCTGCCTCGTCCAATTAGTGCGAGTGTTCTATTTGAGTAGTGCCCGCCCAAATACATTTGGGTAGGCGTCCCCACTCTCGATCGCCGCCCATCATCTCAAAATCTCATCTAACAACCAGTGATCTCTGTTCAATTACTTAATTACACGTGTACTTATAATAATGATCGATGGTAGTCACGACTGAGATTCGCGCTGTTATGTCCGTCGATAATTCGAATTAATCGTGTTGCGTTTGTGAGATGATTTTAGTTATTTGTTTGCGTTATTTTTTGTGGGTGTTTCTTATGTTTTGATGGGCGTGCTCTTGGGACGGTGTTGGGAAATAGATCTTAACAGGTATCGTCAACGGTTTTGTGTAAATATGCTGAAGATCTTCATTAACATATTCTTGCATCTGGCTTGTTGAAGCAATATATCGTAACTTGAACCATTTAACTGTTAATGGCTTAATCGAGCATTGTCGTGCTAGAGAATTAGACCTTTCGAGTGACTAGTGCAGACATCTGCCGTCGTGATTTAATTTTAATTAAACTAATTTATTTGGCAATTTTATTTTTGTGCAGACCACTTTCTGTTGTAAAATATCTCATATGACGAAATTTATAAACAATATTCCAAAGGCCAAGCTTGCTTAACCATTTTGCAAACTTTTGAATTTTCGTCTCATGTTACAATATGAACAATAATTAGATCGTTTCTGTTGTATTAAAGAAACATAAAATAAACTTCACAACGGCGATTTATTTAGTTTTCTTCAGTTCGTGCGGTACCCATTTCTTAAGGATTCTTGATTTTTTTACAGAGGGAGGCAAAATTTGGCCAGTCAGTGGTCGTTTTTTGAATATTTCCATTTTATTAAGATTCATAGTATTTCATTAACCACTTTCCGGTCACAATCCTTTTTTTTAAAATGATTAAAAAACATCTGACACAGACCCATCTTTTCTTATGCAGTATAAAAAAATGCAGTCGTTCTAAAACGTTTAAAAATATTCGTACAAATTTAATTTTTAATAAAAAAAGGCTATGATAATTTTCTTTGAGATAAGAATTAACAAAATCCACATTTCCGAGCTAATTCGGGCATGTCCGAGAAAAGGACAACGATATGCATTTTCTAGTCACTTTTCTTGGTACTTGTTTAAAACCCACGTCAAAAGTAATTAAATCGTGCCGTCACCTTCGCAGTAGAAACGCTTAGTTATATAAAGACTTTTTATAACAATATTACTATTCACAATAAGTGAGAATAAATGAAGCATATCTAAACCGAGTTTTAACCAAGAAAAAAGTGCAAAAAATATCACTTCTCAGAAGTCGAAAACCACGTCAAAATCAATAAAATCGTGCAGTAGCCGTCGCAGTAGAAAATTTTTATAACAATATTACGCTTTTTTATAACAATATTAATGCACATCTAAATCAAATTTTGACCAATAGGAGAGCGCAAAAATACATATTCAACCAACCAACCATTACCGAGCGTTTCCACTGCGACAGCGCCAACACGATTTTATTGCTTTTGACGTGAATTTTTGACTTCTGAGAAGGAATAAATATTTTTGCGCCCTCCTATTGACCAAAATCTGGTTTGAATACACTTTAACTAATACTCGCATATCAAAATTTGGTTTGAATGTATTTTTATAAGCTCTCTTATATAATAAATCTATTATTATATTGTTAAGGATAGCTTGGTTGTCTAGAGTTCATATTTAGTCACTTTTTTAACAATATTACGGCTTAAAATAAATGAGAATTTAATAAAATATATTTAAACTAAATTTTGAGCAATATAAGATCGCAAAAAAGAATACTTCCTTTTCAGAAGTCAAAAATTCACGGCAAAAGCAAAAATTCATGGCAAGGTTAAAATTTGGTTTTAATATGCTTCATTAGATTCTCCCTTATTGTAAGCCGTAATATTGTTTTAAAAAGTCTTAATAAGAACGCTAGATAAACGATCGTTTTCACTGCGACGGCACGATATTATTGCTTTTGACGTTGATTTTAAAAGGGTACTCTTTGAATTTATCAAAAAATGCATGTCTCAATTTCATTTGAATATTACTCAGCATGGTTCATGCATGAGATTAGGAAAATCTAGGAAAACCTAATCTGTGATACTTGATTAGAATTATTATTAAAAAAAATAACAATTAATTTCAATCTCCCAGACACGATATGAATTAAAACAATACCAGGGTCAGTTTAGTAGTATAATGTCTAGCATGACGCATTGGGGTGATTTGGCAAATCATAATTGTCAGATTTGTAATAAAAAATTAAAATATAGAAGTAACTGATTTCTTTTGTAAAGAGCAACTAATTGCAATTATTATGGCATAACTCCCAAATAAATTTATAAGGGTCTCATTAGGACTATAGGCGTAACGATAAAAGCTGGCAATTCAGTAATTTACACCTTTCGCCTCATTAGCACATTCACAGTTACGGGCAAGGTGCACCATCTTTAAATATTAATCGCCTAACGCACGCGACTGACTTTTGCAATAAATATATTCACGTTGGAAACTTTGATGACGTTAATATTTTTTTGAGGTCTCGCTAGCCGACAGTTGTCGATCCCCAGCCGATACTCTCATGCAGATCCCGGGGTCACGTGTGTCCTCAGTCAGGGTCCGTGCTCTGATTTTACAAGACACAAGCTAATGAAGAAGACCCGTGACATATCGCCCCGCGGCTAATTGTTTAATTCGAACCAACGCGAACCAATTATAAAGCCATACCGGTTGATTCGAATTAAAATTTCACTACACCAAAGTGATAAATAAGCTACCGCCATTTTCATTTTCATTTTTTGAAGTAGTGACATTTCGCGGGGATTTGTTTATGTTTTTTTCAACTCGAGACTTTCTTTCAATTGATTTGTTAAAAAATAGTATGGATCTCGCCGGAGCATAGATGATGCGATTTTCGGTGACGAATCTTCTCGAGTTGGAAAGTTCTCACGAGGATTCGTCTGCGGAGTTCGGAGACAACATGGTGATGATGAACAGGAGCCAAGATCATGGAGTGTTCGGGAGTGGAGTTGGAGTGAATCACGATCGTAATGTCGATTGTGATTTCGTTGCTAGTGAACAAGTCGTGCAAAAAAGCGGTAAGCTTATTTTTATATACCTAAGTGGCGATGTGTTTCAATTTAACACTTATTATATTGCATAATTCAGACCAATGCGTCACACTGGTGTAGCAATATTAAGTGAATTAGAAAATAGCGAATTTTTTGTTATTCAATTTGAAACTGCTGTTGGTAATTGTAACCAATACTTCGGTTTAAAACCCAGTAACTTATTCAATGTCTGTATGTGTAATTAAAAAAGATAAGTTTTATTTATCCATAAATGTATATATATATATTTTAACTATACATATTTTATAATTAATTGACAAATTATAATTTATTCAAAGCATCAATTTAAGCCATTATGATCTACTTTATATATTTATTACACTTTGAAATATTATTTATGAACCACTATTATATTGTTGTGTTTTATACAAACAGGCAATTTTAAATCATCTTTTTTTTATAAAAAATTAAACAGACGTTCTTATAAATATTACCAGTAATTATTTATTTTTCACATATATGCACGTATAAATATATAAAAAACATCAAATGTATAAATATAGTCCGCAATATATATTTTTATTTATTATGAAAATAAAGTCAGTTAATTTGTATATTGCTTTAATTGTTGTTTTATAACTTCTGTTTTTTTTGTAACTCTGTAATGATTTTTAAATTTTGCCATTTTGAGTGCTTGCCATTTTGAAACTAAATAGCGAATCAGACTCAGTGGCGTAGCTAGGGTATGTGCCACCCAGGGCGGTCCTTAAAATTGCCCCCCCCCCATACATTTTTTGCAGGGTCATAAAATCAGCATTTCTTAAAATAATAAATAAATTATTATTAAGATCTTCTTATTCGTGGATGTTTTAGTGCATTCAGGGTTAAGAACCACACTAGACGATCCCATCGCGAATATGCCGCCCCCAAGCAAGTGCCGCCCGGGGCGGCCCGCCCCCTCCGCCTCACCATAGCTACACCACTGATCAGACTGGCTAACAAATAAAGCCAATATATTAATAAAGCATATTTTTCATAAAAGTTTTATATATGTAAATCTGATTAGAACTATGGCAGTTATTGTGTTCTCAAAAATCAGTTTATCCCATATAGTATGTACATATATGGGATATACATGAATATAAATAATATACATACATGTGGCATTAATACATATAAAAAAATAAATATATTTAAATAATATATATTTTTTGTCATATTATGATATATAGCAACAAATTTATAATATTATTTTCTTATGGAATAATTCACATTTCCTTACTTTTTTCTTAGAAAAAGGTACTACAGAAAGTATAGCATACATTGGATGTATACATACACATACATATACATAAAAAATATTAATTTAAATAATATATATTTTTTGTCATATTATGATATATAGCTAAAAATTTATAATACTATTTTTTCCTTATTTTCTTCTTAGAAAAGAGTACTAAAAAAATATAGCATTCATGAGATGTATGCATATGCATTTCTTTGTGTATGTATACATCCAATGTATGCTATAGTTTTTTTAGTACTCTTTTCTAAGAAAAAAGAAAGAAAATGAGAAATATTCTATAAAAAAATTATAATGTATTATAATTTTTTTGCTATAGGTATATAATATGACAACAAATATATTATCTAAACTTTTAACAGTGTTATTTGTTATTGAAATGGCGCCACTTTGAAACAATATTTCAGATTAGTTATTTTTTTATTCCATCATGAGACCATATTATTATTAGTACTTGCTGCGGTACCTCACGATAGTGAAGGAACGACAGTTAGTAATTAATATTTATTTTATTAAACTGTTGTCCGCTTAATAAATATTTTGACCCAAATCAAATAAAATTACTTACGCAATTAATTAATTAATTAAATTATAAGCCAACTTTTAAATCAATAATAAAAGATTAATTTACCTGCAATTAATTTCATAGCGTTCCAAGCAAATTTAGGTGTTTATTATATTAGTGGCAGTGGTTTATCTTATTAAATGTATTTTATTTAGTCCTGTATTTATTGGGTCAGAGTCATGTATTTATTGAGTCCTTTAGATTTAATGTTGGTATTTCATTTTTTTTTTTAAAATAGATGCTTAGTTGTATTTTGAATATATATTTGTATTTTAAAAAAATAATTGAAACATGCAATAAAATTAGTCTAAAATATTTTTATATCATACAAAAATTGAACGGCCAGTAATTTTAATATATGGTTAGTAGTCAAATCTGCAATTGTAAAACGGTCAGTATTTAATATAAATAATATAAACACTTAGTATTTTATATACAATAGAAAATGTTTTTTTATAATAAATGATTTTTACAAATATTTATATCGTATTTTACCAGAGTAGTGAAATATGAAATGAAATGGCTCATATAAAATATTTTTGTACCATACAATAACTAAACGGTCAGTACAATTAATATTTGGTTTGTAGTCAAATTAGTAGTTGTAAAACGGTTAGTATTTATATTAAACGCTCAGTGCTTTATATGCAATAAGATATATGTGCTATTTTTTAAATAAATGGTTAGTTATATTTGACTGAATGTTATTTTAACAGACAACTTATAAATGAAAGGCAACCAATTAGATAAAAATCAAATCTTGATCAGAGTTCAGTCATAATTGTATTATTCAGGGTCAGAATAAATATCAAGTGATTAGAATAAAAATAGCATGCGGTCAGATTAAAAAATATAAAATACGATCAGATTTAAAATATAGGATGATCATGTAAATAAAAAAATATTATGACATTTATAAATATAAATCGGCAATAAAACATTTATTTCATAAATATTTTATAAAATATCTTACTCGCACCGAAACTATTGGACAGATTAGTAGCAAGAAAGCGTTAGTCAGAATAATGAACACCCCATAAATAACAATCAATGAATCTATTTAATTGTACGTAGACCGCGAGGTATTTAGAGCGACGAACGAAGCGAGAATAGCGACAGAGCGACAGCAGAGAGCACGCTCATTTTATTTAAAACTTTCTGACTATTTATATTACATTCACATATATATTTTTTTTATTCACTGTTATTTGAAAAACTGACGATTTTAATTACATTAAAATACAATGTATTCTTTTTTAGTATGCAAATATTTGAAACAAAATTCCCATAAGAGATTAATATCTTTTATAAGCAAATGCAGTTCTAATACTTATACCATATCGTATTTTAAAATTACTCTTTAATTTAATTACTTTAGTCAGTAAGAAATTGTAAGCGTTATCATGTTTTTACTCTTACATTTTTTGATTTTTATTGTGAGTAAATATAAACTAGATCAATTTTCTTCAACTAAAATTTTTGCAGTTGCTTTTATTTTTATTGCTGTTTATTTTTAATTATTAAAAGTAGTTAAATACATATAATATTGGACTGCGTTTTATTTAAATATATTTTGTAGTAAACATAATATTTTATTAATGAGGCATGCGTTTACACGCAATTAAGGAAATTGGTGCGAGGAAATAGTTAATATCATTTGTCATTTTTTGTCAGTGTCTCACTCGTCCAAGATTACACTGAAAACGCCGCGAGCTTTCGCGGAACTCTACACACGTGTCTCGTGTGAAACAAAGAGCAAGAGAGCAAGCGCTCCGGCTTGATTAATGGCTTTTTAAATTGTGCTGATGATGCTCCACTTGGTGCGGAGACACTAGCTACTTTTTCACAGACACTTTTTCTTTCTGACGATTTCTTGCTTGCAGCATAAAAAACGCGAGCTATTTTTAAACCCCATTGCCACCGGCTTAATTATTACATCTGAGAGACGTCAACCAGAAATCACGGAATTGAGAAAAAATCTTGTTACAGGCGACGCATTTGCGGCTACCGACGTCACCAGATATCATCACCCTCCCTCCAAGACTTCCAAGACTAAGAAAATGCTTAAAAACGATACATACAACTCGATAGAAAGCCCTCAGATTGTCAATCAATATGTGGAAGACAAGAGCGGAACTGTCCTTAAAGGCGACCTTTATAGATACTCGGAAGATAATAAGAGCTTTATAGAAGAAGACTTGGATCCGCATTGTTGTAGTTTTGAAGAATCTGGAGATAAAGGTGGTAAAAAGAAGCCGAGGAGGAACAGAACCACGTTTACCAGCCAGCAGCTCACGGCGTTAGAGAAAGTGTTCGAAAAGACGCACTATCCAGACGCTTTCGTCAGAGAAGATCTGGCTACGAAGGTGTGCCTCAGCGAAGCGAGAGTTCAGGTGAGATTTCCTTTGTAATTATGCGTGGGATCGCGGGTTGGGCGCATCTGGTTTCGAAATGCACACGTGGTGCGAATTTTCCACTTCCATAAGCGCGTGGCCAATTGGAAGTAATGAGGATATGAGATATGGCTCAGTTTGGACTTAGTACAAAGGCAGCACTGTCATCGAGATGCTGCGGATACGCGAGAACACGTCAGCATGTCCCAATTGCAAACAGCTTGCGTTTTTCTGAACTCATCTTTTAGGACTTCTATTAATCTCAAAAGTGAAATACAGTTTGGTTTCAATTATAATATCACAGAATCGAGAGGAACTTTTATTATTATAAGATGAAATATCGATACCCGCTGATGTTCGCACAGCATTATTTTATAGATCTGTTTATGACTGTTCGCATAATACGCCTCATAATCTTGCGGTAGATAAGTTTTTTGAATTTAATTAAATTTAATATTATTTACTTTTATTTTATATTTTTTTGTTCACATTCAAATTACACATACACAACACATTTTGTTATTCTTAATCCACATCCTTCTTTGTATGTATGTAAGTGTATGTACATTCACTCTATTACCTTAGTTTTGGGCTATATATTATTATTAATTTGGATTTATAAAATATAAATAGTAATTCTAAATTATTTTTAATTAAAAAAGTATAGTGGTCCGTAGCGTCTCGAAGATCCTCAGAGTTCTGATTGGTGTGGCAGCGAAAGTATAGCAAAAGTTGATGTGTGTGTCAGAATGTGTGCGTCCATGACCATATGTTGTTCGCGGGTGGAAAGTGTCTGCCGGTGTCTGCCCTCTCCTCATTGGATATCAGCCTTAAGTATTCAAAGCTTGCTGACCAATCACAATCATGCAGTGAATGAAACAATGAAATATGTTTACACCTTTAGAAAATGATGGACATCTTCTAGGTCGATCTATGCAACGGGAATATTGTGAACTTACGGTGCTTTTTGTCTTCTGATGATATATTGTTTCTCGTGACCGTTTCGCAACAGAGAAATATTCTGTCAATGCACCGGAAAATCCTTGCGTGTTATTTATGTGAACCTTTTTTCTAGCTGTAACGAAGGCCTTTTTTGTTGTCATATCCTATACACTATATTGTCTAGTTTCTCTTAATTGTTGATGAATGATCATTTTTGGTAACAGTCATTAACGCGAGTTTCAATAAAAAGATCCCCCACACGGTTAATACTTACCTGTATTCCTACTGGTATTCATTATATCTGATTGACTTACTTGGTTGGAACAGATTTACCCCGTTGTAACGCATTGGGCTTACGCATGGCAAGTTACAACGGAAGATATGATAAAAAAATCAAAATTAAAATAATAATAAAAATAATTTAGGGTTGAATTCTAAACCTTATTATAATTTATATATAATATATTGTAACCAGAAGTGTGTTATTCAACTTTTCGATGGTTAAATAATAAATATTTACAACATACACGCTCATTTACATTTCGTTCATTTACATTCAACGTAAATAAACGAAATCCCAACATCTCAACATAAAAAAATATTCCTCATCTCCCGCTTTTAACAAATAGGCGTCGCGAAATGGTGATTCTTGTATTTTACATTTAAAATGTTAAGGAAATTTATATTCCTTGTTAGAATTAAACTCTTTATTAACAAACTTTGACACGATAATTTTGTTATAGTTAAATGTTCAAGTGGTAGAGTAGATACCTGCTTTAAAAAGTAAATATTTACGACAACAGCTGAGCGTAACATCTCAGTACAACTTTTACAAAAGCTTTTTGCCCCCGTCTCCCGCTTTTAACAGATAAAAATCGCGCTAATAAAAGTCTCGTCTGCCACATACAAAATGTCACGTATTCACGAAATACCTTATTTTTCAGCAGAGATGCAATTATTTGATTTATATATATGTAAAGATATCGCTGATATTTAATTTGTGTTATTCACAAATAGTTACATGTGTTGAATGTTATTTGAATGATCGACGGACGAAGCACCGCCGACTGTCGCGCTCCCGTTGTGGTCCACCAAAGAACCAATCTTGCCTTCGTCGCCATCACGTCAGTGTTGCTGAGGCGCTGCCTAGCTTGTGGTTAAATGAATCGATCTTCCACAGTTCTAAAGCCTAAAATTAAGCAATTATGGATTCAAAATATACTACGTATCATAATATATTATTAACAACCACAAATATGTATGATAAAAACAAAAGTTAAAATAAAACTATGAATCGTAAAAAATTGACGTTATCTTTTTATACAATTTAAAGTATAATGTAATTTTACATATAAAACAATGTATTCTTGTTTTTTAGGTCTGGTTTCAAAACCGTCGTGCCAAATTCCGTAGAAATGAGCGTTCTGCTATGTCCAATCAAAGAACATCGACTGCCATAGCAGTCCAATCGCCAACGCCAGTCCAGATCCAACTGACCCCAACGGAAAGACCGATTCCAGCCAGGAGATCGCAAGACTTCAGCCAGATGAAGAACCCTCCTTGGATCAACTCCACTCCAACTGGACCAACCGATCTACTGAACCTAAACTTGAATCACGGCTTTTACTCCAACGACTATGCTTCTCTGGTGATGCAACACCAAGGATTTGGAAATCCACACGGAAGTCAACACAACGCGATGCATCAAGACTTAAACCGATATTCTTCTGGAAATCCATTGCAGAATCCTCCCTCTTGCGTGTTCGTGAATGCCTATTGTCCACCGCCTGTTTCTGCACATCAACCTTATAACAGTGTTGCAAATTGGAGGCTCAGGGCTCATGAGTTTGGTCTCAACAGTATGCAGTTATGATTTGACCATTTTGTGCCATTGATGTGTTAAGTGATGCTATATAGAATAATGTTCCTTTGAAGACATAATATAGGTTTAGCTGTAATTTAGGTAAATTAAATTAGGTTTGGTATAAAATTATTGAACTACTCAAATTGTGTGAATTTAACGATTCATTAATGTGCCTTAAAATTATTATAAATTATATACCAAAGTTTTGTGCCAAATTTTATAATTCACGTATTTTTCTAGTCTAGTTATATTATCGTATTAATAAATATTTTGAAGCATATTGTGCCTCTTGGATTTTTTTTATTATTGTAGCAGTTACTAACATTATATAAATACAAATTAAGTAGTCTTTACCTACTTCAAGAATTGATATAATAACAACCAAATGTCTATTTTTTGGGAACCTTGTATAAATGATTAAATATAACTATAACTACATTATTTAGGTACTCTGTATAAGGCTTTCAAATATCGAAGGGAAAAGTCACAGATATTATTATTTCTAGAAAATGTTTTACCATGACATTTATTAATGCTGAATAGTAAGAGACTTATCTAAAGATGAAGAATAAATAAACGTCTGTGTCTGATTTCCGAAAAATATTACTTCACCCCGAGCAATTGTATGTTATTACCGATATAATTAGCTATTATTGTTGTAGGGGTTTCAAACACTTGCGCAGTTTGTTATAATTTAGAGGTCATTCTTACAACGTAAGTAAGGCTATACATGGTATTTCACATAAAGAAAGAGAGATTTCCTGACCAAACAAATGTAGTCAAAACACAATTAAAAAAACGTAATTTTCTTTAAAACTCATTTAGCACATTTTTGCATATTTTATTTATTCAAATCTATTTGAATCAATAATTAATTTTAGCATTTAAAAATACGTGTCTTTAGTAAAAGTTAAGCTTATGGATATTGCAATTGTTTTAACACTATTCTTATTAAACACAATTATTTCAAAAATGTATTCTGAATTTGCGTAGTTACGTAGTTCCGTGGTCCTTACGGAGCAAAGATTTTTGTCTGCAAAAAATAATACAAAAGTCGTTATATTGTCAACACGCTCCCCGGAGTCTATTTACCTTTTCGGTGACGAAGAATGACTGTGATTTGAGTGACACGCCGCGCCGGTGGCAATGCCGCTGGGGTGAGTGTTCCTTTATCGCCCCCCTTCTTGGGACTCGGGACACCTGCCCTGGCCGTCTGCCTCTCAAGATGTTTTTGGCACGCACGAGATGCCGCGTGCCAACCGATACTCAAAAGATAAATCCAATACTGAGCACACATTCATTCGTGAATAGCCAATATTATTCGACGCTATGCAGAAGGATGCCCAAGTAAAAAAAAGTGATGTCAAAGTTTCGACGAACCCAGTGCACAACTATGCATCTATAGGTATCTAAGAAAACACACATTACCAGATTAGACTTGGGTTTCTGTTAAGCATATTGAGAAATTGTAACATAAAAAGGACGTCATTTAGGTGGAGGGGCGGGCTTGGGCATTTGCCCAGCTTTGAATTTGGTCAGAAAAGTGCATATAATTTAATGAAATACTATGAATCCTAATGAAATAAAATATTACAAAAAAGATGAACACTAAGTGGCTAACTTTTGCCCTTCCTTAAAAAATCAGAAATGACGTCCTTGATTTTAAGCTAGAAATTAATGGGTTATCACGCGAAGAAAATCTAAAAAAACAGTTTCAAAGCTATCCCGAAATATTTGTTAAAATATGTAATTTCAGTGAAATTATATCATATATATTTTTAACAGTAAAAACATAATTTATCTGGCAGGTGCTTTCATTATTTATCATTATTTATTTTCATGCGATGTGTAAATGTGTATTTTTCAGTGAAGTTATATTTTCACTGGTGAAGTCCAAATACATTTTTACCAGTAGATACATATTATTTTTATTAACGAAAATATAATTTATCTGACTATGCACTAGAGAAATTATATGCTGCATAAAAATGTTTATAAAACTCAATTTGACAGTTGCGAAACATCCATTTGCTGTTCAAACCCAAATCTAACCTAATTAAAGTTGTAAGACTAATTATAATTTTAGAACTTTCATTAGTGCAAATCTAAAATACAAACTAAGCCAACTTATCTCTTAGGGGAAAATAAGCGGAATAAGAAATACAGACAAACGTCACATCTCGCATATTGCTCCTACTATATTTAAATTATAATCAGTCAGAGAAATCCTACCGCATTCTCTAATTACATACAAAGGAATATTCAATTTACAAATATGTAACACGAGTCACTCTACCGTACACAAATTAAAGTGAAAATTGATAACGTCCGTCGCCCCATCGCACATCGACAACATTCCAGGTGTTTAGCATATAAAAATTCCCGCATAGTAATTGTTTGTTGCCTAGAGTCATATTTTGTTTATTGCAATTGAATGGGCCGGCTAATGAAGTTCCAGTGAACGGTGACGGTTGACCCGTGCATGCGGGTCACTTGTCACAGTGTGCGGGTAAATGTCACGCGCCGCCGACCCTTGGCCGAATTGCGACACCTGAGGCAATTGCGGCCCTTAGCCCTATCTCCGCCGTGATTGCGCGGAGATAACGTCCCATTCGCAAAAACTGGACTGTAAATTGGCAACCTCACGCGCACGCAAAGTGATAAGTCGAATTTGAAATTCATACTCGGCACGAAGGTGTTGTTATTTTAGGTAAGATATTTTTATATTAAATAAAACGTTTGGGCTGATAGTTGCTGTCTATACTGTCGCATCTGCCATGCGGGCATTCGATTATTTCGTTTGTGGTGTTGTTATTGTGAATCGTACTAAATAATAATGGTAGATGATAGTAAAGGTGGGTGGGTTTGATGTAAATATGTCAACAATAGCACTGTTAATCTCATTTATTTTCATTCATTTTATAATTATATTTATCTTAATATAATAAAATTACTAATACTTATAGTGAATTATGCTTTATATTGAATTATGCTTAACGCTGACAAATACAAATGTATATGTATAATTCTTTTTATAACGTTAGGGTTCGTTAAAAGGAAGCATTGTGACAATCCATCACTTTTATCTGTTTTTACTTTCGTGTGCAATAAGTTTATTAAAATAATAACTCGAATTTTTTTTGTTTGTATGCTCTTAGTAATTTTTTGTATTTCATCAATGATTTTAAAGGCAATGTAAAAGCAAGAAAAGAGAAAATGATTAATATGTCTTTACTACGAAAATATTGTTTATTAAATATAAAATTGATATTATTTTATGAATTATGAAAATATTGCAACATATAAATGTTGTCATTTTTAAAGAAATGGACTAATATAAATAATTAAATATATTTTTATAGAAAAATATAACATTTTTACGGGATAAAACTGTTTTTGAGAACATGTTAATTACCGTAGTTTTAAACTTAAAATTACCATGAAACTTTTCTTAAAAATACAATAGGTTGTTTCGCCATATTGCTTCAAAATAGCAGCTATTAAAAAAAACAATAGCATTCTCAAAAGAGTAGGATTTATAATGATGGGTTCTATATTTTAAAAATTGTTTAAATGTTTTTATCCTAAAACGTGAAATTATATACGAAAGAAGATTTAAGAAATAAATTGAGTAATATAAGTTGGCGAAATGAAAGGGGTAAAGTTATTAAAAATGCCATACTGATTATTTAAAAGGTTTCTAAAAATAAATTAAAGAATAATAATTATAAATAAACAATAAATACAACAACCTACAGTTAAATAATAATCAAACGTCTGCCTTTAACTTGATCATATACATTGATAAGATAAACTTATAAATATCTATCTAATTATAATTAATTGCACGTTCAATATCACCTGCTCAAAGTTTAACCTTGATCTTTATGCAATGACATTTCGATTTTTAAATTTTAAAAGAATGCCATTAAAAAGTACATGGCCGATATTTATCCTTTTTTGACCCGAGCGCGCGTGACCAATTTGACATTTGCAGATTGCTATCAAAATAATTGCTTTGAATTATTTTGTCGCATTTTAACGAAATGTCAACGATACCCTTTTTTGACATTTCTATATAATTTTAATTATATTTTTAAGACCTAATAATATAAGTTGTAACTTGATTTGAATTGAGCGGTGACCATGCGTTTTCATCAAATCTCAAATTGTCAACACGTAATTCAAATGTTGCCACTGAAAAAAACTCGTCCAGCTGTTTTTAACGGCTGGGTATTACAAGAAGAGGGAAAGAGACGCACGATCGACTTTAAATGTGTTCATGAGCGCGCTAGAAAAAGACAGATGTGTATTGTGCGATCATGTTGCTATTGTAAACAATAATCTCAAACTTTTAAAATATTATCGGTAAAAAAAAACACTTTAGATTAGGCGTACATTAGTTGTTGTTTTCTTTAAGTATTTAAGAGGTGAGATAAAGTTGGGCATAATCCGTAAAAGGAAATAAGTATTCTAAACATAAATTATTGTAAGAAGAAATTTAATCTAAATGCTTAATTTCATCGTAAATGCTTGTAAGATACAACTTTGAAAGCACGATTAAATAAATAAATTTAAATTAAATCAAACTTGAAAGAAAAAAAAAATATTTTATAGATCTTATGGTAAATAAATTAAAAAAAGGTAACAATAAATTAATAGTAAATATTATGTTGTAACTTGAAAAGCGTTAGCACAATGTGTTACAATGCAATAAACACAATAAATAACTACATAAAGCAGTGAGACATCAGTTTGAAATCAAAATAAGTATATTTGATAATAAAAAAATCATTATAACAACTTATAGTCAATAGATGCCATTATGCCTCGAACTATATTACTTATTCGTCACGATATTCCTCCGTAAAATCTGTAAAATCTAGAAAACTTAATCTGAATTATAATTATACAATAATCACAAACTTCGAATTCACAGACACGATAGAAATAAAAAAAACAAGAGTTCATATGGGATTAATACTCAGCTCTTTTAGGGATTATTCACCGACATATACCACTGGTCAATCGTGCAAGTTTTATAATATATTATTAGACAATGCATTTGTATGTTTGTGCAGAGAATAGAGAATGTTTTATAGATATATTTAAATGCAGAAACATATTTAGAACAATTTTTGAAGAAGTTTTACAATATAAATAGGTCCACGAATTACAGTAATTAAGAAAATAATACATGCGCCATTAGTATAAAAGTATGACGCAATTTAAATGTGCTTTTAATATAGAAATACGTATCCAAAAATCTATTACATGTATTTTATTAATTATTATTTTTACTTTTATGGTTCGATATTTTTTGTTTAAAATATCAAATATTTGAGGAAAATTGTTTAAGGGATATTAATATTGTGTTTTTTTATTTCAAGGTACCAAAAAAAGTCAATTTGTCCAAAACTGTCTTAATTTCTTTAAAAATAGTTTTAAGTTTATGTTTGTACTCTTGTAAATTATCACTTTTAAGTTTAAAACACTAGTATAAAAAAACTTTTTAAATTATTTATTAAAAAAGCAATAATACATATACTTATCACAAATATCTACTTTGAAATTTAAGGGTGAAGCATTTACATTAAACCTAAACGTATGGTTTGAAGGTGGGGCTAAACAGTAACGCGAATGGTTTTAAGTGAGTATTTCCCCACATTCGTCAGGCTTCCAGGAGTGGATCAGAATAAAGAATGTGATACTTGCTTATATCCAAGTCTTCCAGGAGCGAACACAGATTCATAAAGAGAACAACGATTCATAACAAAAATGACATTTTATATATTTTTAACATCGTAATATAATTTTTTTATAACTAATAATAGGTACGAGTTAACCCTTTCTATGCTACAAATAAATATATAAATTAGTCACCGTTGCGACATATTTTCTGAACTCATATATTATGGAAAATATTTTAATAAGGCATTAGAAATTATTAAAAATATCTACTCATATTATTTACCTAATAATTACTCGTATTTTCTTTGCTGCTCAGTGTTGCCATATAGTGAATTTCTAGTCCAGGTTATTGTCAAGCATTTATATCAAGACGTATTATAACAGCATTACGAGTAAGAATTGAATAAAGCAAATCTAAACTGAATTTTGACCAATAGGATAGAGCAAAAAACAATTATCAAAAAGTCAAAAATTTACGTCAAATGCAATAAAATCGTGCTGTCCGAGTGTTCTCACTGCGACGACCCCGATACGATTAAAAAAGTTATACCTGAAATACATCAGGTACATTTCAAACAACTGTACTTTAGTTCAGATTCATTATTTGACGGTCGGTTTTTACTTTTTTTTTATAAATATGTATATTCTTGCTATGATTTTTTCCAGGGTTGGGTCCTTCAAGGAGAACGGGCCCCGAGAATTTGTCCCCTCTCCCCCCCTCTCAGCAGGTCTGCTAATGTCCTATGTAATAACTGCGAAGCACAATGACTCTTTCTCATTTTTCTGTACATTTTTGGTATGATCTATATTTTGTACATTAATAATCATACATTATTCCGGCGTTAATATGGAAGAAAAAGCAAAAATATTATTTATAATAGTAAGAAGGATCTATTTGTATTGGAATTCCATATTCACTTTATTAAAATATAAAACCACCTCACTCATACAATTTTTATTTTATGTCATCGTTTGTCTTAACAGCATTTATCGGCCATTATATTTGAATATAATAATTACTCATTTGTATTACATTTTATTTTAAATTGTTTTGTTTTATGTGAAAAAACGTTAGATATTTTTATGTAACAAAAATGTTTGTGAAACATTGGTCGCCGTTGTCAGTTGTTTAGAGCGCCGTCCCCCTCGCGCTACATCGACAACATCTGAGCGACGGAGACAGACACATACTTTTCACAGGTAGGTGCGTATTTCTTACAAACTTTACACAGGTAAGTCATTTAGAAGTTGGTTTGCCGTGGAGTAGTTCGGTTATTATGTCCGTAATTGTCGCATTCGCGCGCGGGTACTCTTTTACATACTTTTTCTCTGATCGATAATACTCTTATAATAAATAATACTATATAATACACGTGAAAAATAAGTGTACCAGACTGATTTTCTTTATATTTTTACAGATTAAAAAATATGTGAAAATAAACGAAACTCTGAAAAGTTGGACTGAAAATTACAGGTGAGAATTATGTTTATTTAATATTACGTTTAGTGCTTAACGTTTTTTTATTGCTATTTATGTGAGTGTGTGCCTAAAATTGAATGCACCCCAATCTAATGCATTTCGTATTCGAGACGTTTTGAATTTATGATGGACCGCATATGGCAGCACCAAAAAAATAAATAGAAACGCGTTTATAAAGCTGTCTTAATTATTTTTGCTGGTCGATTCATTCGTTTTTATGGCCAAAAGGTCCTCTGACGTTTATATTAAATCAGTCGATAGATTTATTTGGCCTTAAAAGCTAATAAACTGTCACTGCAATAAAATTGGGAATTAAACATTTTTATTAATTGCTTTTTATAACTAGCTATTACGCTAGCCACATATGTTTGATATTTATAAAATAGTCCGAATTTGTTATGAATGTGCGTGAGGTGCATATATTGTGAAAATGAATAATTGCAGCCCTTATGTATATATCGTAATAAATTACGCATTAAAACGTAAAATCAACGATAATTTAACATATTGTGTGACATATGCCATTGCGGGAGGCACTCGAATGCTGCAAATTGCAGTCTCGTGTTTGAATAAATGACAAACGCTGTGACAAATTCGATATAAATGACTGTAATTATCGAATTGCGTTCGTCCCTTTGAAAAAACCGGTAAAGTTCACGGAGCAATATGGTACATTGCTCATTGAAGAGTAACTTTTTTATTATTTTTTACTAGTATCGATGCGAAAATGATTATATTGGCAATTTCGTGCCCTTCGCAAGTTCAGACGACCGAAAACCGGTCACGATCGTTTGTTCCAGTGCCCAAATATTTTCGAGAGTTTCTTTTTTTATGAAGACTCCACGTTCCATATTTGGGTATGGCGTGCATGGGAATTCTTGGATTGTTTGCACAGAGCCGCCCTTACGCATAGGGGGTGTAATGTATATTCAATTAATAAGCGTTCCGAGAAAACCACTCGAGCGTCTCCAATACCATAAGCAGCCATCCAAATAACCGGACCATTAGATGGTCATTTGTAAGTCCCGAGTAAAGGGGTGCAAAATAATTTGCAAATGCGGCCAAGACAGGTTTGCCCTTATTTTATAATGTGGACATTGAAATCGCAATTCAAGGGCGACTTACCTGTCTGACGTTATGCACTTAACGATTTGATAATAGCATCGAACGACATAATTTTTGCCGCAAAGATAAGATAGCACGATTTATATATTAACTTACAAATATTGCTGTTTAATAAAATTATTAAAAGTCAACTTTAACTATGTAATAGAGAATAAGAAATGCTATTTTAGAAATTTGAAAAAAAACAAACCACGTGGTTGCTATTGAATATCAATGTCATCTTAAACTCCGTCAAAAATTATCAGTCATAAAAATATGTGTACTTAGTATAGGATTAATTAATATAAAGCTGAGTTTGCTCTCTTACAGTTATTTTTAATTTATGTAAAAAATTAATTAGTTTAAAATAATAGTAATACAAATTATATGAATCTTAGCCTTTGACATTCGCACGCGCGTCTGCACCCTAATAATTAATTCGTAAAAATAACGTCACTGCTTTACAGACTTTGATTTCAGTCGGGTGTTTCACCACTTACTTAGTAGTTGTTGATCGTGTTTACTTCATTATAACGCATTAGGCTATGTCTGTCACGTTTCAGTTAAAGATTTATAATGTATACCAATGTTGATATTATATTCAATTGTCAAAGGACAGATTTACAGATGTATTACATTCTAGTAGCAGAATATCAAACAAATATGTTGACTTTTAGGGTAACATTAAAGCTTCAATGTTTTTATTTTAACCGTATCTTATCTGTAAATCAACTCTTTCGACTTCGAATAATCCCTCTCGGCGACACACTTACTATCTGACCATCTAAATTGAGGTGGAAGTTTCCGGGGACAATCTGGTCCTGTTTCTCGGATCGTTATCTGTCCCCCTCGTTTCGAAATGCGTTTCGCAATGTCCATTTGCGAAAACCGCATTAATATGCGAGACAAATTCGTAAATGCGTCTTTCATTGTCGTATCGGAGAATACGCACACTATTTGGATAGAATTGAATGAATCGCGCCATTATTATTCCATAAAACTTTCCTTGGCCGTCTGCCGGTAACGGGTTCCTTCGCAACGGAGGAGACTTCCAAACCAGATATCCCTAAGCTCCCTTTGTGGGGCAAACCAGTTTGCTCACAGTATCGGTGGACACTCGAATCGAAATTGCACTTTAACAACCGAAATTCGTCAAAATCAAAGTTGAGCTTCTAAAGACATCAGATAAGATATATTTTTTTTAGTTTGTACAAAAAAGGAATGACACTTTCAAGACACTTTCATTAGTAGATGCTTTTGTCCTTTATATTTCTCTTATTTTTTCTAATCTGGGATATCGCTTAAAGCTTTAGACCAGGTGTGGCCAACCCAAATAACCTTGCGGACCTTTTTGGAAATGTATCATAACTACGCGGGCCACATATAAAATTATATATCCCCATATTTAATTTAGATACACTATAAACATTTTTTTGCAGGGAAAAATTGTCTATATTGTATTGGCCATTATAAAAAAAATATATTTTGTAAAAGTGTGGTAAGTGCGGGCCGAGCCGCTGGTTGGCCACCCCTGCTCTAGACAATAGAACCATTTTGGATATTGTTTTTCTTAGGGGGGTATAGTGATATAGAGAGTGTATCTATTCTATTGTGTAGAAATATTATTTTTGGGTTTATATTATGTATACAACATACATGATAAATATGGTATTGTAAATGTCTAGCAAGCATTCTAACAGTGCAAACTATAACAGAAATATAATTCATACACATATGTACTTCATTTTACTTAAATTGTACCAGTTCCTCGTAACTAACGCTGAAAAAATATTTGGCAAATTTGTTGACATGCGTCAGAGAGACTTTCTCAAGCGCCGAAGACTTGAAAACCTGGAATAAGGGACGCGATCACAACTTTTGGACTTTCTACAAACCGTTTTTGATCATTTATGGACAATTTTCATTCAATAGACTCTTTAACCACTTCCCTGTCATGTCCAAGCTATTTTTATTTTGACTCAAAAATACTCAAAAATCATCAAATTTCTCGAAGAAATTATCATAGTCTTTTTTGTTACAATTAAAATCTATCCTTATATATATATTACTACGGACTTCTGATATAAGAGTGTAGGTCAAAGTACATTCAAACCGTATTTTGGTCAATAATTGGGCGCAAAAATAATTATCACTTCTCAGAAGTCAAAAATTTACGTCAAAAGCAATAAAATCGTGTCGGCGCTTTTGCAGTGGGAATTGCGACGGCGACGGCACGATTTTATTGCTTTTGACGTGGATTTCTGACTTCCGAGAAGGGATAATTGATTTTTACGCTCTCATATTGGTCAAAATTCGGTTTAGATGAACCTCATTCAATTCTCACTTATTGAAAGTTGTAATTTTGTTATAAAAAGTCTTAATATGAACGCTAGAAAACCAAGCGTTTCCACTGCGATTTTATTGCTTTCGACGTGGACATTATTGAATTTTATCATAAAATGCATATCAATTAATGAAATACTATGTATCTTAATGAAACGAAATACTTAAAAAACGACCACTGATTGGGCAAGTTTTGCCCCCCCTCCTCCTTTGGAAAAAGCTGAAATGTCCCTTCTGAAAATTGATGATCATCGACTGATTGTAAACACTATGTCGAGAATACAATAAAAGTGGGCTTAAAATATTAAAAGTAAAATAATGCAATATTATCAATTCTCTGATCCACATATATATTTTTTGGCACAATCAACGAATTTGTTGTGAATTAATCTTGATTTTATAACCAATACAATTAAATAGCATCACGCTATTTTTTATGTCGATCTTGATAAACTAATTTATCATTGTTGGCAACATTAGAAACTTCCGTCAGACTATGACAGCAATACTATGTATAATATATAAAAATGAGTAAAAAATGTTTTTTTTTTTAATATCAATTTTAATAAAATGTCCAAAATAAAGCATTTTATCAGTCAATAGAAAAATAAACGTATGAGTTTTATAGTCGAATGTTATGATTTTCAGTCGCATGCTAGATCTATAAAAACACTTCAAGCAAATAGTTACCTGTTTTATTGCTTATTTTTGTTTGAACGCACTGCGATTAAAGTCATAAAATCACAGGAAGTGAAGCAGGTGTTGCTAATATTGTCTCCAGTGACGTTTCCTCGTCTACATTGTGATGCAAATCTGACCACCCCTTTTCAGATGGAGGAGACAATCTTTTGTTTCCACTCTGGAGACTGGGTTTTACGACGAAGTGCCGAGTAGTTGAGTAGCCAGACCGCCAGTTTAACGATGCGGTCGAGTATTATGAGTCAATGTAGTCCGAGGGGCCCGAATTGAGAGTAGCCGTGGGGTGCCATCGAACGGAAATCGAGAGCTAAATTAAAATCTTCGGACCCTGTGCGAAAAAATCACCCATAAATATATCAAACCAAAAGGTTACAAAGATAGGGAGTACAATGATTTCGCTTCCTATTCGTGAGAACAAAAGTAGAACCCTCGTACGACTCAGGGGTGAATCTTCATTGTTTCTCAATGATAAGGGACGTCCCTTAACGTTTTGTTTACCACTCAAAACTTTGACGTTGCATCGGGGAGAAGAAGATGCAACAAAGTGCAACTTTCAATGAAGGACGGTTTTAATTTGAATGGCAAATTATCGCATAAATTCTCATTATGCTGGCAGCAGCGCTTCCTGAACTTTTATAATTCCCCCTGTTTTATTATTCTGATTTCTGATTTATGCGCGAGTTTTAGAAAAATTCATACAAAATATATAAGCGAGAATAATAGAGTAAGACTTAATATGTTATTTATCAGCTTCTTAATATTTCTCTAAAAATTTTAAACGTTTTAAAATATTGTATTGCATTTATAGACTATAAACAAAATCGACATGCGGTCCTCTCTCTATACGCATAAATTGTCATCGATAACTCTTTTCCCTTTCGACTACTTCCGCATCTTGAACTGTGAGGCAATAAATATCATTTTTTTAAGACCAACCCCCTTTTGATTGTCGTTTATTCATAATTTATTGCACACTAACCTGAACATATAAAAATTTCACGCTCGAATGGTTACGAATCTCATTATAGCACAGTTTATGCGCATTTATTACGTACTGAAAAAAGAGACACTTCTCAAGCCGGTCACACCCCATGCTACACTTTTTATAAGGGATGCAAAAAAAACGACGATACACGCAGAAGTATTAGATTACTTATATCGCAAGGGCGGATATGTGATACGAAGCGATTCGACATAATAAATATAATATCAACCCTTTGAGCTGTCAAAAATCGAAGGCAATGATGCGTTCGATTTTTGCATGCGGGCAACACTATGGCGTATCCGGCGCCATTTTAATTGACAGCGAAATGTCAAATGCGAAAAGAAGACGTAACAGCGATAATTGTGACCATATATGAAATACATATAAAAAAACTAATTTTATAAAAATAAAATAGTTTCGTAATAAAATTGATCGAAACAGCGACATATGCAACAAAAAATACGCTCGTTGAGTATATCGGCGCCGATTTTGATAAAAGAAGAGAAAACTTTCTAAATGATCGAAATAATACAACTAATAGGCTATAATAACGGTGTGCGATCTAAAAGCATCGTTGTGTGTCAGGAAACGGTTTTCGCTGAAAATTAGATTTTTTTGAACGCATTAAAAAATACGAACATCGCAAGGAGGGTTACCGCTCTGCTTTCGCTTTCTAACAATAACCATTATTTTTTTTCTACCCCAAGAAATGATAATAATGAATTGTGCAAGACTCGATCTAGATGCATGTAACATCTGCCTACCTGAAATTTATAATGGGACCGAGGTTGTATATATTTTTTTCGACGCTCATCCATGTGACTTGAAATTAAAGAAAAAATCACAGTAAAAAAAAATACTTATTAAATGCGCAATATTCGCATAAAATATACTGCACGTGTTTATGTTTACGTAGTCTCGCTTGCGACTGATAAGAAGAACCGCTGAGTTTGCTTTTTGATAACTTTGACCTAACCGAACCCTTTTCCGTGGGAATTGGCTCGGCGGGACCCTAAAATTGGACAATAACCAAAGGACAAGTACATTTATTTAGTTCTAGAGAACCAACCTGCGCCTATAGCCAAATTGATTCAATTATTTACTGGGTGGTAAAAAGTGGACGCGCCTCGTATGGAACGTCGTTTACCCGAAGTGCTGTAGTTTTAAACGTACCCCACGAACACTTCACACCCCTCCGATAAAATAAAATATATGTACTTGGCACTTTGACACCGAAGGCAATAAATTAATTCGGTTTACTTTAAAACGCCATTTTTTACGCGGTCGCAGTAGTTACGGGTCGTTTTATGCGACTGCTTCAAAAGGACCGGTTTCTATTAGAAAGCCATAAATCGAATTATGTACGCGCATTCATAAATATACGTCGTTTTTGGAAAGATAAATAATAAATAAAATTCGTCGCCAGCGCTAAAACGCATAACGTTCGCTACTTCGATTCAGTTCTCTATTAGAAATACATTAAAATTGACACGAATCATAATGTTATTCAACATGCGATAAAATGATTAATGATCGTAACTTTTATTATTTAGCCTTAGTGAAATAAATAAGTTCGTTACTTAATTAATAAGACAAATTTATTTAATGCTCGTTATTTTGCATACTAAATTGAGAGATCCTCGTTAGGAATTCTTAGTAACGAGTCGTTTTTTGAATATTTGCGTTCAAAAACGTCTTAAAAAAAGTAAATGTTAAATACACTTTTATATTTATATATTGATATTTGGCTATTTATTTATTTACAGTATCATAGTAAAATATATGATTAAAATTTTTGAGGTTATTTCATGAATAAATAAATATGGTATTTTAAAACGCCTTTAACTAGCATTACATGATGAATTAGTGTATGTGTGTGCTATTGATTTGGGGTCTTTAGATAGTATTTACAAGTTTTTAGAAAAAAAATGGTGATTTTTCCATGGGTATAAATTATTTATAGCTTTTTCTAGATAAAAATACTGTGCACTTTATTGTCATTTATTTGTAATAAAAATGAAATTTATATACTGTGCGATTTTTAAGACTTTACGAGTTTTTTTTTCATGGCGAGAATTCACGCTTTTATGGCCACATCTGTCAAATGATGATTTTCATGCCTCGCAAAACCGGTAGTTTATTAGAAAGCCATCGCAATTGAATCACAACTGGTATATAGCTTTTTACAACACACAATCGAAAATAAAATATAGACATTGTTATGGGGACGCATTGTCATAATACAGACGAGTTCTGTCGTATATGTATATATATATTATGTACATGTTGACGAATGTTAAGGTTAAGAAACAAATGTTTATTCTAGAAAATCGCAAATTTGCACAGTGTTTGCGCAAATAAATGCGCACAGAAGGCGTATATTTATAAGTATAACAAATTGCGCACAATGTGAGAGCCGTTACGAAAGTATTCAGCTTTTCCTTTTATGCAATTCGCAATAATTTTTTTCGCGCAGGACATCATTGTGCCCATGTCAAGTTCCTTACGGTGGGGTTCCCCTTTGGGGTGGCGAGACGTTATGGAAACTAGAGCAGCTGATCTACAAATCTATGATAATCGACCTATTGATTGGGAATTGTAACGCGGAACTGGCAACTCTCCATTGTGGTCCTTCCAGAAAAGAGCGGAGTAAAAAAAAGAGCGAGTTGAAGGCCGGGCGATTTGGCGAGACGTTTCATGGCAAAAAACTACTGACGTCTCACGGTCGAGCTTAATGAAGATTATATTTTTTACTATACTAGATAGACATATAATGGGTGTTTTATGCATTTTTTGCTTTGTTTTATATGCGAATGTAGATCAAAATATATTCCTTACTTACTTAATATTAATATAGACGTGATACCTGAATAAGTACTGAATTTATTTATTCACAAGTTATATAATATTAAAATTATGTATATCAAGGAAAATGATTTTCTACGTACTGTAACATATCTATTTACATCCCGTCGACACCTGTCCACCTCCTTACGCACTATCATCAATCCCTAACTTATCTTAAAAATATTTTAAATTTTGCCACTTACGTTTAGCAACATTCCATATTATATATTTTTTACGATTTTTTTAAACGGCGTCATGAATTTTCTATGTGTTTGAATAGCAACCGTTTTGAAACAAAATGGCTAACGAGCTTTTCTAAGATATTCACAAGTTCTATTTTTAGAATCAATATCAATATGATTAAAATTATGGTAGTTATTGTGATATATACATATATTATATGATATTATAAATATATTAAATTTTTATTGCGATATATTTTTTCATTTTTGACTATGGACGTCATCAAGATCTTACTTTCTTGTAAGCGTTTTACGTTTCGAAACATGCAAGATGAAGAGTAGCAGATGATTTTTAAAATTTAAAAAAAATACTCCTAATCAATCATATTTGGTTTTACACGTGGAGCACGGCAATGTACAGGCGCATAATGTCAATGACTTTTTACCACTATTGGAACCTCTTCCACTGCCCATGCAGTGTGTATTGAGTCGCTTTTTGAAGTGTACGCCTGTCGCTAAAGATTTTTCTGGTATATTTGATATGCTAATAAAACTTTACAAAGTACACATTAAAACTGTTAGATCGTTTTATTATAATTTCGTTCTTTGCTTCGATTTACGCGAAATTTCATGGAACCTATCTACCGCATAGATCGAAGGATAAATGTGTATGTAAATAATTTCATATTTTATTTTATTTTAAGCTGTTTAATCTGTCATATTTGAAGCTGGTCGTTACACCGAATGTCTTTACAAATGCATTCTACATAATTTTAATTGTGTTTTTTCACATGTCGAATAATCTCAGACATTTAATCCCCATTGTGTCTGAAAACGCTTTCGGAACGCGCTGTACCCAGCCGCCGATTTCCTATCCCTATTGAAATGCTAAAATCCGCAGAACTATTGAATTTTAAAAGGAGCCCATTGTCCGTGGGAGACGAAAACCGGAGCAAGCTGCGACTTTGCGACTTCATCCCGGTCCCCTCGCGTAATCCGCTCCGAAGGTCCAGAGCGGCTTCCGCGTCCGGAAAAATGCCAATTAGAAACAATCGTCGAAAACCGGCTGCATCCCCCGACAGAGTTTACACCTTCTCGCACAATAGTCCAATTAACAGGGTGAGAAATGCGAGCGACAATACGAGTTTCGGGAAGGAGCCGAAAATAATGGCAAACGCGAACGAGCTGTCGACGTCTGATTTTCTCGGATCATCGGTCCTTTTCGGTTATTGTTTAGCCATGCGGAAGGGGTGTGAAAATACGTGACCCCAAACACAACAATGTGGGGTATTCGATTTTGGGCGGAGAAGTACGTGTGAAATACGCTCGGCTCTAAAGGGTCTTAAATTTCAAACTTAAAATTATTAAACCTAGTTAAGCTTGTGTATTATTAGATTTGAGACTAGAACATATTAATGACATAGTATAATATAACGAGCGATTAATTTATGTAGAATTTTTAATAAATATTAATGGGGAATTATCGAAAAAGTGATACCTTCCATCCCAGAATATAATAAGCACCCCCAGATTTGGCATTATAGATTTAAAATCTTTAATCAACTGGTTAGGCAATGACTCATAATATATATAGAAATCCAACTTAGTATTACTATGAATTATTTCTTAACAAATCTACCTCAAAACTTTTCGAACATCCTGTGTTATCGGTGCATTTTTTTTACGGACATAACTCTCATTGCACAATAGATTTGTGTCCTTTTGAGGAAGAAGTAAATAGGAAGGCATCCGCTGCCTTTCTTCCTGAGTTTTGGCATAAATTCACGGATTGCCGGTCACGCGTTTCGACATCGAACAGTCGAAAGGCGTAGCAGTATTGAAAAATTGAAAGGACCACCATAATTTATTCGTAAACGGCGGAATCGAGCAGATAAGAGGCGGTTGAGCCATATGGCCGCCGAATTTGCATAGACAAGGATCTTTACGGGATACTTTCCTAGAGGGTGGTGCGGTTAAATAGCATGTTTACACACACACGTGCTCAAAACATGCTACGAGGGTGTGTTTTATTAACGCTTTTTCTTCGGACAGATTTGCTCGTTATTCAATTAATTATTAGCTGGGGGGATATGGCAAATTTTACGTACAAAATAATACATAAATTTACGATATAACGTACTAAACCATATGCGCGAGTATAGGAAATAATATGTATTATTTATAAAAAATAATATAAAAAAACAATGCACACTTGAGTGATAAAATGATGGGGTGCTTAAGAAAAGGGTTGATATGAAAATTTAAAAAAATTATAATAAAATGCTAAAGTTTATAATGTATACGAGAAAATATAAATATGTATTAAATGTTACTTATTATGTTGTTCATTTTCTTCATAGAACTTTATTTTTTAATAACTATCAATAAAAGGTAAATTATAGGATCCTAATTATTAAAATAAATTTTTGAAGTTAGTCATAAAGTAAAATCATTTAAAAATAAATCTCAATCTTTTTATTAATAAATGCCATTACCTGCCCCCCCCTCCCAAATGACACCCTGGATATTTCGTGCATAGTGACGTTTATTGATTGTAGGCTTTAATAATAGTTTATAAATAATAAAATAATTGTCACTAATTTACAGATTTGATTTCAGTCTTGTATCTTACAACATATTTTGTGAATATTGTCATAGTTCCATAGCTTTAAACCCATAACTTACCATACAATAATTTTCGCAGCTTTGGCAAATATATGTTTTTGCTACAATGATCAGACTTCAGATTTTCGAACTTTTTTTTTTAATAAAATGTTCTATTAGTAAAAAAATCCTAATATATTTTTGTGTGCTTTTTTAAAAAAAATACTTCTTAAAAAACATATTTAAGGATATCTTTGTTTTGGACTGTTTTTTTTAAAAACGTAATTTCAAGTTTTTCTTATTTATTAAAATCAAGATTCATAGTATTTAATTAAATTAAATTAAATTTATGGCTAAATTTAAGGGGGGGGGGGGGCAAAGGCACTCACCTGCCACTCCCAAATGATAGTGTCCCTGATAGCATGTAGAACCTATCAATCATTGTAAATTAGGTTTTCTATTCTCAAGATCTAATAAAATTATATATTAAATAAATATAGTATATATAAACAAATGTTCAAATATATTTACCATATTATATACAACTCATTAGATTAAACAATTTTGTAACATTGTACAATAATTTGTTTGTATATTTTTATAGGAAAATATAAATTAATATTGCTTTTTATTTATAAATAAACTAGAGCCATCTAGCGGTTTTCGAGTAAAGTATTTAATTAATTTATTTAGTGAGTCCGCAAACCATCGAGTATCAAGAAAATTTTGCATTTTCTTGAAAATTGCGCCAAAAAAATCGTTTATGTTCGTTTTTTATACGTTTGTTTGTGTGTCTGTGCAATGCATATGTCGCAACGAGCTACCGGTCAATAGAAGACCACATTGCACATGAATTCCCATGAATAATTTATGAGTTAAGACGAAACCGGAGCCCCGGGGGCGCAGGCACCGTGACGGAGCGTTCCTTATGTCACTCCGGAACCGCCGGAGCAAACAATGGCAAAAAATCGTTGCAAACCCCAGAGTAATTCGCTGTACCACTTACTCGCCCCTTTGCCTAAAACACAATGGCTGAAAATTAATACTAGCACGAAACTATACACTCTAATAACCATATTCGAGAGCGTTTAAATGGCTATTATTAGTTTCGCGTGCTTTATGCACGCGCTTTCGTATATCGAATAATTTCGCGATCTTATCAAAGAGCTGAGTATAAGTACGAATGTATTATTTGTACTGGAGTGAAATCAATTTTTAATAGTATCGTAGAAATATCGGATCGAAATATAATGACTTTTAAAGCAACGGCTCTCAATCTTTCATTCAAGAACTTTCTGTTTCGATAAAGAAAAGCTTTTCAATAGTTCTTTTATTGTCTTAAGATGATGACTGGTACCAGCAAACAATGTTGACGTACTTCAACTGATATTTTTTAGGTAGACATACTATGTATGTATAAATGTACATGTATTTGTTTGTCCTTGTTTGATTCTAAAACATCCGTCTGTTAAATAGGACTTTAGCTGCAAACTAAGTTGCTTAGCATTTTAAATTCTATGTATCACACCTTATCATAGGCTTGAGCAAATATCAATAATATTGTTGAGAAGTTATGATTAACTTATACTACAAAAATGTTATTTTTCTTTAAAAAAATTACATACAGTCAAATTAAAATATATCTGATTCTCTTTTTAATGATTACGTCTGTTCCGTTCTATCAAATTTCGGCAAGCAAAGGGTTAATAATGTCGAAAACAGGCACTGCCTCTCAATTATGTAGTACGTCGAATTTATTACGATTATATCTACATATATCATATATCAGAATTGCAAAATGTTTTCCGAGCCTTTTATAACCTTAACCTCCTCGGACCCAGTGCACATATCAATGTTAAATAATTTATTGCTTGTTTTTGAAGCCATTTTCGATTTATTTTTACCGATTCTTTTGGTTTAACACAATATATACAAAATAAATCATATTATTTCGAAATACAAAAAAATATTTTTCATCTACTAAATAAAAACATTTCTACGAAAAAATAAATAAAAATATTTTTTATACCCCTTTACTTAAAGTAAAATACTTATAAATAAATATATTTTTTCTACGAAAAATAAAAATTCAGGTTTAGTAAGGTTAATATCGATGTACAGTAAGCCCCAAAATAACATGGTAAATTGGGGACGTGCTATTTGGGTGCGTGTAGTTGGAGGACTAGAAAATACTCATACAATTTTTTGCAACATGTATGTACAAATCAAGCGCGTGTAGTGAGTGAATTACCGTGTTATTGGAGGGGTCCATTGTATTATATTTTAAAGCAAATATCGATGACTTAAAATGCAAATTTGCTGAACCAATTTATTTAAGTCATTTGGAATATTAACGGCGATCTAAATTCATAGGTTTTTTAGTGGTTAAAATATAACAATTTATTTTGGACCATCTTAATATTAATCGTCAACTCAAGATTGTTATTATTGAAACATTTTTTATTTTTCAAAGTTTATAGAATAATTTAAAGGAATAAAATATCTTAACTTTTGATTATTATTATTTATTAATAATATGCAGAAGTATAAATTCAGTGAGTTTTAAAATAGCTTTATATAGTATGATATATTATAAACTAATCACTGCGTTATTTTTGCATTTCTGATGCGTTTCGCCCAAACTGTTTTAGGCATCTTCAGATTTTTTTAGAAAAGCTTAGTAAAAATATGCTTTTCTAAAAAAATGCTTTCTAAAGTTTGTATTGACTATTAAGCGTGTTATTTTATATTATAAAAAAATCCCCAGCAATTTTTATTTTAAGCGTAACAGTCTCATAGGTAGTTTATCCCTATATTTTTAACACACCTGCTCCAATATTTTGGTAGTATATTTTACAACCAATAAATTTGAATAACGTCCATGATAATTTTCATAGTTATGAGGTGTGATTTTACCGTTGAAACAATTTCGTGACAAATCTGTACAGGTGCAACGCGAACGGAGGGCGATGCAAATGGGGGTCAATGGGGGCGTCGCCGCCCGGCACGGCCCTGGCTGCAGTAAATGCCTTAATTTAGTGTTAATTTGCTCCGAGGGTCTTGTTGTTATCAGTGTCGCCTTTTCGGGGGTGGGAATAGTAAAAAACGTCAGTTATTAACGAAATCATGGAGACTATAATTACGTCGGTTAAAATTTAACTTCCTGTACCTATGCGTGCTACTTCTATCAAACGTGTTCTATTCCATTAAATATTATAGGTTTCATGACCAAAAATTAGAGTCCGTTACACGTTTTATATTTTAATTGGCAATTACTTTGTGAGATTTTGGTGTAATGTTTTTTCTTTATGTTTTGAATGAAATTAATTATTAACTGTATTTTTATTATTTTTTCACTGCGTTTAAAAGTATTCCTCAACGTTTCGCCAAAAATATCTTACGGCATTCTCAAGAGGTAACTTTAGTGCACTTTCACAGTTCCAAAATTTCCGGTGTAATAAAATAATATTATTACTTTTACTTAAAAAAGCGGCAAAACTAATGCACACAGTTGCCACCTGTATACATGAAAAGGTCAAGGTATAAAATATGTTATTAGTTCTTCAAGATAAAAACAATGGAATTCGTTTCCGTCACACGTGTAAGCAATAAAAGGGGACAAGAAATTAACGTATGACTGATACATCGATACACTAGTGTTAAATAATAAATCAACCCCTTAAACGTATAACGACGTCATAGAATATAAAGTATTTTTTACTTAACGAGCACTTCTATTCACCTGTCAGGTGCAATCCGACATTTCGTATTCCTTCGCCCAATACGGCTTTGTTATATTCTTTCTTAAAGGTCAGAACGGTAATAATTGAAGAATCGAGGCACAGGTGTGTCAGGTGCTTCTCGAGATGTTTTTTTTCCATTTACTTTTTGGAAACTTTAAAGTTCCGCCTTGGCACGTGCTGTCTATGGGTCGGTTCTGGTAGCAATCGAGCATATGTCAAAGGTTTTAATCCAATTTGGAAGTGGATGTTTGTTCAACGCTAAAGGTCTTGGCGATTAAAAACAAAGGGCGCTTGTCCTGCTAGTTGCAATGTGTAAAAAAGCACCTGCAACATAATGACTTAACAGTCTTCTAAATTCTCACAGATGGATGATGGACTAACATCCGAAATTGTGAGTAATAATGACTTCCGTCTATTTATATGTATAGAATAGTAGCAAATTTGTTCTATAGGCGTTATATAATATTATGAAAAATATAAATATATTGTAAAAAATTTCGTTGCACAGCTTAAAATGCAGAATTTGTTACAAATGAAGTTTCAATAATTTACTAATAAAAATAACAATTATTCTAAATAAATAAATATATTTTTAGCATAAGATTATATTTTTTTATTTTGTCGATTTTTAACAATACATATGCTTCACCTAAAAATAGTTGTCAATAATATTTTTATAATAAAATACTAGGGTCAGATATATTATTTTATGCTTGGGGGTTATAGGTTCAAATTTGTTACCAGTAAAAATTATAATTAAAATTTTAAAATATTTTTTGTTTTAGTAAAGTTTTTCATTGCTAGAAAAACTTAAATTTAATTACGAATTTAAAATCAGATAACTAAATATTGTTGAAATAAAACCGTATGTACGGCTATTCATAAAATTAGAGCTACGCGTTACACGTAACTGTAAAATATGATAAAAGCAACTGGAAATGATTAAAAAGGAATTACCTATATACATTTTTTTTAAATATACATCTGATACTAGAGATACAAGAGAAATCATAGTACAAATTTAATATAAATAGAGTTATCTTATCTTTGTGGCAAATATATAAAATTTATAAAGTAAACTATAGAGCAACATTTTGCTACATAAGTAAATAAAATTTCGTGTTGATTTAATTTATTTTTTGAAATAACTTTTTTCATTTTATCATGTGACGCATTGGGACAATCATGCTAGTTTTATTTGTAAAATTATTTATTATAATTGAATCATTTTAGCATAATATTTTTTTTAAATTGTTGATTTTTGAAAAATACATTATTTTTACTATATATAAAAAGTATTACATTTTATGCCAAAATATAAGGTTAGAATATTGTTTTAGCTTTATGGTTCTAGATTAAAATTAAAACTACTATAAAAAAATGTTCTAGTCATTTTTTTCATTGCTAGAAAAAAACCTAATGACATAGTGACAGATTTTTATATTTGTGGCAAATATTTTAAACGATTTAAATATTTACAATATTTTAAATATTCATACGAATAATTGTTACGCGTCACATGTATCTGTAAAAAAATAAACTAGATGTGTAAAAATGGTCTAAAAAGCTATTTACCTCAAATTATACACAATACAAAAACAGAAATAACACATTTAAAAAAAATTACTGCTTAAAAATTTTCCCCTCTACTTCTTTAACTGTAAAATAATTTACAATATTAATAATATAGCAATTTTTGTAACCACAACAAAAGTAAAGCTAAGATATAATTTAGTATCAATATTTTTACATTAAATAAAAAAATATTTCGTCAGAATATTTTATCATATTTATAAAATAAAAATATATATTATTCTTAGGATACTATTAAAAAATCTAAACATCCTATCTTTATGGCAAACAAGTGGAAAAATAGTTATTTTAATATAAATCGGCTGATTTATACATAAATTTGTTGGGATATAAAACGCTATATCAAAAAATAATTCAACATAAGTACTGCTTTGATGTTAACATACATCATATTCGATTGGTTTTTGGCTCGCTTCCAAGTAGTATTGAGCTCTCGTCAGATTACAAGAAATGTTGTGTACATACATATGTATGTTTCTGCTAGGAATATATTGAAACCCAAATTTTAAAAGATACCGAAATGTAATTTAATATTCGAGTGTTTCAAAACCCCGAATGACAGGTCACTGACATTTAAACGGTTGAACTTTTTCATTGCTTTCCCTCACGCACTATCGCTGTTCAATGTCACCGATCTCTTTGCCGAATTAACATTTTTTTCATGCGTCCATCATCAGCTTCCGGCTTCGTATTTTAATGTCCAAACGTCGACAGCCGGAAGTTCATGCAAATGGAATTTTCTAATTCGCATCGGAACCGTTTAACACCGCTTCCAACACCTGTGCCGTTGATTCCAGATCGCGGGGGTCTAACCGACCCCGTGCCACTCTCATGTTCTATTTCCGAGTCAGTTTTTACGGCCTACCTGTTGGCGCGCTAAAAATGGCTGACGCTACATTCTTGTGATTTTTCGTCGGTTGTCACGCGCCGCTAGACTCGTATCATGAGACCAACCTTCGCGTGATGTTACCCAGTTAACCTGGTTGCTGGGGTGGTTAGTCCAGACATCCGGTTATGATCCATCGTGAGAAATGCTGTAATTAACTGTTGCACTAGGGTTAATGTAAAAACACCGGTAGCTGACATCTCGCAATGTGTGTGTCTGTTCTTTGAAAGATTATTCTCTTTCTTTTACAGGTGTCAATATGCTAAAATGGGCAGTGTCTTCCAAAAGAACGGGAGAACCGCAGCAACCCGGACGACTATCCCTAGACTCTGGAGGCATCACTAAGCCCAAAGTGACCAGAAGAAGATCAGTAGGCGGTCCTACGAGCAGAAGAAGAAGCAACATCCACACCAGAAGAGTGCTTCAAGACAAAGAAAATGTCAACTTCATGGCAGGTTGCACTCCATGCTTTCCATCAAAAGATCTATTAGCAATACGAAAATTCGATTCTCCTCTGAAAGACGTCAGTAATATAACTCCCAAGACGCCTGGATCTCAGAGAAACATAAATCAACCCAAATCTAGGATAACGCCTAAAACGCCTAATTTTAAAATCTATCAACACTTGGACGAAGAAGACATAGAAACTAAATCAACGCCAATATCTTGCCTTTCGAAAGACACCAATACCACTCAAATTTTCAAGAGAAGGAAAATATTATTGGACTCGCCTGTAGATCTAGAAGAAACGAGAGATGTAGATATAAAAGTAGTCAAATTAGAGCCTATTAAAATCGATGTGAAAATATCTAGTCCTTTAGAAGAAAAAAAATTAGAAGTCAAGAAAACGTTTTTTGAAAAATCTTCTTCTATGTCTGAAGTGAGAAGCGTAATCCACGGTGGTAGTTTACCAACTTTCGAAATAGAATATTCACCTACCAAGACTCTAGTCGGGCATGAGAAGTATAATAATGTATCTTGTTTAAGCACATTACCTATCATTGGATCTAGGGCTTTCTTAAAAAATCCGCTTTACTTCAAAGCGGAAGATTTGCCTCAAACGGACAAGAAGCCCAAGATTGAATTTTCTGATAATTTTAGTATGTTACTCAATAAACTGTCTCCAATGTCCGCGTTGAGATTCAACGGTCATAAGAATCAAAAGAACAAGGTCTGCTCTGAAGTTTCTCCGTTGGCCAAGAAGCTGGCTTCTTTGTGCTTCAACAAGATCAATCCTGCTACTCAATCGCCAGAAGATGAAAATGAGGCTAAAAACAAACATAACAGATTTATGACTAAAGATGATGAGGTTTCAGCCGAGATGGAAACTAAGATGATAGACGAAAAAAGCGTTTTGAGTAAAGAACAATCTATATCTGATTCTAAAATGGGCGATGCTACTTTAGAAAAAATGATCGAGGATATCATAAAAAGCAGCAAAAAAATCAAGCATGCGAGGCGCGTCAAACTAAAACCACTGCATAGAAGTAAATCATCTGATTATAGCTCAGATTCTGAAATCACTACAAAAACTTCCAACTCTTCCATCCATAGCGACAATTCAAAGAAAACGAACAATAGCATAAATACAGAATCTGAGAAAACTTACATAATGTACGATTCTTTAAATTATAGTGAAAGAGAAGTTAAGACGCCTGAAAATAGATTATCTTTACCTAACGTGGAAAATAATGAGCTTTCAATGACAACTAGAGGTCGTAAGAGGTGTTCTTCTGAATGTACGCCCAACGGTTCTTTGCCGCCTGATTATGACTTTAATCTGAAAAGGCAGAGGTGCGTTAGAAGAAAAAGATCACACAGAGAGAACGGCGAAGAAGGAGAATTGAAGACTATAGTTAGGGAGTCTAATTTGACACTCAAAAGTGGAATACCTAGTCCGTATACACCAGAGAACAAATGTCAAAACCCTTTCAATCTTATTCAAAGCAATTCGTTCAATTCTATAACCAGTTATCCATTCAGCGACTATCAAATGTTGGGTATACCTAATATAGAGAGCGGGGTTTCAAATAGTAGTTTGATGTTAGGACAGTTTTCGAGCGAGAAGAATTACGGTTCTAAAATGTTTGGGTTGACTTTGGACAGTGGCATACCCAGTCCTGCTTCCGTCTTTAATAACAACTTAGCGCCTGATTCTGGGTTTAGTTTGAGTCCCATATTGACTTCTTCTCTTCACGACGATAGTCAAAAGCACGAGTGGACTTTGAGCGAGCCTGTGACTCCGATAGCAGAGTTCCGATCTTCGAGAAGGTGTTTGACTTACTCGCCGGACTATGGAAATTACAGCGATGACAAAAAGAACCACTTTGGAAGGTCAGGAAAACGGCAAACTACAGCTGGCGAGGTGGAGCTGACGGTGACATGCAAGAGCGACCATGTCAAAGTACATAGTGAGTATAATGTAAATGTCAACTGCGCACATGATCATTCATATTATTAAATTATTTAAAGTTAATCATGAAACGTTTAAAAGTTAGTTAAAATGCATATTATTTTTCAGTTGTCAAATGCACAAGCTTGCAGAGGCCCAATGGGAGCTCTAAGAACGTCAATGCGTATGTTAAGGTAAGCATTTTGCATATATAAACTAAAAACTATTGAGAAAACTCTGTTCTGAAGTTTCTCCGTTGACTAAGAAGCTTCTTTGTGCTTCAACAGGGTCAGGTTTATGACAATATACGATGTGATTTTTGCTAGGGGTACCTATCCGGTTGTGCAATAAGCGAGAGAATAGTCCGATTTTAAATCAATCATAATTTCGTCAATATTTTTGGATATAAATTTATTTACTTTCTGCCGTAAAATAATTTTGAAAAAATCGCTTACTTATGAAAGCAAAAAATTATATAATGATTAAAAAATGTGACATATCATAACCACGTGTGTAATGTATGACTATGCTTTAGTTAAAAAAAAAGCAAGTAGATTCCTGCACTAAATAGTAGATATTTTTGGCAACAGAAGGGTGTAGAATAGATTAACCAAATCCTAACATTGCAGTACAAAAAAAGTTTCGTCCTCGTCTTCCGCTTTTATCCGATAAGCATCACGAAATGAATATGCTCGTCTTGCGCATACATATGTGATATAATGTTTTTTAAGATTTTATAAAAAAATCAAATACAACTTATAGCCATAAATATTCATTTGAAAGCTTAAAAAATAAGGCATAAAATGTGTTAAAAAAGTAATATTTTATTATTTAAAATAAGCTAAATTAATTATTATTTACTGTTTAAAATATACCTCGATTTACGAACCGCTCTACATACGAACTCTTTTCATACCTCTACATACGAACCTAGATTCTAGACGCGAACCGCAATTCATTGCACTATATATTTTAAATATAATATAAAAATATTTTTTGCAAGTGCAACAAAAATTGATACCACTGAATCTCAATTGTTAAAAATAAAATTAAATATTTGAAAAATAAATCTCGGAATGTTGATTCGATTAGCACGTGCAAAACAGTGTGTTATTCTATCGGTAAAGTGTTTTGGTAAAATTTCCGGTCTATGTGAGGCCAAAGCGTGACGTCAGAATTCTGGCTGACGTCATAGGGAAGACCTTAACGGCAAATACGAAACCTCTTCGTTTACATAATTTCAATAGCGCATGGTCTTTCATTTTTTTTATAAAAAATATTAACTATATACCGTTAAAAATACAATTAATCAATATATAATATATATTTCTTTTTGTAATTATTTATTTATTCATATAACGGTTGACCACCCCTGCCGCTGGTTCATAGCCAAAAGGTTCCGCACGAAAGAGCTTTAATTCCTGCGATGCCCATTAGCTTTCACTTACTATTCACTTTTGCACGAACAAAATTATTCAGTGACGCTTAACCCTTTCGCTCGCTTTATGGCATATTTTTATCATAATTAACCAATTAAGCGCCGCATCGTTGAGATATTTTTTGTTGTGCTTGCTCACACGTTTTATGGAAGCGGATTAATTTGCAATCAAGTTTATAATAATTAAGGTTATCAAGAGATATTTAAATTTTTTTTGTGTAAGCCAACACCTGACACCGAGTTTGTGACAATTTGCTTAAGTACTGATAGATACAGACCACTATCTTAGCGATCAATAACATCGTCAACGAAAGAAGTTAGCGTGTTACTGGTAGATAGGGACAGGGCTTTCCTTTATCTATTAGTACTGCGCTACCTTCTTTCGGTAATGCGATCTATAAAAATGGCCTTATATTTGTTTGGTTCTTATTTTACATCCCCCAATTTCTTACTTTACACTTAAAATTAACAGCTTAACGATAATTTTATTCTGTTTTTTAGGTGTGCGTGAACGGCGTTGGAATTTATCAAAGGACTCCAGTGCGAAGAGACAGCAACGAACCATTTTTCGATCATGTGATGTCCTTTCCCATGTCGGACGTCTCTGGGAAAAGGCTCCAAGTGTCCGTCTGGCACAGGGATAGGCAGAAAAGGTAAGAATTTCATACATATCTCAATGACAGGAGTGAGCAAACTTTTGTGTGTAGAAATTATGAGCCGTATAATATATATATAATTTCAATTAAAATGATCGAATGAGACGCAATCTTACATTTAATCTAAATGGATCAGGCTCTCTGGTGACGAAACCTCTGGGGGGGCTATTGAAAGCCCGGATGTTATTACATAGGTTTTGCGTAGACATGGTGCATGGTCTCCCGGCATCACTATCTATGTTAAAGACGAAAGATGGACTAGAGGGGGAACAGGCTCAATGCTTTGAGAGACGTAGGCGCAGTAGTGCAGTGGCGCAATTCCTCTGGGGGTATAGTTTACGTTGCATAGTTCTATTTGTAACCCCAGCTGCGAGCTCTTTATTAAATTATACTCTTTGCGAGTGCTTTAAAAACGCCGGCCGGTCAAGGGCGAAGCCCAAGCGATAGGCTCATCTGCCATTTCTTGTGAGTGTTTTGTAGACGGAGATCAACATGTCTTTGAATGTCGGCTATCACAGTTGAAATGCTAAGTAAAAATAATATTGCTTATTATTTTTTATTTAAATTTTTTTTTATATACATATACGTATCAATGAGCTTATAAATATTGCATATTTTTTGTGTAAATCTAATATAATCTTAATGATTTACACATCTCTCAAGCATTTTCTGTGAAGTTTGGCAACAAATTATTTAAAATATATTGCATTTAAAACCAGAATTATATTGGTCAGAATTCGGTATAGATGCGGCTCATTCGATTTTTACTAATTGTAAATCGTGAAATTGTTAAAAAAAGCTTTAATTTGGACGCTATATAACCAAGCGTTTCCACTGCGATGGCGACGGCACGATTTTATTTCTTTTGGCGTGGTTTCTAAACGTTGTTAATTATTATTCAGTTAAATTTTATTCGTATTGGTTATGATGCTATTTTAACGGTTCGGTGATTATTGCGTAAACAATAATTGCGCATAGCTAAAATTTAAACTACGAAAATAGTACTTTACATTTGTATGATATACTTACATTTCCTAAATTACATAAATATTGACTTATATGACTTAAATTTATTTGACAATCAGATAATCATCTATTTTCAGAATTTTTGCTGTGTGTAATTTCCGAATTTTTGCGCAATAATCTACAAATTATTTTTTTGCTCGCACTAAAATGTTGTTTTCCTACTCCTACGGTTTAAAATATCTTCTTAATCAACATTTTCCCCACTCCTATTTTACTATTATCATAGATTAAATACCAACTGTCTTAAAAAATTATAAGGGGAGGGGGAGTTAAGGGGGTAATATGGAACGATGCCGACTTATGATTAATGGAGTTGTTTTAATTGAATTTCTGTGACATGTCCATGTCAAGCGGTTGCGTGACTTTTATCGCTCAGTTTTTTTAAAGACGTATATTTTCTGTGGGGGTATGGTCGCGATTCGGCGCGTCTTGGGTCGTAACGCCACTAATTGCGGCCAGGTCGGTTTGCGTGCCTAAAAAATTATTTTTATTGTGTCCGAATAAACGTAACGTGAATTTATGACTTCTGTGTATTTTTAATAAAGTTCTCGATTCTTAATCAGGGCGCAGGAGCGTATTGCTATTTTTTTAATCGTTTTTAAAGTGAGAAAACGATAATTTGACACGCAATAATTTTTTAAGTTAGTACTATTATACTAGTAGGTTCTGATTGTGAAACTGTTGTAATGTAATGTATTATAAACATTTATGACAAATTTTATTGTAATATGCTTTCAAATAGTAGTAGAAAGGATATACATATTCTATTGCAATTAAGCGCGATTAGACGTGTCATAATGGCACTCCGCAAGCTCGAACAAGCGAAGACTGAATTTGTGATCGTTCAAGCATCATTGGAAGGATCCAATATGCTGACGAAGGAGCGACGTTCTGCAGCACTCAACGCTGTCAATAAAATTATGGAGTTGTTTGGCTCCGTGGTCGAGTCGGCAAACGATCCACCAACTTGGGTAAAGGAGGTATTAAGCGACCTCGATATAATTAAGAAACAGACAATAAAGGAAAGGAAGTCGACGAAGATATTATCATCATGTGAACCGCCGCCAGGGAGTCTGGATGAAACGCCCCCTGAATTACCAGAAATGACGTTGGTTGTGTCACGAAAACGGAAGACACAGCGCAGGGTTACATCGATGCCAACATCAAGATCGAAACCAGCAACAACATCGAGGCCAGCGCCAGCATTGAAGCCTTTACCAACATCGAAGCCAGCATCATCATCAGAACCACCATCAGTGTTGAGGCCAGCTCCATCATTCAGAGTATCAGCTGGATCAGCTGAGACACTAACTACGGATTCTAATTTGACTCCTCCACCAGCTCATCGCACGCGTTCAAGAATTATTATTCGTGGGTCAGGGGTATCAAACCCACGAATCAAGACAATGCAAAAGAAAAAACACATTCATCTGTTCTATCTGCACCCTGATACAACGTCGTCCGATATAGAAGAATATATCAAAGAATCTGTTCCGGCGTGTACAGATGTTTTAGTCGAAAAAATAAAAACAAAAGGGGAATATGCCTCGTTTCGATTATCTGTGCCAGAAGAATATTTTAAATCATTAATGCTATCAGAAATATGGCCTACTGGTGTAGCATTTAATGAATGGAAATTTCGACGAACCATTGCGCCCTCAGCATAATGGAGTGCGGAAACAAGACACCTTATTATGCTACTACCAAAATGTAAGGGGTCTCAACACAAAAACTGTAGAGTGTTTTTCTGCCGTCGCTGCCCAGGATCATGATCTGATCGCCCTATCAGAAACTTGGTTAAGTGATTCAGTGAGTGATGCTGAGATTTTTGATGATCGATATCTGATGTTCAGAAGAGACCGAGGCACCAGAGGAGGAGGCGTTCTGTTGGCGGTTCGCAGCGACCGTGTCCGCTCAGCATGCCGATTAGAACGTTTACACACCATCGGAGAGCACATTTGGGTCGAGATTGACTTTTTAAACGGAGAACAACTGTATGTGTGTGTTGTATATTTTCCGCCAATGCAGGCACGTGAAGTAAGTGATGTCTTTTTTCACACTTTAATGTCTAACAGTGATTTTTTAATTGGCAAAAATATAATCATTTTAGGTGATTTCAATATTCCGTCCGCCCCATATTTGCGTGCGGAGATTGATTTCACCATTTCATTATTTAATTTATCTGATATTAATTGTGTCAATAATATTTATAATAAAAAACTTGATGTAATTTTAACGAACATATATGCTAATTGCGATGACGTCACGAGAAGTAATTATGTCCTCGTTAAAGAGGATAATTATCATCCGGCACTCGTAGTTGGCATTAGGTTCAAACAGACAAATTCACGTCCATTTATAAATGAAAAAGTATGTAAGAATATACTGTATGGATGGAAGTTTAGGGAAGTGGATTTTGACCACCTCAATGGTTTGCTGTCTCGTACGGATTGGACACAATTGTATCAAACAATTGATGTTAGTTCTGCTCTTGATGTTTTTTATAAATTAATTTATGGTATTTTTGATGAATGTTTTTCCAGAAGATATCCAACGACTAGTAGAATTTATCCAATATGGTTCTCGAATGAGGTAATTACAATTCTTAGAAAGAAACATGTCATACATAAAATCTGGAAACGAACACGAAATTCTCTCATCTATGAAGAATTTCGTACTCTGCGATCGCGTGCAAAATTGATGATTTGCGATTGCCATCGAAACTATATTGGAGACTGTGAAAAGTCGATAATTTTAGATCCGAAAAAATTTTGGAAATTCGTTAACTCAAAACGCGATGGCCAATCCTTACTGTCATCGATGAGTTGGAACAACATCAATTTTGAAGGTTCTGAAGAGATTGCAGATGGATTTGCTAGGTATTTTCAAACCGTATACCATAATGATGGGTCACATTTAGAGTTTAATTCTAATTACGATGAGACTCTTCGTTCATGGTCATCTTTGTTATCAATCAAAACCTTTAGTTTGGTTGATATGGAATATGGATTTAGCAGACTAAAGTCCATTTTTACCTCGGGACCAGATTTTATTCCAGACTACATTCTGAAAGGATGCAAGTCTGGTATTTTACAGCCTCTAAAATTTATATTTAATTTAATTTTGAGATCCTCTTGTTTTCCAGAATTGTGGAAATGTTCAAAAGTCACTCCGATTCATAAAAAGGGTCCCAAATCTCAGATTGACAATTACAGGCCAATAGCTTTGATCTCATCACCTGCAAAATTATTTGAAATTGTTTTGCATAAATACATTTTTAATCATTGCAGGTCTATGCTTCTCGACCAACAACATGGCTTCCGTAAATCTCGATCCACTGTCACTAATCTAATGGTTTTGTCTAACTATGTTTCAAAATCATTGGACTCTGGTGTACAAGTGGACGTCATATACACAGACTTTGAAAAAGCATTTGATAAAGTTAACCATGCTTTACTTGTAAAAAAGTTATCTAATTTTGGGTTTTCTGAAGATCTCATAAATCTATTCTCAAATTACTTGACCAATAGATATCAATTCGTCAAGTATAATAACTCTTTTTCAGAACGATATAAGACCCCTACTGGAGTACCTCAAGGATCCAATTTGGGTCCATTGTTGTTTTTATTGTTCATTAATGACATAGAAACAGCAATAGAGCATTCAGATTTTTTATTATATGCAGATGACTTGAAAATTTACAAGAAAATGCATTCGATTTCTGATTCCCTCGACCTACAGGAGGATCTCAACTCTATATGGAAATGGGCTTGCTATAACCAATTGCCTTTCAGTGTAAAGAAATGTCACACAATTTCATTTTCAAGGTCGTTAACGCCGGCAAAATATTCATACCATCTAGGTGGATATTTTCTGGAAAGGTTTTCTTCGACTAAGGATTTAGGAGTGACTTTCGAAGAACGTTGGAAATTTAGCCAGCACATTGCAGAGACTCATAGCAAATCCTTAAAAATGCTCGGTTTTATCTTGAGAAATGCGCGTTACTTTAGGAATACTTTAGTATTGCGCACTCTTTATGATACTCTAGTCCGCAGCATACTAGAAACTAGCTCCATCATTTGGATCCCAGGCGTAATGAGTCAATGTAATGAATTGAAGCTGGAAAAAGTACAACGTAAATTTCTTCGATATTTATACTTGAAGGAATACGGGTATTATCCGTTCTTGTTTCCTAGTGCTTTTATTTTGGGAGCCCTGGGATACGTTTCTTTGTCGACTCGCAGAAGTGTTTATGTAATTAAACACTTCTGGAAATTGCTCAAGGGCATCGTAGACAATCCTTCAGTGCTCGAGCAGCTTCAAATGTGGGCTCCTGAAGGTGGATATAGTTCTCGGTCGCGTCCACTATTCTTGCCTGTTAAGTGTAGAACTGGAGCACTTGCCAACTCTTCTCTGGCCAAGGCCATTTATCTGCTCAATTCTGTCCATAGTAATATTGACATTTTCTCTTGTACTTATGGAGTTTTGGTTCAATTCGTATGGGACAATGCACACCTGTTGAGGTGATTTGTGTCTGTTGTTTTGTCTTGTTTATATTTATATGTATTATTATGTATTAGTACTTTTGACTATCGTGACGCATTAGGTTTGCCTGTCAGGTCACGATGGTTATAATTTTAATAAATAAATAAATAAATAAATCTAGTACAAGAAATCATTTTAATTAAAATGATTTTTAATTTTGATTTCTTTTTATATATATTAAAATAGAATTGCACTATACTGTTGATACAAACATCTTTCGTTCAAATTCGTTATTCAGAACACTATATATTATTTTCTTATATAATTATATACATTTATTAATTAATATATATATATATATATATATATATATATATATATATATATATATATATATATATATATATATATATATATATATATATATATATATATATATATATATATATATATATATATATATATATATATATATATATATATATATATATATATATATATATATATATATATATATATATATATATATATATATATATATATATTATAGTCCTAAAATTAACGTATTTTTATTGTATATTATATAAACGTATTTCTCTTTAACGCAAAAACGTCTGTCACGGACCCACCCTTTCCTATGCAGCGGTATAAAAAATGTAATTGTTATAAAACATTTAAGAATATTCGTAAAAATTTAATTTTTAACAAAAATAGGCTATAAAAATTCTCTCGAGAAATTTGCTGGTTTTTCAGTTGACAATTCTCAAATTATAAATTGATGCGTTAACTCTGGCATGACCAGGAAGAGGTTAATGGCGGTGTCAGCAATCCGTCAATGCTCGGTAACGTTCGGCTGAGAGCTTTAGAGTGTTCTAGAGAGTCGTGACCTCGTCTCTTAAAGACAACATATCAATAATTTAAATTATTTAATGAAATGTACTCAAATTATCACTAATTTTTTTACCTTGTACTTTCATTTTCTTCCGCTTAAATTGAAAAAGGTTTTTTAATTTTTTCCTTAAATTATAATCATAAACGTTTTATTTTATATTCCTATTTTGTTATCAAATTGTAAACATGAAAATGTTCAACAACCCGTCAATGCTTTTTGACTTTCGGCTGCAAGCTTTAGAGTGCTCTAAAAAGTCTAAGAGCGATCGCGTCCTTTATTCTTGCCCGTTGCGGGCTGGACGTTAGTGCTTGAGAACGCTTCTTTTGCACGAGCCATCCAGATTCTCAACGAGCTTGCCAAGCACAAGGATGTTTTCGGTGATCGCTATGAGGAGCTGGAAAAATTTATGTGCGACGGTGCTCATCTATATATTTTTTTAAATTATTTATTAAAATATTTAATTATTTAAGTTTATATTATAATGGCCATCATGGCGCATTAAGAAAACCTGTTTATTTAAATAGTTATATTAGACTGATATAACAATTAATTTTGTTAAGAATTGATCTCATCTTAAATATGTATGATACTGGCACTTGGCTTAAAGCGAACAAAGACTGTATACAAGTTAAATTAATTCAAACGGAAAACTCATGAAAACCGGGTTAACGTCCTCGAATAAATAATGAATAGCTTTATCGATAAAGGAGAAACTATTTACCCAGCCACAATAAATAATTCGGATTCAATCTCTTCGCGGGTGATTCGACTCGAATTATTCATCGGACGGTCAAAGAGTATTATCTTCCGTTAAACCTACCTCAAAAGAGACACCGCAAATTGAATGCCGGTTGAGAATTATTTGGCTTTTATTAAATTATTATTATCCATAGCAAAATAGAATATTGGGGATGGGGAATTCGTCATAGTTGGTAATTCTTACCCCAAAGATGCCAATCTTCACGGACATATACCACGTCTTATGAAATGAGCATTGTTTGCCTATTTTCTTTAATTAGTGCCCTTTGAGTGACTACAAATAGGTCTTTATCCAAATAATCATCTAACCGCCATATGCGCAATATGGACTCCGTTAATTATGAACAAATAGAGATGCTAGATTAAAATATGCTGACATTCTATGAAAGCGTTTTGTCAAGAAACGGTTCCGATATGATCGTATCAGAAAATGTTATAATAATTACTCATCACTTTTATTTTATACTTAACTATACGAAAAAAGTATAATACTATTATATATTATTATATAATAAGTAACATAAAGAATATCTTAGCTGACGATACTTTTCTGTATCGTAAATATTAGATAATCACGAATTTAATATCGTTTTTAATAAATCAAAAAAACACTTAAATAAAGGGTTTGTTTTTTAGAGGTATAGAATTTTAAAGAATAATGGCTATGGTATTAGATTTATTGAAAAGATAATTTTATGCTGGTGCCGTATATCGGCAATAACGCGGTGAATGTTGGCCTCCATGTCGTCCATCGAGCGTAGACTAGCGACTTTACATATCCCCACAGAAAATAATCCAAAGGTTTTAAATCAGATGATTTTGAGACCAATTCACTGGTCCATTATGCGAAATTATGCGTTCAACGAAAGTTTTTTTTAATAAATTTATTGTAGCGCGCGCTGTGTGACATGTTGCGCCATCTTGTTGAAGCCAAAGCTCTTCCACATAAATGCCATTCAACGGACCCATCTGACCCTCCCCTAAAATACATCCCTGTTGTCTATAGCTATCATCATCCAGATCCTTAATAAGCTTGCATTGCACTCATACATATATTATATTATTTTTAGCTATCATTCTCCATTAAGATAAACTGCTTGATTACAACGCTCTTATTATAAATAAATAAATGAAAGCAAACATTACGTCTTTTAAAGGAAAAATGTTGAGATACATATGTATGTACGAGTGCTATAGCTAGGATGTACTAGCATCCGTAGAAATAATTAGAACAACTTTTACTCTTGGGATTACGTGAGAGTTGTTTATTCCCTAGTAGAACGAAGCGGATATATTTACAGTTTTCTTTGAAATATATTACCTCACAAGATACAGGAAGGTTGAAAAATATATTTTATATTTATTTATAAATAAATATAGCAAAACAATCCGTACTTTTATCTCTTCTTCGCTCTTATATGTATATTCATTTATTACCCCAAAGCAACCTGTACAAAAATAATTTTTATTTTAAGATCATTGGCTAGCTGCGAATACCTGAATGAAAACAAATCAATACTATCATATACATGCTTATAAAAGCAAATAGTAGTGCTTATTCGAGAGTCTCCAATACATAAGCTCAGATTATGTATTGTGTATGTTCCCTATCAGCAGCTAAAATACGTACTTTTCCATGTTTACTTGTCGACGCGACCCAAAGGAATCATATCCCAATATTTAATAGATAATAAAAATATATTGTAATTATATTCTCTCATGTACAGGTATCTAAGATACATTTTATGAACCATTTTTATTAAAAGTGCTTTGGTTGATTTATTTGGTAACCAAAATAGAGACGCATGTTCAATGGTATTGACACTTTGTCTAAGAATCCATCTAAGACGTTTTCAGAGACTTTGGAGTTCAAGGAATCCGAACTTTCAGAGCTCTCCGATGTGGCGAAGATCGCAAAAGCCGCCGCTTCCCTCTTCGCATCCACTGATTCAGCTCGACGTCCGGAATTTATAGCAAACCCACGCTTAAAGTCTATGAATGCACATACGCAAAACATTTTTCAATTTGTCTTGGCAAAATAAACCCCTTGAACAGGAACCGACAACTTTGTGACTAGTCTATATTTTTTAATGCACAAATTGTCACAATGTTTATAAATAGGAATGATTTTTGTGCATTAAACATATCAATAAATGATGACGTTTTAGAGAAGCATTGTGATTGATTAATCTACCTTTCTAAATTCAATTTAAAGCTTAATTAGAATACATTTGGATTAATCCATTATTCAAGAAAATAGAAAACGTGCATTATAAAAACGGAAAATAATTTTTAATTCGAATTAACTGCGCTGGAAATCGAACTTATGAATTATTGAAATCCACTATGCCATTGCCGACCTGGTTGAGAAATAAATTAATTATAAAATGATTTTTATGCACATCGCGTGCCGCAACCTTTGAGGGTTAACCGTTAAGTGTTAATTAATAAAAATAATTAAAACATAATCATTTTTTACAGATTATGTATTTACTACAAATTTCCATATCATATTTATTTTATTATTCAATAGTATATAAAAAGCTCAAACCATAGTTATTAAATTAATTTATTGTACCATAAAAAAACTTGTTTTTTACTTATGACCCAAGTTCTAATCTTATATGAATCTTTGTGTTTTTTAATTTTTATCGTGTTTGGAAGATCAGTGATTATACATACTTTTTATTCACTTCGATTAAATTAGGTTTTCCTAGATTTTCATAATCTCGCAGATGATTTCTTGGGATGTAGTGGATCATGAAAATTATTTATAATAGGATACTTGCATGAAGTGGGTAAGCATATTAGACTTTATAGTCACGAAGTTCATTAAGGTCTTCTTAAGACCCGAGGGATAGCTGATGATGAGGCTTAGGAACGTGTAAAATAATTACCGCTAGAATCTAAACGCCCTTTCTAATTGGTCACATTCACTAAGCCCCGGGGGTCCACTAGAGCTCGGCACCAGCGAGGAGCACTAGTCCGTGAATAATTAAGAACGCGGACTGTGTCGTTCCGTGACCCAACATGGGCAGTTCGCGTGATGACAAAAAGCGTCAAATAGAAGCTCAGCGGGAAACATCAACCCTGGGACCAATTTTGGGACACGTGCGGTGTTGGCGAATGTGCCGAAAAACAGAGCAATAAAATAATAGTCAGGCGGTCAACCCTTTGCACTCTGATGGGACATTTGATTTGGGTTATCTAATAGAATGTTGTTCAATATTCAGTTTTATAGCTATTGATAGTATATTGTAAGTGACAAGTTGACCCAAAATAATCGTAAGCCTTGAATTGCAAATTCAATAAATTTTAACCCTTTAGTTGCCGATTTTTTTTTTTTGATCTATCTACAATCTAAATATCGATGTATTGCGTAATAAATAATGTAACAATACCACTGAATCAAATAATTTATAATGCATTAGAATACATACAATTTTTATTTAATTATTAGATCAGTTTAAGTAAGTTTTGCCATAGTAGTAAAAGTCGATACATCTGATTTTGGCAAACAAAGGGTTAATTTAAAATTTATCTAGGTAATTTATGTTAAACTTTGTTTTATAGGTGAGTTACATTACAAGGTGACACAAAATATTCGTATGCTTTGAATTACAAATTCAAGCATTAACCCTTTTATTGCCGAGTACTTTTGTATTACTAATATCTAAATATCGATGTATTACATAATAAAAAATATATTTACCCCTGAATTAAATACTTAGTAGTCCATTTAAATGTATGCAATTTTTTTTTATTTTGCCGTCAGATCTAGCAAGTTTTGGCAAAATAGCAAAAATCTATGTATCAGATTTTGGCAAATAAAGGGTTAATATTCGTTGATAGAAATATATTTGAGTAATCTTTGTTGAATTTTCTGTGTAGTGAGACTTATGTTACATTTTTGTATAGTATATTGTAATTGACAAGTTGACTCAAAACAATCGTAAGCTTTGAATTACAAATTCAAGCACTAACCCTTTGATTGCCGAGTATTTTTAGTTTATAATTTAAATGTAAATGTACTACATAATAAAAAAAATGGTATTTACTTCTTAATATATAATCTAAGAAAAATACTGCCCTGTGTACTTACACATACCGGTACCGCTCCTTAAGATAACCGACCAATCACAGTCTGTAAATTTAAAAGCATGTGATTTTATTCACTGTCTGTTGAGAATAATTAAACTGTAAACGTTACAATTGCCAATATTAGCTAGTATCTCGTAGAACAGGCGGATATAAACGTTGATGCGACTCCAGTGATTCACATATTTTTATATTTAGGCAATTTTTCGATTTGCTTAAAGGGCTAAAAAATAGCTGAAAAAATAGCTAATAAAGATATTTTCTTAAGCGGTTCAAATGTGGCCGTTTCCCGATGTTTCTTGCGGGGAATTAGCTCGGCAGTGGCGAGTCCAAACAAAAGAGGGGAGAGGTGCGTTGTGCAGAGAAGTCGATATCTGTGGCGTGGACCTGCGCAGAGGCGGATCGATGTCCCGGGCGCCGCCGCCATTCGCGCCCAGAGCGCCGCCCAACAGACACACACGGCCGCCCATGTCACGCACGCCGCGCCACGCCACGCCACGCAACACTATCGCGCGAACGCAGTATAGCCGACGAGGTACACCCACACCCCTACACCTCCGATCTTCAGTGAAACGAATCATCACTCCTTTTCCAACTGTTGACAAGTGATCGTGGTGAAGTGAAGTGAACGGAAGATCAGAGCAATAAATCACACTGATACAGTGCATTTTTGAACATTTCTTAATCTGAGAATTTTGGTAACAAATTTTAATATGTTAGCCAAATCCAGATGTAGGAGGCAACAGGAATTCCACGTACTTCTAAATCGACCTTGGGTATCAAACGCTGCTTGATTGCTTGTTTACTAATCTAGTTTTTCTGCTGAAGGCGATGGTTTAGTACTTTACAGGTATGCTCTTTGAATGACAGACGTACTTACAAGATAACTATTCTAGGTTTAAAGCAATTAGATAATAGCTCTACTTCAAACGCAGTTAATCGATAGAAATTAACATTTTTAATAACCAACACTTTTTGATAGCATATATATACATTTTTATTTATATTTCAAACCATGAACCGCCACTAGTTTTCATATAAGCTCAAACGAGCTTATATTTCCTCGGTGCCATATAAGGACAACTATAGAATCTCATTGTTTTTAATACATTTATATATTACACACGCTTAAAAAATAACGGAAAAGCAACTATTAGCTTTATATTCAATATCTAGACATATTTTTTATAGAAACAGCAAATTTTGTATATATTTTATATAAATTATTTATAATTTAACGTATAAAATAAGATTTTAAACATATTATTCTATTAGATTTGAATTTAATGTTTAGTTTACAGTGTAATTACGTATTTAAAACATAGAATAGCTTTAAAAGTAATGAAATTTCATCGTTGGCCATATATGGTACGCTAAAGAATTTGCCTGAGTTCATCTCAAATCACACATTTTTTATTTTAAATTAATTTATATGACTAAGTAGTCGATTTGAAAAAACCTTGTTATTGTTTTTCGCGTGCCTAACTGAATTTGTATGCAAATGTTTTTTTTTAAATGCATTTTAAAAAGGCGTATGTTCATGCAAAAGGTAAATGGGTCAAGGTCACACGATAGCGTTGCAGTGGTAGTAATCGATGAGCGCTTCTCGTACACTCGACGGTCATAAAAGTGAAGATAAACTCGGTTGGCGACGCCTGCAAACCGATATCGATAAACTTATCGCTCTCGGGGTTGACAACCTCTGGCGCGCGTTGTTAAGAAGAGGAAGCGACGTCGATTAATCACGCCTCAATTCGGAAATAAAAATGATATCGAGCGTGTGTGGGTCGCGTCCGGAGCACTTTAACATTTTCAACTCGGCAGGAATTTGGAGCGAGTTTAATTAAATTGAAAATTAATTCATAAATGATTTTTGATTAAGAATAAAATTTATATCAATTACTATTTAAATTATTTTTTGTCGCAAAGATAAGATAAATGTAAAATTATTTGACTTCAAATATTTTAATTGCATTTTTATTATAGACTTTAAAAAAAAGAGTATTACAATTTTAACCCATTAAACGCTTAATATTGATTTCTATGATATAATTATATATTTTAATTACAAAATGACGCAATTACAAAAAATATATTTTTTGCTTCTAAGATTCAATTGAACGAGCTATATGTCAATATCGTTAAAAATGCATTGAATTATTTGGCGTAAAACAAAAAAAATATGGTTTTAATATATATCATAATCTTTGTGGCAAAAATAATTTATAGAAATGCATTGAGAGACATAATTAGCCGTAACAAATTATATAATCGACTATTATCGTGGTCATAAAACTCGTTAAGGCGTAATACCGGCTGTTAACTACGCGCTCATAAATTCGCGCTTTACGCTCATAATCACGCGCTTTAAGCACATACTTATTTAATTAAGATATTTTGATGATGTATTTCCACCTTATAAGTGAATATAAGGCATTTCAAAAAGTCAGTATTAATCCGTTATAATCATTAGAAAAAAATAATCGGCCATCGTGATTCATACATTATTAATTTTTATACAGATGATTTTACTTTACTTTAATTTTGTATGCGGACTGTTAATAAAAAAATAGCTAATACACAGATTTTTAATTTAATTTATTTCTTCTTTATCTGATCAATAGTCCGATTCTGAAACGGCCATAATTTCATCAATATAATGACTTGAATTTTCTTCAAGTCATTATGTCGAGAATTAAGTTATGAAAAGACACATTTTTAGGTAATTTATTTACTTTAAAATGTAATTGTTTTAGGTAGTTTTAAAATAAAAAATTAGGTCTTTTGTAACAAAAATATGATTAAGTGTGTTGTTTAACTTCGAATTTAAAAAACCGTGTAATTGTGTTGATGTTCTAAAGTATATTTTTGTTTTAAATAGTAAATATTTACGACAACATTAGTCTAGATAAATATGATCCCAATATTGTAGTACAAAATAAATCATCATTATCTCTAGATTATAACCGATAAGATTCTCGTCTCTCGCATACAAAGAAAAAATATTTTTTTGGGAAGTAAAAAAATGCAAAATGTCTTCAACGTGTTGATTAATATTTTTATTGGATCCATAGATCTCTTGCATATATTTTAAAAATTAGTTCATTATGGAGCAGTTATGCAACGGTTCGAGTATTTTTTCTGGGTCAAGACCCAAATTGCCATTGCAACCCTCGCAACTTACGTTTCAGGGGTTGCATATACTAAAAACGATTTATGTCTACCGCACGATAACCATCTACACTTCAGCAGTTTCCTTGTACAAACGTGCGTAACACGACGACCCATTTTCGGCCAAAGGCTCATCGATTTTTATGGACCAGCTCTATTAGGTGCACGAAACGTAATTGTCTTCGTTTTTCACCTTTCCACACCGTGAAAATGTGATTTAGATTTATATTTCGTGGTTTGGGCACGCAACGTACATTTTTACGCGTGATATATTATATTATATGAAACAAAAAACAAGCCGCCTCCTAAATTGGTGACCCCGATGTATTTGTACAATTTTATTCATGTGAACGACGTTGTCACGGAAGAAAACGTTCAGTGGTATCGATTTAGATTCACTTTCGTTTGTAATTGATTTTAAAATAATGTTACTTTTTTAATTGAAAATATTTTATTTTTTGATTTAATTATCCTTTTTATGTATTTATAGAAATGCAACGATTTTTGTACCTTATTTACTTGTTATTTACTGAAGTACTGTGAATATATTTTTAAGCTATGTTCTAGCCTTTTAAAGAAAAACAAAATAATTAGAATTTTTATATTTATTTATTTATTAATTAAATAACAATCATTACAATCTTAAAACATAGATAAAAGTATTAAAATTAAATGAAAATAAAAATATTATCACATACAAAATTTTTATGTACTGTTTTAATCGAGTACGTGTTGCTTTGCTTAAACATTTTTAAGACTTATAATGCAACTTATAGTTCGCATTTTATTTGACATATTAAATCATTTGATTAATCTTTGTGGCAAAAAAAATATGATCAAGTTTAATCTCAGTAAAATAATAAGTACATAAAATTGCATATTTAAAAAAAAAAGTAATGAGGTAAAAAAATTTTTTTTTAGGATTGAAATATTTTTTTTATATATAATATATTGAATTCTTGCAGTCTTTTATGAACTTATTTTTTTCTAATTATTATTGAGCTTTATAAAAATTATTATGGATTAGCTAAGCATCATAGTATATTGAAAGTTTTGAAAGACTGAATTTAATAGATTTAAGAATAAAAAAATCAATGATAAATAAAATAAATTTATATGTACATCGTCTCATCTTATATGTTTGGAAATATTTTATTATCATTGTATTTTTATTAAAATTAAATTGATTTAAAATAAGTATCAACGTATTTCATATTCAATATTTGAAACGGTACTTTACCAAAGTTGTCTATCTCCGTCTTGCATTTACGTTACTTAATAACAAAAATCGATAAGTCATTGGGCGTCGTCTTGCATAATTCATTGACCACTAAGGAATATACTTCAGCGATATATTTATATCGTATTAAAATAAATATATATAAATTCATTTAACAAACCAAACAAATTGTTTTAATTTATTCATAAACGAAACGTGTCGATTTTTTTAACGACCGCCTTTCGTGCCGAATGGCTGTTATAGCCAAAAAATGGCAATCCGATTGCGTATTTTTTTCACTGTAATTAATTACAACGGCAAAGTTAATTTATAAAAAAAAAATGTTTCAAGCTAGGTTATTGAATCGAGTATGGTCGCGTTGGACGCTTTTATGCCCTGAACTGTCACACTTTTCGTAAAACTTTTCCACTAAATTACACGACAAATATTTTTCCATGTCAAAGACACAATATGATAGATAATTTAGATATCGACTTTACAATCGGACGCATCGGGTTTAGAAAGTTTTTTTAGTGGCGTAACTTTTGCAGAAAATATCAGGTTTTCGTTTGCGTCGTTCCATTGTCGATTTTATGAACTCTATATACTTTTCAATTGTTTAAATCACCGTCAGTGTATGAGTTAATATATTTTTTGTTGTTTTCAGTCGCAGTGAGTTTTTAGGATGCATATCTCTGTCGGTGAGTCATGCAGCTAGGAAGGAGATCAGCGGTTCCTGGAGCCTCCTCGCGCAGGCAAGGCCCCCGCGCGCAAGGAGGGCCTCTCCTAGCTCACAACCATTGAGCACCATAGCGATGGCGGCTGAAACGCTCTCCAAAGACGGCGACGGATGCTATAGGGACACTAACGAACCAGGTGGGTGAATAAAAAAATTACCTCCTTCCTCACTGCCTCCTCTGAAATTTATTAAGCGCTTACCTTATCGAAAGATCCAGTTCAGATTAGCCAAAATTGGTGATTTGAAAATATGACCCAGTTAGAGTAAAGTTTGACCCATTTCTAATGCTAGAGGTTTATAATTAGTATAAACAGTTTAACTAAAAGGAACGAAAGTGAAAAATACTCGACGAGTCTACTTTTTGAATTTTCGTAGAGTTGTATCAAGATTGATGCTATCGTCGTTAAGGAGGTTAGTGACGTTCATAGTCATCGATTAGCTTTCTTTGGAAGGAATTTTATTGCATAAGCACACATAAAATTCTAAGAATTGGGTATTTTATTGCCAAGTTATTGGTTTTAAAATACGTAACATGAGATCGTTAAGCAAATATAGTATTTAAGACATACAAGTAGTTTGTTTCGTAACATATTAATTAGCTAGAACTAAATAAAATAAAATTAATATTAAATCTAATAATTTTTCAACGAATATATTTCTAAATTATATTTTTTTATTTTGTGATTTATTATAAAGAAAAAAATATTATCTGAAGTAACTCGAATTTAACCATTTGAATTACTTTGAACTGCAAAGGTTCAAACATGTTACTTTGTACCAAAGAGCAAATGTTATATTACTCTTTGAAAAATCACACTACTGCCCTTGATTTACGTTTCCCACGAAATTCCCCGTCTCTGTCCTGTTTCTCCATTTATATTTTACGCTTTGAACTTGGGGAATAGACCCTCTTTTGGCATCGGTCCCTACAATCTGTTTACGCCTCGTAAGGGAACCGGGCCAGTAGGTAACCAGAAAGGCCTTTATTTATTTTTTTCGTCGCGAAATGAACGCCAGCGTCGTTACATTGACGGCTGTCAATTTTTCACGAGGCGCCACTGCTCCTTGATTGTAATTTTATGATGAGCCAAGTAGCGCGCGGCGAGATTTATACTTCAAAATTGCCTTTGTAAAGTCGCGTTGTCGCACAGTGGTCTCGACAGTGACTCTCAAATTGGAATTTAGTTTACTGCTTAGCGGTTGCTTCTAATGATCGTTTTGCGAGTTCGACTAAACTCTTTTTTATTCCAAGGCGGAAGCGAAGTGGTGGGAGTGTTGAGTGTTTCAGATATTATTTGTTTTTAACTAATCTAGGGTTCAATTCAGGTTTTTTCTGTGGTTATGATTATAATTCCAATCATCATAGATTAGATTTTAACATATTTTCTTAATCTTGCGGATGAATAATAAAAATAAAATCGAGCTAGTTTATGCTTAGCGACATCTGTTAATTGTAAGCTGTAGTAATATCTTATAATTAAACAAAATGAGCCACTGATTTATAGACTTTGATTTCAGTCTGTTGTTTCACTACTTATTTTGTAGTTGTAGATTGTATTTATTTATATTACATATATAAGATGTTGAAAGCATTACACTTAATTCACAATTACTTAATGGATGTTGATTGTGTTTACCCCGCTGTAAAACATTGGGCTAATGCTTGTCGCTACTGAAAGTATGTAATAAATAAATATATAAAAATTAACAAAAAATCACTTTACCCCACTCTAACGCATTGGACTAATGCCAGACATGTTTCTGCAAAAAATGCTATTAAATTAATAAGATGAATATCAATAGAATTTATTTCACAATAGATATGATCGGTCAAAATTGATTTTACTCCGCTCTAACGCATTGGGATAATGTCTGTCATATTGCAGCAAGAGATTGTCATAAAATAAATAAGATGTTAAATATATTTCATAACAATAATTAGACAAAAGTCACTTTGTAGTTGTTGATTGTGCTTACCCGCTGTAAAGCATTGGGCTAATGCCCGTTGAATATTATTACATTTATTTAACAATGTATAGAATTGGCCAAAAGTCATTTTACCCCGCTTTAACGCATTGGGCTAATGTCTGTCATATTGTTGCGGAAAATTTACATTAAATAAAAAATATGTTGAATATAATTATATTCATTTAACAATATACGAAATTAGCCAAAAGTCACTCAGTAGTTATTGATTGTGTTTACCCCGCTCTAACGTATTGGGATAATGGCTGTCATATTTCTATGGAACATATACATTAAATAAAAATATGTTCAAAATCATTATATTCATTAAACAATAAAATACATATGTTCGAAATCATTATATTTACTTAATTATATATAGAATTAGTCAAAAGTCACAGTAGTTGTTGATTTTATTTACCCCACTGTAACACATTGAGCTAATGCCTATTGCTGCAAGAGATTTGCAACAAATAAAAAAAATAGCATGTTGAATTTAACAATACATAGAATTTGACAAACGGCACTTAGTAATTGCTGATTATTTTTACCCCACTGTGACGCATTTGGATGACGTTACATTTATTTAACAATTCATAAAATTATCTTAAATTCTCTTAGTAGTTGTTGACTGCTGTAACCCATTGGGCTAACGCCTTTTATGCAGCCGTCGCCACTCGTTACCGAGCGCTCCCACTGCGACACGATTTTATTGCTTTTGACGTGAATTTTTTACTTCTGAGAAGTGATAATTGTTTTTGCGACCTCCTATTGACCAAAATTCGGTTTGCTTGTATTTAACCACTACTTTTATATTATAAATCCATAGTAACATCGGTAAGGATAGCTATCATATTTTATTACTTACTGCTTTCGCATATTATCCCCTGAGTTGCCTTAGTTCGATATGATTTCACTGAAATAACATATTTTAAAAAATATTAAAGATTTTTTTGAGGAATAACCTGAGATTTTCTAGTTTAGAATCAGGGACGTTTTTTCATAGGAGGGGGGGGGGGTGGGGAAGGAGGGAGGCGAAAATTGGCCAATCAGTGTTTTTTTTTAATATTTCGGTTTCAATTGAATTCTTAGTAAAATAGTTCATTAAATGAACTGCCACCTGCCCTCCCCCCAATGCCGTTAGCAGGCTATGATGATCTTAATAAAATATAGATAAATAAATAAAATAAAATTACTCTGTTGTAACGCATTGGGCTAATGCAATGTCATGTTTTAAAAAATATTTAAAATGATAAGAAACTAAACTTTTTTTAAGAAATTATATTCCCGATGGAATTAATTTTTTATAGATGTGTGCTAATATATCTTTGAAATGAAGGAACTGGAACGTTCCTTCTAAATGTTTAGGTTCGGAGCGAAAACAGACTATTTGTTATTGTCAAACAAACATCTATTTAATTGTGCTATATGCATATTTTAATTTAAAATTAAATAGAATTCTTAATGATGCAATTAAAAATGTCTAATTATGCAATGCATTCCTTTGTATTTAGCACCGACCGTTCGACTTTGTTTAGGTCCTTTGTGCAAGGGCTTATAAGGTATTTACAATAGAACGCGATTGTTTGTACAATGCATTTAAAAATTGTCTCAATTAACAATTATTTTTATTTTTTTTATTATTCAACTACTAATAAATGTCTATGCTAACCCATTATTATTTTTATTCGATAAAAATATTTAAAGCTATATATCTATATATTGTCTATAATGCGGTACAATGGGGTAAACACGATCAACAACTACTAAGAAAGTAGTGAGACACCAGACTGAAGTCAAAGTCTGTAAATCATAGATATTTTATTTAAAATAAATTATTATGACAGCTTATAATCAATATATGTCGCTACGCGTGACCCAGTAATTATGCTATTTATTCAAGAGATTAGGAAAATCTAAGAAAATATAATATGTAATGATCGAATGTAATTTAATTTGTATATTGATCCCTTATACTTAGGTCCATATTCAGTTACCAATTAACGGTCAAATATTTGATAGTAGTTATAAGTTTAAAAAATAAATGCTCACTTATATTTAAGTTTTACGTTTTCGAACGTCGTTCGATGCGCATGTTTTCATCTAGATTCTACTAGATGGATCACTGTGCGTCGTCGCCGCTTTGCGGCCCGGATTAATAATTTACGGCCCTGGCGGACAGGCAGGGTGGCCTGTTTTCATTTTCCGGCGACAATGGCCGACAATTGAATGCGTCCCCGCGGCGCGCTGGAAGTGTTCCAACAAACCTTCGCACTTTTTCACACACAATTCCGTTTCAATTTTCACGACCCTAAAGTTGAGCCGGGTGAAACTTTCACCGCTCTGGGAGTATTCGACTTTCCTTGCTGGCACATTTTTCAAAATTGTTTGACCATAACTGATAGTTTTCTTTGGATTTTCAGGCACTGGAAAGCTGACAGCGCAGCAGCGCGAAGCGGACGAGCATCTATTCTTGAGGTACTTGGAATTGGACCCCATCGAAGGACCTGATGCAGCACCTGCCGCTGTGCAAAGAAAAGCGTCTGGAAATAGAGCTGGGAGAACTCCTTTCACCACCAGTAGAAGGTATCTTAAGCTTTCATTACTTTATCAGATTTACAGCTTTCTCGAGATAAATACTGTCGGCAGTATTTAGCAGACCATCAACACGGTTTACGTCCGCATATAATTTTTTTTAAATAATGAATATTTTTAGGCTTGTAAGGACTGCAGATCAAGGCTTTGGATTTTCAGTCGTATGGACAAGACCTCCAAGAGTAGAACGCGTGGAAGCTGGAAAAGCAGCAGAAAGAGCTGGTCTTTTACCTGGAGACTATTTGGTGTTCGTAGACCGGCACAACGTAGTAACTATGCCGGAAGCTCAAGTGCTTAACTTAATCAAGTGAGTGTTTTTAAGCCTACGTTGAATGCCATATAAAATCAATTTGTTCTTAATATATCTTAATAATTTCAGAACCAGCGGTAATCAGCTGCAACTAGAAACGTTCAGGCGAATTCCTCATCAAGTCGGACACCCTTTAAATATGGCCAGAGGATCCATAGCTTCTCACGTGACCATCTCGGAGGCTCCTTGCTCTCCAAGAGCAGCTTTTTCTGGGAGAGCTCCCTCAGCTAGGTCTTTGGCAGAGCCGACACCAGCCAGAAGAAGACCGCAAGCTCTGCCGCACCTGGCTTTCACCAGGGAGGTGGGTGAAGGTCTCATTGTGTAAATTAATAGGAAAAGGATGTTATCGAGTGAATGGTGCTATGATCCTGAAAAGGATAGGATGAATTTTTAGCAAATGGATTGAGATATTGTACATAAAAAACTATTACTTTAAGATTTGTATTATGTATCCTGTCGTGGAGATCTCCATAGACACGTTTTGGGGTAAATAACGCTTATTGATCATTTCATGTTATTTTTATGTTTTATGTAGATTTTTTTGTAAGATTATGTTATTTAAAATTAATCCAAAATTAGCGAAAATTGAAGAGTCTAGTCTAAGATTTAGGACAATTTTTGGCCAGTTGAGAAAAGTTACATTATTTTAGTATTTTTTTCTATTTATTATTTATTTTAAAAATATAACTTAAACGCGTTGAATAGTTTTAACCGTGTAGCTAATGATTATACTGTTAGTAGATTATTTTTTATGGACTCTGAATAGAGTCTGGTTTTTCCTATTTTTTTTTAATAATTATTACGATTTGTGTTTTCACGTATAGCTAAGTGTTATTTTGTTAATTAGTTTTTATTTATTTATTTTTGTTCTGTTATTCGTTCACCATTTATGTTACATTGTGTTTTTTTGTAAATAAATTTTTCATAACATATTTTTTTATTATTTTTTTTCATCAATTTTTATTTTATATGCATTTATTATTATTATTATTATTATGCAAACCACTTAAGTTTAAAATTTATCACTAATCAGCAATAATGGGTAAATTTGAAATATGAAAAAAATTAGTACATATTTTAAATAATGGTATAATGTTATATTTAATTATAATATAATGATGACGTTGATTCTCATATATTGAAGTGTAAATTTTCTAACTCTACTTTTAGGTGAAAATCACTTAAAAATGTCATCTTGTATCTATAATCGAAATACACTTGTTCCAAAATCTCTATATATACACCAAAATTTAATATTAAGAAAATTGATATATTGCTCTATTTACCTATTTTCAATTTAATCTGTTTCTTCTGTAAAGTTGTCAAATATGGAGCTAGCAATTTTACATTTAGCGCATCAATAATTTGTATTGTATCATACCTTTTATTTTATAATAATTTTCGATTTTTTATAAAGTAATTTTTAAAACATTTTACTGCTAAAATATTTTTTTTTATTTACTAACTTATTTGTATTTTTGCAACACTATAATCATGTTAATAATTGAGTTCTCTAAAGTGTAAAGTTTATCAAAAATCTTAAGAAATCAAGGAAAATAAAAAAAACTGGACAGACTATATAAAGCTATATTAAGTTATCTATTGTTCTAAAGTGTACGAAACACAATGCCCGACATTCATTCTCATACGTTTCTTAATTTAGAATATTTTATACATCAATTTTTAATAACATATTATTATTTTATTTTTTGTTAATTATTATGCGAATCATTTCACTTTTATATAACAATTATAATTTAATAAATTATGTATGTATTTTTTATGACACTATAAATATGTTTATAAATGAGTTCTTTAAAGTTTCTATTATATTAGAAATCTTAAAAAAATTAGATAAAATCGAGGAAAAAATAGGACAGATTTTATTAAATATTGGTACATCCAGTTATCTATTTATAATGCTCTAAAATATACGAATCTGTTTCATATCATAACCTGTATCTAACAAGATAAATAGTATATGCGTTGAACGAACAGGGGGACGGTTGGACCCCAAAGTCTTATTCAAATATAGGTTTTCCTATATTTTCCTAATCTCACTTATTAATATCGCATGAAGGACTTTGTCAACGCTTTTGAGAAACATAAAAATGCGGATAAAAACCATGTTACTGGTCCACTAAAGCCTGTTGATGGATTATTAAAATAAGTGGCGCATAGTTACATCTATCGGATGTTAGTTGAAATATTAGTTTATAATTATTAAAATCTTACAACTTATGAGTGTTGTTTGTGTCTATCTCATTGTAGCTCATAAAGCTAGTGCATGTTACGACACAGTGAAAGATTTATAATGAAATAAAATATTTTTTATTGATTTCGGATTACTCTTGTGCAGTAATATTCAAATAAGATCTCAGTTATAAAAATCTCACTACTATGTTTACTCCATTGTAACGCATGGTTCTAACGCCTGTTATGCTACAGCGAAGATTTTCATAAAAATAAAATATTTTTTTAAATTGTTATGCAGATAATCAAACAAAATCTTACTTATGAAAATCTCACAACTATTTAGTAGTACCCCATTGTAACGTATTGGGCCAAAGCGTGTCATGTTACAAAGAAAGATTTACAAGCAATAAATAAAATAAATAATACATGTATGTACATATGTACGTATATATTATTGACTTTATGGATATTCTTACTAAATGTTTTGTGCTATAATTGTTTTTTTGTATTACATAATTATACACAAAAAAATCAAAAAACATTTTTAAGCACATAGCTCTGTCTAGAATCAACTTAAAGGCAATAAAGCATGTATAATATTTTAATACAGGTCTACAAAAAATATAAATAAAATCATTTAAAAATAAAACAGAAATGGGGTATATACGTACCCCTCTTCGTTCAGACTGGGTTAAAACGTTTAAAATTCACTGATTAATTTTTGAGTTACACTTACAAAAAAGTAAGATTTTGAACATAAAACGTGTAAATAACAAAGCATTAAGACTCGCTGTCGCTCTCACCGCTGTATATTCGTATTTTTATTATTATGATATCGATCTATAATAAATGTTTTCTGAAGATGCCGCATTTATCTATTCTTAAATTATTTTAAGCTCAAACGAACTTTTTAACACAACAAGTTTCAAATAAATATATCTTTAGACTTGCTTATGATAATTATATAATATATAGTTATTGATTAACGTATAGTACTTTAATGAAATATTTTTAAAAAAGGTACATTTTATTTGAATAATAAAACATTACTAACACTGTGTACTTACATATACCGGTAGCGCCCCTCAAGCGACTGACCAATTACAAGGCAGAAATTCAAGAGCTGTTATTGTATACTGCCTCTTGAATAGGTCGTCTTTTATATGATTATTTTATTATTTTAGAGCGTCACTGGAGCAGGAAGTGCCATGAACGTAACCACAAACAGTGGCGTCGGTGAGCACATAAGAGCTCTACATGCAGTAGTGTTAAGGGAACAGCAGTACACATCTTGGATGCAGTTCGGTATCGAACGATACGTTGTGCCTTTGGCTTCCAGAGTTGACGTAATCACGCCCGCGGAACACAAACTACTATATCAAAACTGCGAAGAGGTACAAAAAATACCAATTTGAATCTATAGATCGAGAAAACATTAATTATTCTATCTCTAGCTGCTGCGGCTGTCTGAAGAAATCTTGGAGCAGATAGTGACTGAGGAAGGGGAAGTGCAATTAAATTTAATAGCAAGTGTATATTTAGCTAGACTACCCACAATTATCTCCCTCTATAAAACTTATTGTAACGGACTCAAAAGAGCGGATTGCGTGCTGGTGAGAATCAATCGACCCCTTTGAGTTATACTTAATCTATAGAAGCTATAATTTGTGTGTTTTTATCGGAATAGGTACAAAAATCTAGGCAGCAAGGTGGCAATTTCGTTAAACTATGTACTGAACCGGCCATTCCGAGGAGGAAACCTGACGTCACTCAGTTTATCCACAAACCTTTAGAGCAATTTAGGGAATTGTTAAGACTTTTGAGAGCCGCCAGAGCTATAGTTCCAGCCTCGCATCCGGATCATACGGCTTTGGTTAAGCTCGTTAACGAATTACAGGTATTTATGACTAAGAAAGACCGGAGACCACAGAAAAGAGGATATAACTTATTTTTTTAATAATGGCCATATATCGTTGTAAATAAAAAACACGTTAAAAGCGCAATAAATCGAGTTAATGTCAGTATTTGTGATATGAGACAAGTGTATCTGTCATTGCGTTTGTCAAGATTTCGATGTATTATGTAAATTCATATTTCAAATAGATCATAAACAAAAATCAATTGGTGAAAAAAACTACCGAATTTCAATGGCGTCGCGAACCGATGAGATAAGGATGAGCCTTCATTGGTAGGGCGGATATACTTAGTTCATATTATTATCCTTGGTCTCCCATTTATAATTATTTATTAAGTCTCATTTGGATTTAACTAAATATCTTTCGAACAGACTGCTTATCACGATATAACAGCCGGCGCTGGTCTCATGGGTCCTCTAGGCGAAGGAAGACCTTTGCTATCAGTAGCTGATTTAGAAAGTCGCTTAGTGTTTACAAGGTGTAAGGTGAGTGACACATATTATTTTGGTTTTTGATGATCTTATATTATAATCTATGCCTAATTTCAGCCATTTACATTGGCGAAACCTGGAAGACAGTGGATCTTTGGCGGAGACTTAGCCAGAGTTGAGGGTAGAGCTGTGAGACCATATTGGGCTCTGTTGTTTAGCGACCTTTTGCTGTTTGCGACCGTCTCTAGAGACAGAGTGCTATTCATTACTGAAGAACCGTTACCTATAGCTAATATAACTGAAACTTGCTTCAACGTCAGAAAGAAAGGTATTATATAAGATTTTCAATAGTTTAATCATGAACTGTATTTTTTATATACTTGTTGTTTCAGCTAATGAATTTAGATTAGCTGTCGGTCCAGGAAGAGCTAATAGTCCAACGGCAAGATGTGGTCCTCCTGTGAGAGCTAGAGCGAGAACGATAATCTTACGAGCGCCTTCTTCGGATCTAAAAGCAGTTTGGCAGAGCCTTCTTCTGCGACAGATGTAAGTTCAAGATTAATATATTTAAGCACACTATTATTACACATTTACTGGGTCGATTCAATGAATGAACTATTTATTAATCGGTCGGACAAAAAATGACGCCAATTTTACCACACGTTGATAATCATTAGCCGTTAACTTATTTTCTTGGTCTTAAGCATCGTCCATATGATTTGGTCTTAACAGTTTATTTATTATGATCCTGGAATATTTTTGAAATTCGTCGGATTTAAGCGGTACGCATCGATTCATTGCACTCCTTCGATTATCTGTCACCCTGATCCATAAAAAAGGCGATAAATCCTGTATTGAAAACTTCAGACTAGTCACTGTTTTTTCGGCACCTGCTATGTTGCTCAGATATATCCATAATCACAGTCGGCGAACGCTAGTAACCTCTTGTGCATTTTAATGATGACAAAATCTCTCCATTCTAAAATACAGGTTGGTGTAATATAATTTCAAAAAGCACTCGTAAAAGTCATATTCTTCTTTGACAGTTTAGCAACTTCGGTTTTTTGAATGGTCTTGTTAGCTTGTTTTTCGAGTGTCCGAATGTGAGCTATGGCAATCGCTGCTGCTAAGAGTATATTACTACCACCTGTAATTGTTCAGTGGCTTTCGGTTGCGAGCTTCGAAGTGACCTAAAGAGTCACGATCGCGCCCCTTATTCTTAACCAATGGGGTCTGGATATCAGTGCGTGTGAACGCTCCTCTCAATGAGCTTGCCAAAACAAAGCTGGAAAAATAATATGTGGTATGGTGCTCATCTATTTTAGGTGTGCATTATAACTATTTTTTTACTTTTGTATTTATATAATGACCATCATGACGCATCCTGATCATAAAAAAATATAATTTTAATTCTGATCGATGAGCATAGATTTAGTTGCATATTTAATTTTGATTTGTATAGTATTAACAAATTTTATACGATCACGTCTTCTTTTGGTGCCTGATAGAAGCAGAACCTATTCAATGTCAGGTATGAGGAGCTGGTCTGGTTCATAAAAATAAAATAAATATTGAACTATATAATTTCGATAAATCGATACTCAATCGAATCATAAACGCAAACGCAACAAAATGGCAATCAAACTACATTATTATATATGACTACACCAGACAACTTAAACGATTTAGACCATCTGATACATATAAAAAAATAAATAATTATAAACAAATGAATAAGTATTTTTTTTAAATTAATTAGATTTTCTAATAATAAATATGGACAGGCATCCGACGGGAAGTTTTATTTACATGCCAATATCATAATCAAAAAAATTCAAGTACCGTATTACTTCCACGTTCTCGAGATTGCATCAGTTTAAGAATCGATACTTTATATATTTTGAAATACTATTAAAGATTAACGTTTGTAATTGCATTTCAGATGTCGCGTGAATTCTTCGAGTGGAACGCCTTTGAGTTCTCCTATGGAGTCACCAGCACCGTTGGGTTGCTACTCGGAGGTTACCCTAGATTCCCAGCAGCGGCAGGTATCGTTCGCTTCTTTAGGGCCTCGTTCTCGGCCAGCTCTCCCTTCTCTCGCAGCACCTTCAGACAATCGCCACCATTCGGTCAGTTTCGCATCTACGGGTGCGGGATACGGTTCAGTTTCTAAACTATCCAACGCGACAGCGAACAGGTCCATCATTGACGAAGAGTACATAGATAGGTTCGCGTTGACTTCTCTAGAACTACTCACTGACAGGATCAACGAAGACGAGATCGATAACAACAACGATTACTATAACGACGATGACAAATACCTAGCGCCTTCGAACTTGCAAAACAACGCCAAAACCCCAGACACCCCTCCGCCCAACATTTCACCCGGAGAATCTTCGAAAAACTCCCAAACGTTCTCCTCCCACTTTGTCTCCATGAGTAGCTTAGAAAAATGCACATCTGAAGATAATTACTCCATTCAAAAAAGGTTCGTCAGTAACTCTGAAACGCCTTCTTCTCCTAGTGCTATTCTCACTCCTTCTACGACAGACTATGCCCCTGGAAACCACTACCATGATTTTGTAGAGGAATGCAACGCCGACGATCCGGAGCTGTGGGACTCTGACGGTCTTTGCAGATGGGAGTCTTTCGAAGCAGATTTGGCTTTAACCGGTCTCAATTTAGACCCTTGTTTTAAAACGGACGTCGAAGAGAATATATACTTCCGAGACGATTTTTTTAGTGCCAGGCGTTTGAGTAAGATCCGGGGGAGGTGTCATCCTTCAAACACCATGGATCTTTGATCTTTGAATTGTTTTTAAGATTTGGAAGGTCTGGAAGTTCCCAATGTTTTATCCAACGATGCTGCCGAGAGATTGCAAAATGTACTTTTGAGACTATTTTCTAATCAAAGCCGTACAATAATATGCACCGTGTGACTCAACTTGATTACGAGGCATTGAGAATTTTAGGTGGCAACTTTTTATTTTCACAGCTCATTAACCTTAATGTACTGAAATTTCAAAAATGGGTGTGACAACCGGAATGGGGTACGAAGCAACCCCACTCAAATTTGATCGTTAATCAAGTAAAAGTTTATAAAACACTATTTTTTTAATTCAATTCATTGATTTTTTTTATAAATTAATAAATATTTTGGAATGAAAATGTACCTAGCTTAGGGATGATAGAGTTTATATGAATTTAAAGGTACAGTAACATTGATTATAATATTTATTTTCCTCAAGAATCAGTGCCTTAAAAGCAATAAACGCAAAATTCACGTGATTGTTAAGTGGAACATATATAATATTTAGTTAAAATAAATAAAACACTAATATTAATAAATAATGCTCTGTGTATTCACACCTACCGGTACAGCTCCACTGGACGAATGACAAATGAAATGTTTTTGAGTCCAAAAATATAGTTTAGTGAATAAGAAATAGATTATATATTAGAAGCTTTGGTGTTGCCAATAACAATCTTATCAAACGTTCTTAAAAAAAATCAATACAGTCCCGTGTCCTTACACATACCGGTATCGCTCCTCAGGGCGATCGACTAATCACAGGGCATACAAAAGAGCGTTGTTTTTAGGCACTGACTATTGAAAATGTAGATCGTAAGCATTTAGTTTCATACATAAAGAATTTTTGGAGTTGTCCCTTAATATTCTCAACGCCTCCAACGAGTATTAGCTGCGTTTTAAGGCATTTTAATTTAATAAAAGACTGGTGTTGGCCAAAAAACATAGTATGTTTAAACGCAAACTACCTCTTCCATTTCCAAATTTGCCAAATTTTTTTTTTTGGTGATTTTTATTTAATAGAAAGGTGTGAATTTTTAAACTATATACTTTTTAACATAGCAAATAATTTGTGTGGATATACAATAGAAAAGCGGCGATCGTGCTGAAGGCAAGTACGTTTATCGTGTTTAGTGATAATCTAGCAGTTTTGATGAAAATATTTTTTTACTTTAGTAGTTTGTTAGTCTGATAAAAAGTTGTTTTTGACAAAAAAATATGAAAATTTAGAAAATAGTTGTTTAAATTTTACATGACGATAGTTAGATAGTTTCGAAGTTTTAAAAAACCGTAATCATAATAATAATAGTAATCAAAAACCCCGTTTTTAGAAATTTGTATCGAATTATGAATGTTTTTGATTTGAGCTTGATTTTTTATATAATAACCAGGGTATATTTAAGTATGATTATACAAAATAAAGATCGAAATTATTTTCGGAGATTGAATTTAAAAATTATTACGCTTTGCAATTGACTGAATTTATAAGTTCTCTATTTCTTTAAGACTAATTTTTTTTTATTAAAAATTAAAATTTGCTTTTTTTTATGGTATCTGTAATTTTTGTACATTTTATTTTCATTCGGTGTTTATCTTGTAAATCGATTCGAACGCTAATGTACCTGAAATTTTGATGATGTTATACAAAAAACGAAGCTTTTTAAAATTTTCTGTTGATTTAAGAAATGCGTAATCCTTATGTATTTAATAATTATGGTATAGTATAAGATTTTTTTGTAAAAAGTGGATAATTGCGACGCTGATGTCGACCTTTTCCCATGTATTTGCGTTTCGCATCAATTTTTTTTAATTTTTATGATTTTTTACTCTTATATATGAATAAGTGCAATAATTTTTTAATACTCAAACTATCGGTTGTTGATTTATTAGTAACTGAAAATGTTGTACTTGTGTGTTTTTTTATTTATTAATGTGGTTGAATATTAATCGTTAGCATCGCAAATATTCACAATTTCAATGACTTCAAAAAAAATTAAAAATGAAGCTCATTTTTTTTTTTGAAAAAAAAAATCCAGCCGATTTATACTTATAGCACATGTTGTTAATTCACTGTCTCTGTGTGTGTAAATGTTAAAAAAGAAAATATTTTTAAATATTGAAATAAATTTATTTCTTTTTATAAAATTGATTTTTTGTGTTTTATTTTACCTCAAATATTTGCGATACTAGCGATTGAGTTCATAGAAATTTAATGTAATATAATAATAAAAACAATAATTTAGATCAATAGGTATATATAATAATAATAATTGGAATAATTAAATAGAATAGAGATTTCAAAAACTATATGAAGTACCGCTTTAGATTCTCTTCTAATTTTCTTAAATAGTAAACAAGTTTAATTTATCCTAGATCGTATCGGCTCTGCCTGAAATCATAACCGAAGAAGGTACTAGATCTTCAAGGTTAGCTTGCAAAGGAGCAGCTCTTCATTTAGCCAGATGGATGAAGACGCATCCTGGAAATGGATCAGTTCCGCCGGAACCGGAGCCGGAAGTAGGTTTCAGACTTAAAAAAATCTTACAAAGCAAGGATATTAATCTTAGGTTTATACAGCAGATTTGGAGCGCCGAACAGCTGAGAAAAAGATCTAACGAGCTTCGCCTTTTGGATGTAGAGCAATTGTGTACAAAATCTCCAGCTACAGCTCAGTTGAGTCTAGAGAAATCTCCATCAGAAAACGACCACAGTCCTTCGCGTAGCACTAATTCAGACAGTCAGGTAATTGAGTCTGGAAAAAATACATAACCAGAGCAAATCTTCATTCGATTTTCTTGCAACCGCAGATAACGGTAAGGTCGAGTCCCGTAGTTCCCGAAACTGTGGCAGTGTGTCGACAGTGCCACAAGCGCTGTTTTTCGAAACCCAGCAGTCCCTTAGTCACATCGTCCAGCAAATCTGTCATCCATAATGATAAATCCAACGATAGCATCGAAAGCGAATCAAAGATGAATAACCACAGCCACTGTCATCAGAAGGAAGCGGATCGAATCAAATGCTGCGACGCAGAAAGTAAGCTGAGCATCTCTCCGGAGAAGAAAAGCGCGTTAGAAACAATGTCAGAGATCAGATCTGCCATAATGAAGAGCAGAGAGTCGTTTTTTAAGAATTCAGACTCTAAAGAAAGCTGTTCTAGTCCTTTAAACAGAGCTTCGCCTAAAAGTCCCTGCTCTCAAAAGAGCGACAGTTCCCATTCCACTCTGTATAGCACCAACAGTCCTTTATCTTACGCCCACACCACTTGTAGCTCCATAGCTTTCAGTAACTCCACGGGTAAGAAGTCTTTGAGTCCAGGTAGGAACTCGAACGCTTCGGAAGGAAGCAACGAAGAGACCGTGCAATGCGTCATAGCTCAAGAAAAGTTCTTGAACGAAATCAAATGCGTAGAAAACATAGTCTTGAACAAAGGCAGTCCTTTTCGGAGCAAATTCAAAGACCACAACAAGATCTATATGGGAAAGACTATAGTGGAAAGAAACAGTGCCTCGAAGTCCATAAATAGGTGTTTAGCTAGTGAATTAACTCAATCCAAGATAGAAACGATGAGCATACCGACCTCGACGTTCAACGCAGACTTTTTCTCGAGTCCTTCGAAGACTCCCGCCAACGGAGATCTAAGGAACAGCGTCGCCAAAGATAGAAGTAAAGCTTCAGAATTTTCGTGGTCGCCGCTAATGCTGATGGGTTGGTGATCTTTTACTCTTAGTTTATTGAAAGAACTTGTGTCAATCTAGGATCGAACGTTTCCAGGTCTCTCCGCGATGAATCCAGCGGCGCATCTGATGCAGCTCGATCCTCAGAACCGACAACCTTCTCCGAGGACAGTGCCGAGGACTCAAAACACAGTGCCAAATATAGCAGTCGTTCCTCCGACGCCGGATTTCTTAAGCGAAAACAAAAACCTACTACCTGTACGATTTTTAGTTTCCTTTCGTTCTATACTTCCACTCTATTGACGCATGATCTAATAAGTCCAAAATCTCTATGGTAGTCGTTGATTTTAAGGGACTGCTAGTTTCGAAGACACGCCTGATCTTTAAGAGCTCCATCCGGGTTTTGGACTTTTCAGATTTCATAATATTGAATATAAGACAGCTTTAGATTTTTTTAAATTATAGTACCACGCAGAAGACTCTCCGGATGATTCGCCGATAGCAGAAGAACCTCCATACTTAGCATTGAAGAGGTTACTCATTCTCTTTATACTTACTGACTTACCAATATAAAGGTTTAAATTTGATCTATACTATCCAGATATGGCACTATGTCCAGCCTGGAAAGAATACCTTCGGATGACGTGGAAGACGCGAATTTAAACAACTCCAGCCCTCCGCAAGAAAAAGGTATGTTTTTAAAGATTCGCTCACCGTAAATGGCGAGTTGACCTTTTCCACATTTTCATAGAGACTGATACATCTCAAGGCCTATTAGGATGGACAGCCAGAGCGGGGAATTACGTTGTGGAGAAAATGGCGCTGCTGAACAGTCTGGCTGAATCTGGAGCTGCTTCAACGGGAGCTTCTTTTTTTGAAAGGTAGTTGCATTGTACAAGTTTTTTCACAGCAAGGATAAAATAACACGGTTTATATGTGAAACCTATCTATCGTAGCTCCACCTATCTAAATGTCATATATTCCAAGTCGGAAGCAAAGTGGTAGTCCAAGTAGAAGTTAAACATTTTGACTTATATGCTATCAAGAAAACAATGACTAGTATAAAATGTTTTTTTCTAAAACCTGCACTATTTCCAAAGAGATTTCATAAATGATAACCTGAAATTATGATATCTTTAAAGAGCTTCACGTCTTTGAGGAACATTTTTAAACTGAGCCAGGACAATCAACAGCTATGATTTTTATCTTCACAGTCCTTAAATTTCGTCGCAGAATACGACTAACGATTATGAATAGCTGTTTGACACATACATATTGCAGCATATAAATTGGGTTATCTTATCTTTGTGGTAAATATATTGTTGTACAGATATTTAAAATTCTTGTAAAACTTTTGTTACAGATATTTGGGAGCTGGAGAATGGAGAACTGTACGCGGAGTCGTCGGAATTGAGAACGACTGTAACGAAGGATCTGGTGCTTCTGGTGAAGAAATGTGGGGCACTCCATCTTCTGGAGATTTAAGCGATCATGCTTTTCCGGACTCTGATCATGCTACTTTATCGGTATACATATTTTATATAGTTGCTTTGAGAAGTCGTTGATTCATTTGTATTTTCAGTCCCCTACAAAGTCATCATCTTCTTGTCCTGGAGATGAAGATACGGAACTGATGATGGATGAGCTTTTGATGACGCCGCCCATTACAGGACCGTCTTTGAGGCCATTATTGCCAAGGTAACATATTTAAGTTTGTATTAAATTAATTCTATATATATAAATATAATATAAATTGCAGAAGGCGATTAGAACCTCTAATGGAAGAAGAAGGCTCAGACGCATCTTCTTCCAGTAGCGCGGAAGCGAATTCAGAAATTACTCCCAGTCCAACCGATCAGGTAATCTTGAGTCTTATGAAGAATTCAATGTACATACATACATACATTTCGTCCTCTAGTTCTATAATGTGCTATCTGCTCCTTGAACGGCAGTCAAATTGCAGATAGCGCAATTTAGCGCAAGGTGACGATTTGATCACACACCAAAAGTGTCCCAAATCTGCCATTTGTATTATACGCATTTCATTCGATATAAGTTTGATAATATGATACTTTAAACGGTTTTATTAATTGAGAACGTTTGCATTTTTAGATTTGGGATACTGATTTTAATAGTCTTGACAGTAATTGAACATAAAATAAAAAGTTGTTGTGGATCGAAGATCGCCATATGAATGTCTCTTTATTTTTGCGTGTTTGTCACTAATTACTTATATTCTGTATCCGGTAATTATTTTTACATATCTACATATATTTATACATAGTGTATTGTTAATATATATATATACATACATGTAAATGCAGTATGTAATAGTATACATATACTAGTAGATCCGATGTATCGATGTTATCAAAACATTTTGATTGTCGATGCTTAAAATTTAAAATGCAAATTGTCAACGTTAATTTACTATATAATATAAGGACGATTTGTATTTTTTTGTTACATACTATACATAAATTAGTCAAATATACATACATATACATATACAATATCACATTAGGATGTGACAATCCTTCACTGGCCGAAGATACTGGGTTCAAAGCTTTATCACACAAATTTTAATTAAATTGTATTAAAAATATGTAACATAGCAATGTTTTCAATCTAAAGAGAGCAATTGGTTTGATGATAAATTTAATTTCAGTGGACATCTGTTAATAGTTGGTTTACGCTATTTGATACTATAATTATATGTACGTATTTTTTCCGTAAGGGAGGTTTAGTGCTCGCCCACTTATTGCTGCCACGGTCAATTACGACGATTTAAATGTGTGATTCTTATATATAAATTACGCGCAATTTAATAATGCAAAATTTGTCAGAAAAAAGAGTGTAATAAAACATTACAAAATTATCATAAGTCTTACGGCTACTTTCACGGTTTTTTATTACACGTCTTGGTCGATTCGACTGCGCGTGTTCGACTGAACTCTCAATAATTAAATAATATGTAACATAGTAATGTTTTCAATCTGAATAAAGCAATTCGTTTGATGATTTCTATACATAAATATTTAATTTCAGTGGTTGTCTATTAATAGACGATTTACGCTATCTAAGATAAAAAATATATGCACTTGTTTTGCCGTGAGGGAGGCTTAGTGCTCACCCACTTATTGATTCTATGCCCAATTACGATGATCTGGAGGTGTAAATTGATTAGCCTTTTTTATTACTGGACATTTATGACCGATGCGCTATAGCTTAAGCAAATTGTAAAATTATCAAGTTAATTCGAGTGTCTTTCACGGTCTTTCAACCGCTTCCCGCTTGCGCACTCACATGAGTGCACAAGCGCACTTACATGTCTTCAATTTTTAGCATCATGTCTGAACTTTTTTTTAAGCATTTTTTCGTGACATATCCTATGTGAATGACCTATTTCAAACATATGCAATAAAAAATTGAATTTGTTACTTTTCTCAATGCAATATCTAATTCACTCATTTGTCAGATAATTAGCCTAATTCATGAATGAAGCAACAGAGTTGCACTTTTCATGAATTAGAAAAAAAAAATTATCCATTTTACGCAATAAAGGGATTGAAAGACTTTTTTTATGTACATGTAGTTTTGAACTTCACAGACTAACAGTGATGCCAGAATACTTATTACGAACTAACCAAATGCTTTCAACGAGTGTTGAGAATTCTTTGCATTGAGCCCAGTTTTAGTAGAAAGTAGTATAAGCGTGCGGTGGCGACGGATAAGATGGAGAGCGTTAGGTTAGTGGCCAGTGATAGGGTTTAGTAACATAGCGGCATGCCGTGTCGGTGTGCGTCGGTGTCGCCGGCAGGGCAGCGGCGCGGCTGGCGGTGTTGCTGACCCAAGGCCCCCTGCGGCTCTCCCTGGACTCCCTGGACTTCCTGGACTTCCCGGAACCCCGCCCAGCCCCGACCGCACGCCCACCAACCCCATACCGCCTCCAGGGTTCCTCGGACCCGTCTCGCCACTGCGTGAGTACACCAACAAACAGTACTGATTGTTGCATGATAGAAAAGCAGGGTGGTGCATTATGCTTGTGAATTGCTGCGTTCTTTGAACGGCAAAAAATCTCTTATACGCTCGAATGAGATTCTGCGCCACCTTCTTTATGAAACAATGTTTCTAAATAATTGGCATTGAAGATAACTATATATTGTTTTATTGTATTGTAGAACACATAGAGTAGAGCTTGTGATATATATATTTAGTTTGACTTAGTTTATTCTTGTAAAATATTTCGAGTATGAGTACACATGAAAGTGTGGGCAATTTGTAGATGTGATTGTGACTTTGTGTTTGTATTTTTAGTATTAAGAGATTCGCTAGAGCGAGGGTTGGGCGGCAGAAGCACGTCGAGCTCGACACTGGAGGGGTGTCGTTCCGCCCCAGACGGCAGCGAAGATTCGGAGTCCTGCGTGAGCGTACCGACGGGGGGAGATTCTGTTGGGGATGCTTTTGCTGGAGAGACAGGAGGGGAGAGACTCAGCCCCCGAATGGAAATGCGCCTGGCACTTCAGGAGGGAACGGACATACTAGCGGAGCACGAGCAGCGTTGGGTAACTACAATCTACTCGTTGATTTTAGGTGGATCTGAGCAGTTCTAATTATTATTTGTGCTTGTTTTGCTTTCAGGATCAAGTGAACGGCCCTTGCGGGTGGGTCCGGCGCCCATTGGGTCTTCCCCCCCGCTCCCACATTCCCGTAAGGCTCCAAAGTACTATTTTGAGCAATTCTGCGTCTGTTCCTCCAGGTACGTCTAGCGTGTATTATAATATATCGAACGAAAGCTTTAAATGCTGGTGATGTGGTTCAGGTCAAACAAAGGTGCCAACGATGGAGCGTCTTGCATACCTGGAAGCGAGAACTGTCCGCCGAGGGGCTCGCCGTCCACGTCCCACAGCTAGGTTGTAAGTTTATACCTCAACATTCAATCAGCTTCTTTCCTTTTGTTTGACAATATTGAAATCAGAGCCATAGTGAATATTTTACTATACAGGTGTCAGTATCGGGTGGCGGTGTCAAATGCGGAAGAGTCCAAGTTGAACTCAACAGACGATCGGGATCGATGAGTTTATAAAATATTCCTTGACTATGTCCTCATTGGTCGCCCTCAAAACGCGTGAGTCTTTCTCTGAGTATTAGTATATATAATCAAGTATCAAGACTTCTTAAGAGCTTCGATGAATTTAGATTATAAGCCATAGATCACAGACTCAAGTGAAAAGCGATCGCACAATGATTCTGGGTCCACCTCAAACCATTGACAATGGTCGGATAAAAGCATACCCTTATCTCTTCAAGTATTTATACGACAGAACACCGCTGAACTGATTAAAAAGAAAAATAAAATTAAATTGAAAAACTTCTTTAAGTATTTTTACAAAAATACATATATCATGAAATTCCATAAAAATAAATAAGTAATAAAATATATTTTTTACACCAATTTAGTTATTTAGTAACACATTATTGCGAGTTTTAAAGTGCCTTCAGATAGTCGCGATCGCGTCCCCTATTCTTTACCGTTGCGGCGAAGACGTCAGCGTTCATAAATGCTCCTCTTGCACAAGCCATTCACGTGTTTTTGACGATAGCTGTTAGAAGCTATACACAATATGTGGGATGATGCTAATCTATTTTAGATGTGCAACATTATTTATTTTTATTTTATGTATAATAGCCATCATGACGCATTGGGAAAATCTATCAGATTTGTAATAAAGAATAAACAAAAGTGGCACGGCTTTTTTATGCAAAAAATACTTTATCTAAATCAAACAATTTTATTGTTTGGACCTGAAGCATAGTTGCAGAAATATTAATCACAAGTAATAATGTGGCGACTTTCTGCTGTGAGTGATAGTGTCTGAGAGTCGCGATCGCGTCCCTTATTCTCACCTATGTATCTATGAAGTGCTGGAAAATGTGGAACGGTGCTCAATTATTTTAAGTGTGCACTATAATTTTATTTTTATTTGTATGTAATGGCCAATATAACGTCAAGTCATGGTGGTGAAATTTGTAATAAAAATAAACAGCAGAATTAAATAAAAATACTATTATTTTGTTTTTATTTGAATAAAATATGCTGTTTGCTTAGTTAATTTACCATACTCTATCCGTAAATTAAAAAAAATAAAATTAACTTATATTTTAAGTCCATTTTTAAGTAGTGCGAGTGTGTTAGTGGATATTAAAGTATTTAAAAAATTACGGATCGGGAAAAAGCTGAGGTGTTAGCTAGCGCTTATTTAAATAATGTAATGTCTTCACTACGGTTCTGAAAAAGTTAGCTTTTTTGATTGCACGATTGAATCGAGTTATAAATGAATTATTCGTAGCTAATTAAATGTGTTTATATTTCTTATAAGGCATTTTGCAGAATGGGGCTCGTGAGGAGACGGGCGTCGTCCGACAGTCCCGAAAGACGTCCGTACTCTCCGCGGAGACAACAGCCGCACGTGAGCAGTCATGGATATTACAAGATTTGCTTTGTCAATGGCTTTGTATAAACACTTTGAAAGTTGTTTTATCCGATTATTCTTTGAAACTGCATAATTTCATTCACAAAGAGCGAATTCGAGACCTCACCATCTGTGTTCAAGAACGACATAAAAGAGATTACATTTTTGTGATAAAACAATATTCAATCGAATATATTAAATACATTTGTGATAAAGTCAGGATTTTATTAGGCGTTTTTTACGTATGATATATATTTAAAGTAATGCGAAAAGGACGATATTTTGTATACTCCGTGTGCTGAAATTATTTTTATAAGGTCCTGCGTTGTCACAATTCACACTTAGATTTTATACTGTCGCTTTTCAACTTTCGTCCTGAAGCTTCGGTGTGGATTTCCAGATCGAGACCTCGTTCGTTCGGAGTAGCTTCACGCCTACCTTTGAAGAGAAACGATTCTTTTGAGCTTTCATTATGTCATGGTTGTTTTTTTTGTTTTTTTTTTGTTTCGTTCTTTATCTATTAGCGATCTCTTTGAAAGATCTGCTTCCACGGTCGCCTTCCAGGGTTTATTTTTCGTTTCGTATATGATTATGTTCCAAGGTATCGCACATAATCGTTTTCTTTGCACAGTCGGCTTTGATTCTATGCACATTTTACGCCAATAGTGGATTTTCTGGAATATGATGTGATATTTCAGGAGAAACTGGACAGGCGATTTTGGAAGCAGCTCAGGAGGAGATCTAGCGGAAATTTGCCAAACATTCCGGCGTAGAAAAAACACTAAAATGAACAGTGTGAAAAACATATATAGACTATACGAGAGGTGTCGATATATATTGACGATTAGTACAATTACATATTCCTAGCTTGAACCGCTCCATTAAATAATATACACTAATATTTTCATAGATCACTATACGATTTTATATACATTTAATACAAAATAACGCTATAGAATATGCAATGCAGGTTAAATATTCGCATATAGCTAGATTACTATATTCATATTTAATTTGCTGATCATTTTTCCGATTAAATTATTTGAAAAGAAGAAAAAACATATAAAACGGTTCGCTCGCATGCGAACTGAAACGGAGTGTCGCTATGCCTAATCTAGCTATGTGCTTATAATTTTGCAATAAAAGACACAAAAATGCACTCTGTCAATCTTTTTAATATATTTTGTTGTTTATTATTTTAGAACTATTCGTCAACTTGTCATTAACAGGTAAAAAAGCCAATATTTTTTTCCAGTTCCTAAATGTATCTTGTTTGTATAATATATATAGTATTAGTAAAAAATGTGTGAATTAGTTAAACGAATAAATAATGACTGGTTAAATTCTAGTTAAATATTGTACGATTTACACTTTAAAAGTGTCATAAATGGATTATAGATCTGAAAGGGACGAGTTAAAGAATTTATTAAGAAATTCTATTAATTTTTTTTAAAAACATAATCGAATACAATGTGACGTTATAGTCCACAAATTGATGTAATGCATTGCATTTTTACTAAATAAAATCAATTATAAAACTATGTTTCTATGCTAATTATATAAATTCTAGTAATTAAAGTGTGATAAAATTAAAACGCCATAGAATGGCGTTCTTGTTCGAGAGCAAAAGCTGTTTAAGCCTTAAATGAATTCGATCTCGACGATCTTTTTAGTGTTCTGTAATTAATTTTGAGATTGTATGATAGATGCAATGCCTAAAATTGTTTATATATTATATAAAAATAATAATCAGTCCACTAGTTTTGAAATTTATATTTATAAAATATATTGTACATAAATAGTTTTTTTAGCTTTCGTTTTTATCGAACATGAATTTTTGAAGCGTTGTGATGATTAAACTGGAGCCCTAGGCTTCGTTTTAGGCTAGTCCGTTTTTAAGATTAGGCTAGAAATGAACAAAATACCTTTTGACTATTGTATATTTAAAATTAACGCCTGCCAACTATTTGAACGAGAAGATCAATAATTATTTTATTATTAGAATAGCTTTAATTTTTTATTACTATATTTCTTCGAAATTGTTTCATAGTTATTGTAGTTAGTGCGAGTTCCCGAAAATGTTTAGCTTATTTTTGTATGTAAAAGAATATTATGCGCAGCAATAATATATATATATATACATAGTTGATTTGTATTTTTTGATTTTGGTAATAAGGTCGTCTTCCATGTGTGTGTGTAGAGTAATTTTTTGGTTAGGCAGCGATGGACGGGTACTGTACTTATACCGATTATGACCAACAATAGAGTGCCACATTAACAATAGTTATTTTTAATATGCGTATTTAACCACAAAACGATAGTTCGTCGCTGACGCATGATCGAAAAGCTTTGTCAATTCAATTCGCCTAAAAAATACAGATGTTTATAATTGTTAGTCTTTGGGAACTCTCGATAGTTTTAATTTTGTTGAAAGTCATTATTTTATATGTAAAAATATATATATTTAAAAAGAAAGAGATATTCTCTTGAAGAACGAATAAAATTCTTATTATTACATAGTCTTTTATTTATATTATTAATAAAAAAATGTAAGGCTCATGAAGAACGAATAAAATTATTATTACTACATATTCTTTTACTTATATTAATAAAAAAAATGTGGGGGCCGATTTAATTGGATATCAGGAGCTATGCGGTACACTAGCAACACGGACTGGCCGGCGCATGATTATAATGTAATTATTATAACATACAAATGATTCTGAATACAGCGGATAACCTGCGCCTGACTGCCAATTCTTCACCACGCTTCTGCTTATTATTATGTGAATTAACAAAAATAACTATGCTACTGTATTGACAAATGTTGAAAGCCGATGTAATGACAAGTGCAATGTTGCTAAATTTTCAACTGTTCAAACTACGGCGGTTACGTGAATAAGTTCTTATATGAAGCCAGGCAGTGGTTGCCCCCGAATGGCGGACCGTGGTACCAAGGAAAAAAAAGAAAGCAGAATTAAAAAAAGAACCTCCTCTCCCTGCGCCACAAAATAATTGTGGAAAAACTGCGCAAAAACCTCGCCGCAAGAGGGCACTGCTACAAGCAATTGTAGTCACCTGCAAAGAACATAAGGATGCAAATACTTATGCGAAGGTTTTACGCAGCGTCCACACGGCTACAAAAAACACCAACTTGGAGGTGGGTGCCATTAGGCGCAACGCTAGCGGGGAGCTTATATTTCGGCTTAAGAAGGAGGGCGAAGAAGCTGACGCTCTCCAGGCTATCATAGTGGAAGCAGCTGGGACAAAAGCGACGGTGCGAAGGTCCGCACCGGTCCGCACGGTCACAGCAATTATTAGAGACCTTGACGAAGGCGTCACAGCTGATGACGTCGTTGAGGCCCTACAAGGAGCTCTGCGTGAGGATGATGCTAATTCAATAACAATAATTAGCAAAAGACCAGCGCACGGCGGCACACAAACCTGTGTCGTAAAAATCAGAGACACAGCTAGTTCCGAAGCCCTATTAAAACTAGGACGAATAAAAATTGAACTAGTGAGATGCCGCGTGCGAGAACGCGTCAACGTCCTACGCTGCTACCGCTGCACGTCATTCGGACACACTGCCGCAAAATGCGAGGCGGAAGACAACTCGAAGCTCTGCAGAAGGTGCGGGCTGGCTGGTCACATTGCGGTTAACTGCAGCAACTCGCCGCGATGTTTTTTGTGCTGAAAAAATAGCAACTCAAATCCAGCAACTTACTCGCACACAAGCGGAAGCAACAGATGCAGCGCGTTTCAGAAAGAGTTAGCGCGCAGAAGTAATATCAGAAATGCCTAGGTTTCTACAGATTAACCTCAACGGTTGCCAGACGGCGCAGGATCTACTTCTGCAAACAGCTCTCGACGAAAGAGCTGATGCGGTAATTGTGTCTGAACAGTACCGAGACCTGCCCAACAGGTGGTACGCGGACGCTAGCTCGAGGGCTGCAATTTACGTGCCAGTGGGCCAACTAATGGTCACAAACGCTTGCAACCGCAGCAGTGATGGATGGGCATGGATCGAGCTGGGCGGAATGCGAGTATACAGTTGCTACTTCTCGCCCAACGCACCGATCGACACGTTCGCTCATGGCCTAGCCGGCCTCGAAGAGAGCGTCAGAACGTCGCACCTCCCAGTCGTAGTCGCTGGTGATTTCAATGCCAAATCTTCGGAATGGGGATCTGCGGTGACAGACCGAAGAGGAAACTTGCTCTGCGAGATGGCTTCAAACCTGCGTCTACACGCCGCAAACGAAGGCGGGCAATACACCTTTGTCCGGGGCAGTACTGGTTCGGTCATCGACGTTACTTTCGTTGACGAAACGACGGCGGGTAGAGTCCTAAATTGGAAAGTGGAGGACATCTACTCGCACAGCGACCACCGGTACGTGAGCTTTGAAATAGCCGACCGAGCCCACAAAACGCCGCAGCGCGCGGCTGAAGGCTGGAGCTCGCGAAAGCTCGACCGCGCTGCCTTGGAACAGGTAATCGAAGCCAGACGCGAAACAGTGTTACAGACCGCTAGCAGCGGGGTGGGAGCGGAAGCGGTCGTACGCTCGCTGAACCATCTTCTGCGTGAAGACTGCGACGCTTCGATGCCAAGGCGCGGAGGCGCCGCGCACAGAAGGCTGGCCTACTAGTGGAACGAATCCATAGCCGACCTACGACGCGCGTGCTTAGCCTCCCGGCGGCAAGCACAAAGGCACCATGAAGACGTAGAAAAACAGCAAGCTCACAAAGAGGCCAAAAAAGCACTGCGCCATGCCATCAAACAGAGCAAGACACGCTGCTGGGTCGAACTGTGCAAATCGGTCGACGCCGACCCGTGGGGAACCCCTTACAGAATTGTAAGGAAAAAATTGAAAAAAGGATATGTAGACCACTACCTTAACAACCATAAAAACACGAAGACAGTGGTTGATGGGCTCTTCCCCCACCACCAAGCGACCGAAAGACGCAGCAGCCTGACAGAATCTTGAGAAGTTTTTCTCCCATTTTTGAAAGAAGAACTACAAAAAGCCGCTAAGCGCATCAATTGCGTAAGAGCACCTGGACCAGACTGTGTCCCTAATGCGGTGATAAAGCACATTGCAGAAAAAGATCTAGCGTTGCTGTTGACAACTTTCAACGCATGTCTGGTTGAAGGCATCTTTGCATCGCCCTGGAAGCGACAGCGGTTCGTGCTTATCCCGAAAGGCAGCACCACGACGCCGGGCCCTTCAGCGTACAGACCACTCTGCATGCTCGACGGCCTAGGCAAACTGCTGGAAAGGATGATCCTGCAGCGGCTACACCACTGCCTTGAAGATGAGGAGAAAGGTCTGTCTCCGCATCAGTTCGGCTTCCGCCCTGGACGTTCCACCATCGACGCTGCGAAAGAAATCGTCAGCATCGTACGCAGAGCGTGGCAAGGAAGCGTCAAAAGGAGTGAAAATGTAATCCTCATTGCGCTAGACGTGCAAAACGCGTTTAATACCGCACGCTGGCGCACGACTCTTGACGCAGCGAGTAAGATCGGAATTCCAGCCTACCTCATTCGGATGATAAAAAGCTATTTCTCCGACAGGGTACTGGAGTATGATTGCATGGGCAAAAAATCACAGCGAAACATCACAGCAGGCGTTCCACAAGGGTCCGTACTAGGACCGGCGCTGTGGAACGTCATGTACGACGGGCTGCCAAGGACGCCCATGCCCGAAGAAGCCAGCCTCGTAGCTTTCGCCGACGACGTCGCCATCGTGGTCACGGCAAAGTCTGACCAGTACATGCGCCTAGCAGCGGAGGAAGCTCTCCGAAACGTAAAAAGATGGATGGACGGCGCGGGACTACAACTTGCCGTCCACAAAACGGAGGCCGTCTTTTTCACGAGGCGCAGGAACCTGGCGCCCCCGAATATCGTCGTCGACGACTTTGAAATACCGTTCACTAGGACTATGCGGTATCTCGGAATAGAAATAGACGACAAGTTGCGATTTACGGCGCATGTAGAAAAGGCAGCGGCGAAGGCGGCACGCGTCGCCGGAGAACTGGCCAGATTGATGCCGAACGTCGGTGGACCCAAGTCGAAGAGAAGACGACTGTATAACGAAGTGGTCCACTCCACCCTTCTATACGGAGCTCCCGTATGGGCTAACTCTATGAGGGTGGAAAGAACGAGGCTCAAGCTGGCCAGAGTTCAACGGAGAAGCGCGTTGAGAGTCGCTTCGGCATATCGCACGGTATCAGAGGACGCGATTCTGGTGATATCCGGCATTCCGCCCATCGACCTGCTTGCTTTTGAGTGACAGGCAATCTACAATGGGCGGGAAAAAGCAATAGCCAGAGAGCTGACCATGGCCAAGTGGCAGGAACGGTGGGACGCATCAGAAAAAGGGCGCTGGACGCGCAGGCTCATCGTGAATTTGAAGGCATGGAGCCACAGAGATCACGGTGAGTTGAGCTACCACCTCACACAGGCACTCACGGGACACGGTTGCTTCGGTTCTTACCTACATAGGATAGGTAAGGAAGCAACACCAGAGTGTCACCATTGCGACGCGACTGAAATTGACGACGCTGCCCACACGATCTTTAGCTGTCCAGCATGGAGTGAGAAGAGGCGTGATCTGGAAGAAGCAATAGGTACACAAATATCGCCAGAGAACATGGTCCCCTCCATGCTGAGTGACAAAAAGGTGTGGTCAGCTTATCAATACTTTATATCGTGCGTTATGACCGCCAAAGAGGAAGATGAGAGAAGCCGAAGAGCTATCCCCACTGAAGAACAAGGGGTCATTGAATAATGAAACAAAAGCCTAAATCTTGAAAGATAGGAGAAAAAAAAAAAAAAAAAAAAGGCTTTAGAACAGTCGCCTTCCAGAAGTTAATGCGTAAAAGCAATATACCTGGAAGGTGGCGGGTGTAGAGAGGGGGGGGGGAGTTTTAGTGGGTAAAAATCCCACACTACCAAAGGCTGAAAAATACGCCAGAGGTGCCTTTTGAAGGTTTCTCCCCTCCGGAAAAAAAAATAAATAAATAAAAATAAAAAAAAGGGCACGCGTGCCCGAGGTGGCACGTTTGAGAATTTGGTTTGCACGCGAACGATTTCCAAGTTCAAAAATATTTTTAAATTTGAAATTTAAAAAATTAAAATCTTGATTAAATAACCTGTGAATTATTAATTTATTTCATTTTATTAATTATCAAATGTTTTCTAAGATAAACGACAATCGTTTTAAAAAAAGAATTAATAATGTATTTATTTTTTTCTGTCTTGGTAATTTTTTTACTCCTTGGGCACGCCACACAATCGAGGAATAATATTTGAGGATTTTTGGCACGCGACCCCAAAAAGGTTCGCCATGCCTGACCTATGTCATCCATATCGCTTGAAGAAACACAGCTATGTAAAGGAATTACCGTTAGGACTTCGCCCTTGCCCTGTTGGGCCAAGAAGGTTACAGTTAGTTCCCCTTAGCTAGTATAACTAATATATATTTAAAAATCAACACAAATCAAATAAATATTTCAAATCTAGTGACTTAAACATATACTATAGTGTTAAACCCTTAATCCGCAATGCAGAGTGGCAACACTTGGCGGGCGTGCATTGCGATCGTGGGTTAGCGGGTGGGAGATCCAATGGCGCCCGCCATTCCAGACAGACGTGTGACCGGAGCTCAAGCCGACCTGACAAGCGACTACTACTCTACACATACATATATAAACAGAAAACTCTGTGTAACAATTCAGAAGTGGGATCGTGCTGATCGTGCTACTCGCGTGTGCTGAGAACCGGCTGCAGGAGTCTAACGGCGCATTTTGAATCTCGCGTGCTTTGTTGCTAACGACGCCACTACAAACAAGATGGCCGCCAACAAAGAAAACGTAAACAACGCCGCCGACGGAAGTAGCGGCCTGGGAAGAAGAGAAGCTCCCGGAACTAGCGGAACTAGCGGCGATGCGAGGAGGGGTGATCTTATTGAAAGGGGCGACCATGCAGGGAGAGGCGTCCCCGGAACTAGCGGTGATCTTGGCGGAAGGGGTGGCCCCGGAGTACAAGTAAGTCCTAATAAATCGTTGAATAGGGCTGTTAGCAGGTTCGTCCGCGAAGACATCCTCGAGATGGACGTGGAGTCGGGCTGCTTGTCGGACATCGCGGCGGAAATTCGGGCGGGAAGCGTGTCGGGAGACGAGGTCGACGCGTTGCAGATGCTCGAAGACCGGATAGTGCGCCGCCTCGAAGCAATCATTCGGCGGTCCGGAATCCCAGGTGCAGAGGGAAATGTCGAGCCGGCGGTGCCCGTTAGCGGTCCGGCGCAGGAAGTTATCCAGGCCTCCTCAATCGCGGGGCCCGGCATCGCAGGTTTCCGAGCGCCTATCGACATTGTGAAGCCGTTCGACCCGGACAACAAAAGCCTGCAGGTGGACCGATAGCGATGGTCGAGCAGATGGCTCTGGCGCATAATTGGACTGATTACGAAAAATCCTGCTTAATGCAGATGAAGTTGAAAGGGGCGGCCGAAGACTGGTATAGTCATCTTACGAAGTATAACCTCACTTGGGAAGAGTGGAAGACCAGCTTGCGGCGTACCTTCCCAAGGAGAGATGGCTTCGCGGCGACGTTGTTTCAAATGATTACGACGAAAAAGAAGGATGACGAGTCGATGACGACTTATTATAGGGAGAAGCTGGCGATGTGCAAGTGCTGCGACTTGACTGGCGCTAAGGCAGTGTCATGCATAATATTTGGACTGCCTGACGAGCTGCACGCGAATGCCTATGCCTGCGTCAGCGAGGACCCAGAAGATTTGTATAACAGGCTGCTGAGTGGTCTCGACGACTATAAGTCGCCGAAGTTCGTGGCCACTTATGCATCGCAGTCGTCCAGTTCTTCCGGAGAGAGGAAACTCACTAAGGCGAGGACCATCAGGGCGAGGAGTTATCACTCCAAACCGAAGCGAGCGAGGGCGGAGCCCGCAGCTGAGGAAGTCGAGGCGACGACTGAAAAGCGACTGGTCAGGTGCTACAATTGCCAGCAGTATGGCAATCACTTCAGCCGAGACTGCCCGAAACCTCGGATGCAACGGTGCATGCTGTGCGGCAAAGGCGGACACACCCATCGACAATGTAGGGTAAGAAACGTTTTAACTAAACGGCGACGAGACCCTAAGGAGAGGCGCACCGTCGATGTTAAACTGGTGAGTACTGATTTAGACCTTATATACAGAAAGAAGGGATGCGTGAATGGGAATGAAGTCAAAGTTTATATAGATACTGGATGTCAGCATAATTTGTTATCAGCGAATTGTGCCAATCGCTTGAAGCTGCAAATGGTACCACAGCTGACTCTCCTCAGAGGATTTGGTGGCGGAATTGGGAAAGCTGACAGCGTATCTACGTTTACTTTAACAATTGACGATATAGACTTGAGCATTGAGGCGTTGGTGACGCAATGCAATATTTCTAATGCGGATCTGATTATAGGTCAACCGGCGCTAGGGGAAGAAGGAGTATCACTGGTGGTACAGGGCGGCAAGGCGCTGCTGCTCAAGGAGGACGTCTCGAACATGCTGAAGAACATCTCGTTGGAGCCCGAGGACGTGAGACACAGGGTCCTCTTGTCAGAAGATGTGACGATACCGAACGGAGTGACCGAAATAGTAAACGTCATCATCGATGGGGCTCAGCCAGGCGAAGATTACGAGATGAGCACGAAAGTGTTCGAAGACGGCAGATCCTCAGTAGCCATCCCCAGTGGTATTCTACAGGCGGCGGAGAGAATAGGAGTGAAAGTCACCAACCTGGGCAGTGGAGAACTTAACTGGAAAGCAGGAAAATTGGTGGCGAGGGCGACCAGGTGCAGAGCTATACAACTAAAGGAGCCTTTGTTAGCTAAGACCACAACAACTGTAAGTACCATCATATCACTTAATAATTCGGACTTGGATGTGGGAAATATCGAGAATGAGGACATGGTGAAACTAGTCGAACTTCTCAAGGATAAGCTGAGCTGTTTCTCTTCCAGCGAGAGTGATTTAGGTTTGACTCACTTAAGCGAAATGGAAATTAAACTCACTAACGAGACGCCGGTGTATTATCGACCATACGCTCCACCCCTCAGCGCGACTGACCAATCAATGACAGAAATTGATCACGTATTGAATATTGTTTTTTTTTATTTCGATTATCTCGAAAAAAGCATTTCTTGAGTTGGCTTTTATTAATGCTTCACATATAATATTTGTGTTTTAAAGCAAAAGCATGTATGTTTAAATACTAACTTTCTCTTCCATTTCCAATTTTTCTTTTATAGTTGAAAAACCTTATACTTTTGAACATAGCGAATAAGTTGTGTGCTGAAGACAAGTATGTTTATTATGTTTGGTAGTTTTGATAAAAAATATTTTTTGGTTTATTAAGAAGTCTTATTAGTTGTGATGTTTTTTTATAGACTTATTATATATTTTATGTGTAATATTGTAGCGACTAGAATTTAACAACATGTGCTGCGGTGCGCGTGTCCTTCCCCATGGTCCCGCGCTCCGTCCACGTGCGTCCCTCCTGCACCCAGTGTTGCTACTACCCTTCTTCCCCCGCATCGGGGTTGCCATCACACCACACGCTCCCCTGATGTCCACATCACAACACAAAATCTTGAAACCGCGCAGGCCTCCTTCTGGTTCGTTGCACACGACTCCTCTCTGCTGCTGGCGGGTCCCTTTCGGTCTGCATTGGCTCTGCAGCCTCCGTTGTCTCGAACAGAGTTGTCAGATCCTGGTGATCCACTGGCAACTCTCCGGTGACCGACGTTGGCTGCTCCGGAACTCTGCGCAGGTCCAACACGTGTCTGGGCATTCCGTCCACGACGACGTTGTTCGTGGAAATGACGCTGTCGACGCGTCCTCTGGGCCACTCCGTCGTACAGCGCACCCCTGGCGGCTTCACGAAGACAACGTCTCCCGTTCGGAATGGGCACCCGTCCACGGGCTGCGTCGTCGCTGTCTTTGCTGCTGGATGGCGCCACTGATAAGCGAAAACAGCTGAAGATGGGGCGGTCTTTCCTCTCATTCCCTCTGATGCTAGATTATACCAGAATGCGGCCTGCAATGGTGATGTTCCGACAATTTTACATATATTTATGCATGGCCGAATAAAAGTGTGTTATGGCCGTGCGTGGTTTTTTGTGTATAAATAACCTGAAGGCGCCTCAGCTGTCACGGCGTATGGTCGTGCGTAAGCAAGGATTCTGAGGATGTAAACTCTGATAATAAAACATTTCTATGGTTAGAGGTGGTTAATTCCGTCGAGAGACGGTGGTCCTTCGAGAAGAAAAGACGGCCATCTCCAAAGGGGAGAGGTCGCAACATTTGGTCCTACGAGCCGGATGGACCACCAGCGCTTCGCTGAGGAAGCATTCGGGGCAGCAGCAGCTGAGAAACTGCGGGGCATCATAGGGAAGCAGCCGGGTCGAGAAGCTGCGCAGATGGACGAGAGGACATTTAGGTTAGTGGTTAGCCGTTCCCCACTTGTTATTTCCTAACCTCAAACTTTTCCCTCGAGTCAATATGTCGAAACGCGACATACTGAAGCGTTCTAGGCTGCAGTCGCAGCTTAAGCGATTTGCCGACGCTGTTGAGGGCTGCGTGTCGAGAGGAGACGCGTCGGGTCTTCAAGTACATCTTGATGACGTTGTGGATGTCTTAAGGACCTTCAGACAGGTCCAGGAGGACATCGAATGCACCATAGGTGAGGTGGACGATGAAGCTACCTCGGCGTTCGAAAGGGATTATTACAAAGCCATTTACGCCGCGAAAGAGTTAATAGTGCGATATGCACGGGGGCAACCCCCCCTCCCAACAGTCGCGCCGCCTACTAATGTTTCATTACCTGCCCTTCGGTTGCCTTCATTGTAACCACAAAGATTGGCCGCATTTCTCTAGCCTTTTTCTAAATATTGTTTGCCGAATGGCAAACATATCAGATGAAGAGAAAGTCCACTATTTGTTGACTTCGGTCAAGGGAGAAGCCGCTGAGGTCCTTCGCGGTATAGAGTCCGCAGGTCAGTCATTTGACTTCGCATGGGAGTTGTTGCGATCACGGTTCGACAACCCGAAAATTTTAGCCACTGAGCACTGGAGAGCACTGCTCAGTATTTCGACAGTTAGCGCCGGCTCCCATGTGGGGTTAAGGAAGCTGATCGATGCGGCTACGTTGCACGTAAGAGCACTGGAAGGTCTTGGGCTGCCAGTGCAGCATTGGGATTTTGTCCTAGTGCAGGTCATCGTGTCAAAATTGACAGTGGTGCTGTCCCGCGAATGGGAAGCGACAGCACTAACAATCAAATTGACAACGTTCGTAGCGTTGTTAACATTCCTAAAAACGAAACATCAAGTGTTGAAAAACACAATTATCCCGACTCAGGTCCCCATTAAGGAGCCTAAAGTTGTTCACCGAGTGAGTCATCAGCCGTTGCGCGAGGTATGTCCTCAGTGCAAGGGGACTCACAAGTTGGGTGAGTGCCCCAGTTTCAAACAATTGCATGTCCATAAAAGGTGGGTCATCGTGAAACGAAACGCACTATGTTTTAATTGCCTGCGGAAAGGTCATAGTGCTGGTAATTGCAGGGGCAGTTGCTGCTCAGTGTGTGCAAAAAGGCATCACTTTTTGCTCCATGAAGATAGGGATCAAGCAGAAGCTCTAAAAGCGACAATGTCCGCTGTAATCGCCTGCCGTCCAGGTCAAACCGGTAACGTAGTATCGCAAATAGCTTTACTTTCGACGGTAAAATGATCCATCCGGGGTCGAAATGATTCCACGCAAGTCTGCCGAGCCCTTCTTGACACTGGCGCTGAGACGAACCTTGTATCATGTGCACTGGTTGACAGGCTGGGTTTGAACATCCGCAAATCCAGCGCCAACATAGTGGGTGTAGCGGAGTCTGTGGCTGCTAGTCAAGGCTCTGTACAGCTAAAAATAGCGTCGAGGAAGGAAAAGCAGTGGTCGGTAATTGACGCTATGGTCATGCCGAAATTGACTGCAAAAATTCCAAGCATGGCCAACAGCAATGTACGTAGGGCCATCCCTAGATATATTCAACTGGCAGACAATGAATTTGACTTGCCGGGAGAGGTGGATGTGATCCTTAACGCAAGTTGGTTCTTTGAATCAATGCGCAGTGGGCGCAAAAGAATCGAACTTGAGGATGGGTCAGTAGTAATTCTGGCAAATTCCACATTTGGGTGGATAGTGTCAGGTAGCATCTTAGCACCGGCCGCTAAAGATCCTGCCTGCAATCTTAGCTTAGTGCAGATGAACAGGCAGTTAAAAAAGTTCTGGGAGCTCGAAGAGGTCAGTAATGACCTAAGAGCTAATCACAGCGACAAGTGCGAGGAAGAATTCAAGGGTTCAACAAGTCGTACAACGGAAGGTAGATTTGTTGTACGCCTTCCATTCAAAACCGATGACCGCACTTTGGGTGTATCATACGAGCCAGCGCTTAAGCGTTTCCTTGCTTTAGAGAGAAAGCTGGCGAAGTCTGTAAAGATTCGAGATGAGTATACTGACTTTCTTAAAGAGTATATCTCTCTTGGTCACATGTCTGAGCTTCCCACTGATCCGTCCATAAGGGACGAAGGTTACTACATTCCACACCATGCTGTGATAAAGGAAAGTAGCCTCACAACCAAGCTCCGAGTGGTTTTCGATGCATCGTTCAAGTCCAGCAACGGTGCCTCGCTCAATGATCTACTGATGGTTGGTCCAAAACTACAGCGGGATATTTTTGTCGTGTTGATTCGTTTTCGTCGGTTCACGTATGTCATTACGGCTGACATAGAGAAAATGTACCGGCAGGTTCAGGTTCACGCCTCCCATAGGAGATTTCAAAAAATCTTGTGGCGATCTGACCCACGCGACGACGTGAAATCGTTCCAGCTGAACACAGTAACGTACGGGACAGCTCCAGCTTCATTTTTGTCGGTGCGTTACCTGCATCAACTTGCAGCCGAGACAGAGGTTGATTTTCCTGCAGCTTCTGCAGTCATAAAAAATGATATCTAGCAGTCATAAAAAATGATTAAGGCATTACGGTCTCAAATTGACGTCATATTGAGAAAGGGTTGTTTCACCCTGAAAAAATGGCTGTCAAACGAGCCAAGGGTGATAAGCGATCTCAAGGAGGACGCAAAGGGGCAGATCTCTCACCATATCATTGAGATGAATGAGTCAACGACACTGGGAATGGGCTGGGAAACGAGAACAGATAGGTTCTTTTTTATGGCAGCATTCCCGGAGACAGTCCCAGTGACCAAAAGGGAGATCCTCAAGTCGATCGCACAAATTTTTGATCCACTGGGTCTCGTCGGTCCCGTTGTTGTAATATTAAAAATATACATGCAGCAGTTGTGGAAGGAGAAGCTTGGCTGGGATGATGAAATCCCCAGCTCTTTATTCAGCTCCTGGCAATTGTTGTACGGGGGCTTAAATGGCCTAAAGGCAATAGTTGCCTCACGCCATAGGTTTGCGCAGTGTCCGTCTAACATCAAATTGGTCGGATTCTGCGATGCATCCATCAAAGCATATCGGAACCGATCAATGATGAATGGCTATGTGTGTGTCTTTGTGTGTTTTGCGACAAAGGCAGTACACCTGGAGGTTGTCACGGGACTCACTACAAATGAGTTCATGAACACCTTGAGACGATTTATCGCGAGGAGGGGCAAACCTGCCGAGTTGCACTCCGATAATGCCACGAACTTTGTGGGAGCCTCTCGTCAGCTAGGAAGGCTTCTAAGATCTGCCAACTTCAAGGAAGTTCCGGCTTCGTTAGCTGAACAAGGGATTAAATGGAGATTCATACCACCACGGTCACCGCATTTTGGCGGTCTGTGGGAAGCGGCTGTCAAATCAGCCAAGCGACATCTGGTAAGGGTAGTGGGAAACGCGTCCTTAACATATGAGGCCTTCAGTACCGTCGTTGCGCAGATCGAGTCAGTATTAAATTCGCGTCCGCTCACTCCAAGTTCCAATGATCCAAATGACTTCATTCCATTGACTCCTGGTCATTTCCTTATCGGCGAGCCACTAACTGCATGTCCCCAGAAAAACGTGCACGACGTGCCGGAGTCACGGCTGTCTCAGTACAGACGTTTGCAACAGCTGGTGCAGCACTTCTGGGCCAGGTGGTCCAAGGAGTATGTGACATTGATGCAGCAGCGCAGCTTCAGATCGGGTTCCTCCAATCCTGACATTGGCGACATGGTGTTGTTGAGGGAGGACAATCTGCCTCCTCTTCAATGGCAACTTGGACGGGTGATCGGGCTGCAGCCAGGAGAAGATGGAGTTGTACGCGTTGTCTCGGTAAAAACGCCTAGCGGCATCATCAAACGTGCAGTCAGCAGGCTAGCACTCTTACCAGTGGAGCAGCAACAGGACACAGTGTAATAAAACAAATGAGCGTAAACATCGCTCAGGCGATGAAATTAGAAAATAGTGAGTAAACAAGTATCTTTTAAAAATAAGATACAAAGCTACTTGAAGGGTAGGGAGGAAAAAATGTTCCAAACATAAGTTTTTGCAATGTTTATATGTTACGATGTTTGTACGTATTATCTGTTCTGTATACTTGTGTATTATAATTTTTGTTTTGTATACTTTGGTATTGTTTTTCGGTTGGGAATACTCATGTGTTATAATTTCTGCGCCAATGTGGCAGAGTTTGTATTTAGCTGAGTGGCGAACCTTTTTGAATAGTTAATATAATTGTGTTCAGCCAACTGTTTTTCAATAAGTTTGTTCAACTAGTGTTTTGAAAGAACAATACTTCTCCCTTGTTCAAAGTATGTGCGTTCCTTTAAGGGGGGAGAATGTTCCGACAATTTTACATATATTTATGCATGGCCGAATAAAAGTGTGTTATGGCCGTGCGTGGTTTTTTGTGTATAAATAACCTGAAGGCGCCTCAGCTGTCACGGCGTATGGTCGTGCGTCAGCAAGGATTCTGAGAATGTAAACTCTGATAATAAAGCATTTCTATGGTTAGAGGTGTTTAATTCCGTCGAGAGACGGTGGTCCTTCGAGAAGAAAAGACGGCCATCTCCAAAGGGGAGAGGTCGCAACAGGTGAAATTCGGCTCCTAGCAGCGATTCGCTTCACCGTCCGGTGGTTCCTCTCTACAATACCGTTGCCTGCCGGTCTGTAGGCTGCCCGAAACCTGGAACACACGCCCCATCGGTCACACAGCTCTTGCACAAGGCGGGATCGAAACGCAGTGCCATTGTCCATGAGCAATTTTTGGGGCGGGCCGCGTTCCCGAAACACTTGCTCCAAGTTTTTCACAACACAATCACCACTCTCCCCAGCGACCTCCCGCCACACCGCAAATCTTCCCGGGCCACAATCCACTACCGTTAAGTACAGTGCCGTCCCATAGTGCGTGAAGTGCACTGCGAGTCTTACCCATGGATGCGACACTTCGAGGCTACCTTCTTCATGGGCTGCCGGCGCCGGGTCTATGGTAGTGCATCTTTCACATGCCCTGACGCATCTCTCGACCTCCGCTCGCGTAGTGTTCGTGTTCACCATGCGAGTTAGGTTTAATGTTCTGTCGACCCCCAGATGGTTCATTTGGTGAAGCTCGTCAACTGTGACCCCACAAATCGCAATCGTTTCACTTTTCACCCACTGTCTGTTCCCTCGGGTGAACACGTCAGCTTTGTTTTTCTCCGAAGGCACATACACTACCCGAACTATGAGACCGTACGCTTGCACAAGTTCCCCAACGAGGCCGAGACGTCGCCGCACCAACATCTCCGCCATTCCCGACACTTTAGGCCTCGACGCGTCCGACAATACAGAGTCAAGCCAACTCTTTACTGTGGCCGAATCCGTCATCACCTCTATGTCCTTCAGCCGCCATTTAGTCGCGAGGTTGATGCCTTTTATGACAGCTTCCAATTCAGCCGTGTTGATGTGGCTCGCGTCAGCTGGTTTCCTGAGCCATGCCCCGTCTTCTACCACAGCTCCTCCGATCTCGACCGCCGCGCCGAGTGCGATTGAACTCGCGTCGCACCAGACTCGACCTCTATTCGTATCCGGAACGTGCCACGGTCCTTTCACTGGGTCTTCTCGTTCAACACGCTCTACCACTTGCCGCAGCATCGCTGCTACTCTCTCGCTAACAGGCTCTCCCCAGGAACCAGCCCCGCACTCGCGCTTAAGGAAGCTGCAAGCGACCCTCAGCCAACCCCCCACTGGATAGTGGCCTGTGAGCTGTCCGCACAGGGAAAAAAGCTGCCTCCTCGTCAACCTCTCTGATACGGAGGGTATTTTATTGCCTCGGCGAAACTGCAGACATCCCATGCGGTCCTTGACGATGGCAAGACCTAACGCCCATCCGCCATCTAGCAATTCTGGTGGTTTAGCCTCCAACCCGAACCGTTTAAGATGTGCAACGACTTTGTCGCACGGCACGATGCTTTCGTCGACCAAAATGTCGTCCATGAACGCGTCTGTGGCACTTTCAATCATCTGGTCCTTTTTCAATACGAACTTCACGATCGCAGACATTATTTTTGGTGCACAATTCAGTCCGAACCCTAATCGCGTCAGTCTAAATGCGCGTCCCGCATATTGCACCTGCTGGAACTGCCACATCGACGCGTCCACATGAACTTGGAGGTAGGCTGATTTAAGATCAATTATCTTCGAGGCACCGTGCCTTCTCCGCCACCACCGCATCGCTTCGTCACACACCGCAACATCAGCTCCCGGGTGGCTTTCAACGTAGCCGTTCAGCTCGCGATAGTCGAGCACCGGCCTGACCTTTCCTTTGTTCCGCTGGATCACGGCCATCAAAGGCAAAAGTCCTTCACTGCGCGACGTCTCGCACGGCACCAACTATCCTTTCGAGATCCAAGAGCGAACCTACCGGTCGAAGTCTTCTTTCGCGTCAGGCTTTCCTGTACTTGCGTACTCTGAAACGCGATTCTTGAGAACGGGCTCCTCTCCAGCCTTCCATCGCCACTTCGCCGTCCACTTTTAACCGTCGAAAGTCGCTTCGAAGTCCCGATCCACGATTGTGCAGTTTTCCGCCTGCTCGGACGCCACCGCAGCTGCGATACGCTCGCTCGAGCCAGTCTCTGCTCGCCTTACTCCGACAGAAGAGAAATTCACGCCTCCTATCCCCACGATGAAGTCCATGCCTAGCACTGCGTCCGCCCCAGAAAACACATCTTCGAGAAGAAGACAACTGACCGTGATGACGGCCCCAAGGGCTTCGACAGTGACACTCGCTTCACCGGAACACTGTATCCTTGTACCGTCGACTGCGACCACGATTTTAGCCGAACTCGTCCTCGTCGAGCACAGGTTTGCGCGCACTATTGTCTTAGAGCAACCGGTGTCCGCGAGGGCTCGAACGCGCACTCCGTTGATACGCGCATCGATTATCGGCAGCGCCTTTAACATCGGTCGGAAGCTGGCGGCGCACCAGCCTATAGTCCGTTTCCCCGGGTCTTAACGTTCGCTCGACGTGGACACTTCCGGGCGACGTGTCCACGTTCACCGCACACCCAGCAGTCGAGAGCGTGAGTGGGGGTGAACGCGGGATTTCTACACTCGCGAACAAAATGGCCACCGCCGCACCGGTGGCATCTAACCGTCGTTCGAGCACGCGCACTCGCACTTTCGTGTCTCGCGACAATCGAGACCGTTTGGCGCGAATCTTCGTCAGCCTCTTCCGTCATTGTCACTCGCGCCCTCGCCACTATGTCCTTAAGCGGCGGCAACGTGGTCGCGCCCCCCACGAATGCTCGCAGGTCTCGCGACGCCCGCTCCGGAAGCCCTACAATGAAGTGGGTCGCCAACAGCGCGTCACTCTCTACCCCGACCTGGGCAGTCGCGCTCCAGTAGCCGAACCGAGCGGTAGTTCTCACAAGCTCCGAACGAGTCGACAACCAAAAGCGGACACACGGCACATTCTGGGTCAATCTTTGGCACAGAAGGGCCGCACTAACACCTGACCCCATCAAAACATCAATCGGCCCGACAAGAAACCGATAAGTATCGATTTGCTTCGGTGCACTTTTTGGCCCGACCGCCGGCAAAGCCGAGACCTTGCAGAAATTTACTTTGGTCCCCGAGACCCCTGCACCCCCCTAAAGGCACCCCAATAAATAGGGAAAAAAAACATAAATCGATTTACCGAACTTTCAAATCGATCCGACGACTGCGAGCCGAGATATAGTCGTCGGAGTTTAAAGTGAATCACCGTGTACTCACGCAGCTCGAGCGTGCATCGGCCCACGCTCGAACAGCAGACCCCCCCTCCCGCGCGCAAACGATCACCTCCTCCGCGCTCCAGCGAACGTCAACCAGTGGGAACCCCTTTTTTTTATTTATTTAAATTTTTTTTTTTTGTAAATTTTTTTTTTTTAATTATATATAAAAGCTCATAATGAGCAAAGCATCAGCCCCCCATAAAAAGGGGGCTGCCAAGGCCTCGGTTCCGAGACCGAAGACTGCAACACCCGCAGCCAATAAACATCCCTCTCGACACCGGTCACAACACCCGCGACACCGATCACAACACCCGAGACACTAAGGAAACCGATGGAAAAATCGAAACCAAAGGCCCCCTCTAGGGGAGCTCCCTCTACCTCGCGTCGCATGAGCTCCTCAAGCTCCTCCAGCTCTATCCAGGAGCTTATGGACTGCCTTTCGGCGCAGCCAACGCGTAAGCGGCAAACATCGCCCCCGTCGCCCCCCGCGAACAAAAAGCGCGTCAAAGAGGACTTTCCGGCCCTCACGCAGAAGCTGCATACAGAGGAGGCCTTGGAGCTTACAGCTCCCGAGACGAGCATTCTTGCCCAGTGCGAGAAGATCGTCTTGATCGCTCGGTCGTCCGACTGCCTCACAGCAGCTGCTCGTCAGAGTCTTACTCTGATAGCAGCGACAATTAAGTCCCTCCATGAGAAGGAAACCGAAAAAGCGGTCAAACCTTCTTCCCCCTCTAACGAGGGAGCAGAAACTAGACTGGCGTCAATCGATCAGTCTATTCGACGAATAGAGCGTCATTTTCAGCCGCAGCAGCCGACCACCGCAAGCCTCGTGAGAGAGCTGAGGGGGTCTCCACAAGCGCCGCAGCCCTCGCCGATGGCATACTCATCGGTCGTGAGACTCGTCCCTATCGGGGATAAAATCAAAACCTCCAAGGAGGCAATTGCGGCCTTTACGAAAGCCGTAAACCCCGCAGCTTCAAAGCTGCACGTAAAGAGGGTTCTACCGGCCGCGGGTAACGCGACCGGTATCTTGGTTGCAAACCGTTCCGAGGCCGAGAGAATCGTAGGATTCAACTCGGCCCTTGAGAAGGCCGGACTACGGGCCTCCCTTCAGGGTCTAAAGGACCCTCGTGTAATAATACACGACGTCCCGAACGACCCAGGAGACGTGACCGGCGAGTCGTTTCTCACCTCGATGTTTGCACAGAACATCGAGGGTGAGGTGCCTATAAGCAAAGCCGACTTTCTCAAGTCGGCTAAGCTTGTAACGAAACTGAAAACGCGAGCTAAGGACACCTCTCACGTCATCGTGTCCCTCCCGTCCTCATGTCGCGCCCAGCTGGTCAACAGCGGATTGATCTACATAGGATGAATGGCTCATCGTATCAGGGACCACTTTAGGGTCCTGAGGTGCTATAAATGCCACCTATACGGCCACTCAGCCAAATTCTGCAGAGCGCCTAAGGCCTCCTGCAACTGGTGCGGAAGCGGGGCGCACGATAGTGCGTCGTGCGCAAACCGCGACAAGCCAGCAAACTGCGACACCTGCTGCCGCCTTAGGCGACAGCACGAGACCCTCCCACACAGAACGGGAGACCAATGCTGCCCGGCCTTTAAGGCTGCCTTAGCAAGAGAGATGGCCAACACAAATGGCTAATCTTCCCCAGACAAATTTCAAGCTGCTCGTGGCACAGCAAAACCTCCGCAGATCGCGCGAAGCGACTGCGGAATTTGGTTACAGAGCCGTAGCCTTAGGTACCGACGTAGCACTCCTTCAGGAGCCATACGCCCCATTCGGAAGGACAATAGGCGTCGGCGCGAGGTGCAGGATATTCGAGATCCAACCCGCAGGAGCGTCGATAGTGGTCTTTAATCGCGACCTGTGCGTCACCTTTCTGAGTCAATACTCGGATCGGTGGCGCACCGTAATCCATCTTTCCGCACCGGGCATTGACTTGTACTGTATATCTGCGTACTTCAAGTACGGCGATCCTCCCGAGGGCCACATAAACGGACTCTCTCGAGCTGTCGACGCCCTTGCGGGACGCAACGTCGTCGTCGGCGCCGACCTTAACGCTCATTCCACTTTGTGGGGTGACACCTCACTTCGCGAGGATAGAAACTCCGTAAGGAACAATACAGTGGTGGACTTCATCCTCAGCAGCGGCCTAAGTGTCGCCAAGGGTGACCTACCCTCGATCCCGACGTTTTTTTCCTCGATCGGGGAATCGACCCCAGACGCGACGCTTTTCTCGCTCGCCAGCCCACTGGCAATATCAAACTGGAGAGTGCACGCGGAAGCGTGCCTCTCCGACCACAGGCTAATAACTTTTAACATAAATGAGAGCGCCCCCGCATCCGCAGAGCCGATAAGAGAAAACAAGAGCCTGTTGCCGAGGCGGTTCCGGTTCAGTAAAGCCAACTGGAAAAATTTTGAGGTCGATCTGTCAATCGAACTTGACAGAGCAGCCAAAAGATTGGGCCCGTGCCCCGATAGCAAAGCAGAGGCGCTCCAGATTGCAATTCTGTCGGCGGCCGACCTTAACATCCCGCGCAGTAAGCCCTGCGCACAGTTAAGAAAAATATTTCCGGAATGGTGGAACCCAGCTCTTTCGGGGGCCAGATGGGCATCGCGTAAATCATTTAGAATTTTTACAGAAGCAGTTAGAGCTCGAGGAAGCCGCAGAATCAACGATTCAACTCTTCCGGAAGACCCTTTCATCGCAATAAGAAGAGATTAGAGATCCGCGACAAATAATTACAAATCCCTTATTAGGTCCGCAAAGACGAAGCACTGGAGGGACTTCGTAACCAAGGAGAGCGCTGAAAACACCTGGGGCCCACACTACCGATGCGTCAAAATGTCGGACCGCACAGTGACGTCCCTTTCAGTCATCACCGACAAGCATGGCATATGTGCCATCGATTCCCGCCAGGCTGCCGACAACATCCTGAACGCCCTGCTGCCGGAAGATCCGGCTTTTGCAGACACCCAATCGCAAGCTATCACACGAGCACGATTTAACGAACCATCTGAGTCCCCCGAGTCCCCGCCAATCTCCGAAGTGGAGACGGAGGCTGCTCTCAAGCGCTTGCGGGCAAGGGCGTCTCCCGGCTTGGACTGCGTAACCAGTGATCTCATCAGGAAATCTTGGAAGGTCGCGGGCCCCATCATCACCACTGTATTAGAAGGTTGCAGGTCCGAGGGCACCTTCCCGGACACTTGGAAGCCCGGGAAGATGATAATCATCAAGAAGCCGGGAAAGTCCAATCTTTCAGATCCTAAAGCTTACCGCCCGATAACTCTCCTCCCTGCTCTGGGAAAACTTTTTGAAAAAGTCCTTGTAGCCCGGCTCGAGGACCATTTCCGCGCGAAGGCTCCTCTCTCGAAGCGCCAGTTTGGCTTCAGACCAGGTTTGTGCACCGAGGACGCAATGCATTACTTAAAATCAAAAATAGACACCCTCCCGGGCAAATATTCAGTAGCTGTGCTCCTCGACATCTCGGGAGCGTTCGATCATGCGTGGTGGCCGGCCATCATTGAGGGACTAAAACGCCGCAATGTTCCGCGAGACCTGGTAAAGGTTATCAGGTCTTATTTCGAGAGGCGCAGAGTTGTAATCGACGCTGGAGCTTCGCTTGTTTGGAAATCTTTGGAAAGAGGCTGCCCGCAGGGGTCCGTCCTCGGTCCCCTGCTGTGGAACGTTATGTTCGATGAAGTTCTAGGAACCCCTCTTCCCGTGCACTGCGACCTCATCGCGTACTCCGACGATCTCCTGCTTCTGGTTAACGCCAACAGCAGATCAGAGATTGAGAGCAAGGCTGAGATGGCCTTGACGCGCTTGCAAGAATGGGGCGAGGAGAATAAACTCTCCTTCGCTCCCCACAAGACCGTGGCGGTGATGCTTAACGGATCGCTTGACAAGGGTCGTCCCCCTCGCTTTTCGATGAACGGGCAATACATAAAATTCGAGCCGCGAGTCCGCTACTTGGGTTACAATATAACTTATAGATTCGACCCCGCCGCCCACCTTAGACTGGCCGCCCAGAAGAGTCGCGACGCGATGGGAAAACTACTAAGATTGGGGGGCCGCCATTGGGGGTTAAACTTTTGCGCAAAATTGACTATGTACAAGGTGATTTATGTGTCAATAATAACGTACGCCGCCGGTGCTTTCGCCGAGAGGGCATCGCGAGGCCACCCTCAACTTCTCTTGCTAGGGTCTCAGACGGCACCCCTGAAACAGGTAACAGCGTGTTACAACACGGCTCCAAATTCGGCTCGCCTCATTCTGGCCGGAGTCGAACCCATAGATTTAGTCGCACAGCGAAGGTCCGCGACCTTCCACTTAAGAAGGAGCCGTTCTGCAACGGTCGGACAAGTAACGATCCAACCGACGCTGAACGTGTCTAAATTGCAGGATACGGAAAGAGCGATCCAACACAGCGTTCGAAAGGCCTCATTGGACGAGTGGCAGAGGCGCTGGAGCACCGCCGCCACGGGCCGCCTAGCTTTTAAGTTCTTTCCGCAGGTGAAAACTCGCCTCGAGAAGCGCTGGATGAGATGCGGATTCGCAACCACACAGTTCCTTACCGGACACGGAGCTTTCGGAGCATATCTACGTCGTTTCAAATTAAGAGACGACGCCGACTGCCCCTGCGGCCACGACGACCAGACGTCAGAGCACATCCTGTGGGATTGCCCACTCCTCGACGAGGAGCAAACGCAGCTCCACTTCGCTCTTGAGCTAGAGGGCGAAGGTCCCTTAACCCATCAAGACTTCGTTGCGTCTAAAAAGAACTTTCGGGCTTTCGAGCACTTCTGCGAGGCATATTCCGCTCGCGAAGATGTTCGCCCACATTAGAGCGCTCGTCGCAAATACTATATAATTCCCATTTTTTTTATTTTTTTTTTTTATTTATTTATTTTTTTTTTTTTTCCCCGATTAATTGCTTTCTACTTTTAGCGCTCATACATGGTTCAACAGGGCGCCGCTAGGAACATCTCCCGGAGACCCGAAGAACCACCAAAACCTTCTTTAACCGCTTCACTGTGTCCTAATGCGGGATACTTTCAAAAACAAACCCTTTTTAGGACCCCCACACGTGCTCCTTCGATCGGAGCATGCCTAAGCCGCCAAACTAAAAAAAACTTAAAAATAAAGAGTAGATGATAAAAAGAACCCCTATTTCTTTCAGGTTGTCTTTTATTATTCTCTTCCGAGAGACCCAAGGTAAGCGGAGCGCGACTGCCCGCAAACCACCCTCTCCCCTCCATTTCCCCTATCCAACTCCGTCTCCAACGGTTAGTGATGCCGGAGACCATCAACAGCATTTCGCGACGGTAGACCCGTCCACGGTCGTCAATCGTGACGACCAAGGAAGGAGGTCTGGCCTAGCGCCGGAGTGCGCAGTACTCCGAAGCGAACGCCAGACTGGGTCCGATCTCAGTTGCCCATGGGCTGAAACTCCCGAGCCTAATGCAACTGCGGGACGCGGGCGTGGTGCCCGAGAAGTACCCAACCCCGGCCTGGGCCGAGAGTTTACGCAGCTCGCACAAAAACACGTCGACAGTTTCGCCGGCTTCCCAACGCCGCTGGATGAACCGACCATACGACACAAACCGGCCAGCCCCGAACGCCAAGCTCAGGGCGGCCGCTGCTTGCGCTCCGTCGCGGCGAGTCTCTTCAGGCAAGTCAACGAAAATGTCGAACGCTCGGCCCCGGAGGAACGTAGCCAACCACTTAGCGACGTCGTCCTCGTGGTACAGGTCCACCAGAACCGTGAGGCGCCGGTACCACCTGTCAAAATCGCCGTCTCCCGAGAACGGCTCCACGGCATCGGCTAGGCGGTGATGCGCCTTTGCAGCGCCCCCCATATCGCTCGGCGCCGAAATAGCTTGTGCTGCGGTGCGCGTGTCCTTCCCCATGGTCCCGCGCTCCGTCCACGTGCGTCCCTCCTGCACCCAGTGTTGCTACTACCCTTCTTCCCCCGCATCGAGGTTGCCATCACACCACACAACAGAATTGCAAGCGCGGAAAGCCGGTGAGATAAGAGGTGACTCATCATTGTAAATTCAGATTTAGATAAATCGGGCTCACCTACGGGGCTTCATTAAAGAAAATGTACCACAAAGACATTTGTTAGCAACTGCAAGTGTTTTATTTTGTGGTTAAGATTATATTGGTTATTGTTTGACAGCGCATTCGGTTGCTTCGTTAATTTATCTTCTTAATGTTCAGCCTACCATAAATAACCTCAAATAAATCAAGCACTTAATTATGTTCATCATATTCAATGATAAACATGTAATGAAAAAGGTAGTTAATAAAACATCAATAATATTTAAATGGCTTCCTATTTCTTCAATAATATAATATAAACATAATATTTAATACAATTTATCAATCAATAACTAAATAGTTTTTTTTTCACAACATTTTACAATAATGGAACAAAAAAATATATAAACTGTGTTATATTAACATTATAATCAGTTTAAGCATGTACAAATAATATGAATTTTATTTAAAAAAAAATTATCGCTCGGTCAAGCTAACTTTACAATCCGTAAAAAGTTGAAAACGCTACGTACGGCACCAGATGAATACATATGCGCAAAATATACAGCATGTAGCAGCTTTAGAAAGCGTTTATAATAATAATATACATATTTGCATCATAAAAATAAAATTCCGTGTATACAAAAAAATAATAATAATACCCAAACCGACTCTGTATAAGCATAACTATTAAAAACATTCCTATATAAAATATATAACACATTCTATCACAATGGTTTCAATAAAAACAACAACCTCAAAATACCACAAAAAAATAAACAATTTACTAAATAAATATATTTTCTATTTTATTAATTTGCATGGAAAAAATTATATATTTCATTATTATCATAATATAAACTGCTATATATTTGATTGACTAAACTTTCCAGCGGTCGCCGAACGTATATATTATATAAAGCACGCGTCAGCATTTGACGATCTCTCACTCCGTCGTCACATCAAATTGAATGACTAAAATTTTATAATATAAACCTATTTTTATTTTATAAGTCCAATCGTCAATCACTCGATAAGTAAACCAAGCACCAAGTAGTTTTAACAGGTAGTAGTATCAACCGGACGAATAATCCGCTGGGTTATAAAAGGTTGGCGTCGTCTGAAAAACATAAATAAGAATACGATTAAAACCTTAAAAGTAATGATCGAGTAAATCAGTAATACCTAGTCACAATCGTTGATTTTTCCAACGGGAATCTTTGGTTAGCGTTAAACGAGATTTTGATTTTAAGTATTTGATTATGGATCGGTCGATAAGTAGAACTATACCTGAGAATAATTATTATTGTCAGCACCGGCGGAAGACTGAGGCACGAAGTAAGACGTCGGGGCCGAAGTCGGCTGAGTGACTCCTAAGACTTCAGACGCAGGAGGGAGCGGTCTGGTCGGAACGCCGCTCGGATTGAATACGTCGACGTAAGCTTTCTTTAAAGTATCTAAAAATTTACATTGTATTAGTTACTATGGGTGAAAATACATAATTGATCAGCACAATAATTTCGGAATTTCTGTGTATTTATTTTTAAGCGCTATAGTTATTTTCCATAATGAATATTCTACCATTTGAAATTTTTAAGTTACGAGACAACTTTATTATCTGTAATAATGGTTGATATACAGACTTTGATTTCAGTCTGGTGTCTCACTACTTACTTTGTAGTTGTTGATTGTGTTGACTTAGTCGTAACGCATATTGTCATGTTACAATAAATAAATACATACGTCTTCCTTTTTGCAATTTGAACATATTTGCATTGTTTGGTCCTCCCGGAGGCATCGGAGAAGTCACTGCACCAGTTTCGGGCATCTGCTGCATCGGAGTCGGTAAAGGGCTTTGCGTTGGTAAACTACAAAGGAACAGACGGTATTAATAAGTGAAATTAATCTTCGATAAGCCTAGAGGTCATTTACTTGTTTATAGGCATTTTTGGGGGCGGTGCTAATTGGCTTTGTTGTTCATCTTCATCGGCCTCCAAATTCATCCACTTATTCTTCTCTGAATCCCACACAATCTGATTGATAAATAATAACAAAATTAGCATCATTGTGATGAATAAAATACTAATATATGTATTTATATTATACCGATGGATTTTTATCGTCGGGCAATATCATCTGATTCTTCGGCTTCAACGATAGCTTATTAAAGATGCCTCCGAACCATCCGGAGCTGGCTTGCGACTTATTTCTTTCATCCTTCTTAGGTTTATCTCTGGGTTTCTGCTGCTGAGACTGAGCCTGTTTCTGCACTCCGTTGTTGATCAAAGGCTCTTGATCGTCTTCGAAAATCCGATTGTTAGAGTTGGGCATTGTGATCTGAGGTTTCGGCGGTTCTACATCGTTTGTGCCGTTGTCCTGGAATAAAGTAAGAATAAGGAATACAAAAAGTATATATGTAATCAAAGGACGAACGGAAAGGATTGAAAAATGAATAGAAATCCAAATAAAAACGATTACAATAATTTATTAACAATGTCAAATTCTTTGATATACATCGATAGCCGCTACTTTAAAATCATTATAAAAATTTGTGCATATTTTATTAATACTGAGTGTAATAATCAATTTTTTTTTCTATCAAAAATGGCAAAAGTGAACACATAATACAAATTTTACATTCATGCCATCATACTGAATGAGGGGTATAGAAGCATAGGCAGCGATCTCCAAAATTTAAGAATATTATGTGAAAAGTAACGATCTATATTTTTCTACTCTTCTAATATAATAGTTGTATGCAAAAACATTTGCTAGCGAAAAGAAGCGTTCTCCACATTATCAAAATATATAAAAATAGGAGAACACTGCCTTTCTTCTATAACCCGCAAATGCAAATGCAAAATTTTAAGCACACCACGATTTTTATTATATTATTATAAAAAAATTTAAAACGGTTCGTCGATATCAAAAGTTTTCGGCGGAGTCGAGTCTTTCTTTTGATTCTTATCGAAGAACTTCATATTGAGGATCTCCTTGCAGACGTCTTCCATCTTCACCGGTTCGTCAATGTTAAACGTCTTCGGATTCCTTTTAATCTCGTCTTTTCCTTTGCCTTCCATCTCCTTTTGTTTCTTCGCCAACACCTTCTCAAAATTGTCTAAGCTCTTCTCGATAGTCTCGCGTAGCAGTCGTTTATGATCTGAGGAGCTAAAAGTCGAATCTATAGATCCGTCGTCTTCGCTTTGAGAAGGCGTCGCTTTGACGCTCTCTTCTGGCGGAGACGTCGGCGCGTCAATCGGAAACGTTCCGCCAAAGATCAACGGTTTATAAGATCCGCTCTCTTCTATGCTCGACTGTCGCGCCCACACGTCGACCGTGCTACTGATCAAATCTTTCCTTCCGCGCCTCCTCGGATAATGATTATACCTCATCTCTTGCGTGTCTGCTTGCAAGTCGAACCCTCTCGGATCTTGGTTAGCCAACTGTATATCCAAATCGCTCATCGGCTGTTTGAATAAACCCGGAGAAGGCGGCAGAGAGTTCAAAGACGAATTGTTCGACGATAAATTAGACTCGATCGCGTCGTAGTTCCTGTCGTAGCTCAGCTGCTTCCTGAGCGTCGGTCTGCTTCTCGTTTCCGGTTCGTTGAAGGCGTTGGTCATGGTGCGTCCTTTAGTCGGATGGACGGTCGCCGATATGCGTTTCCTCAAAATCATGTTGGGCTTGTCGCAGTCTTTGTAACTGGCGTACGACATCAGCGATATTCCGTCGCCGTTGCTCGCCACTCTCGAAGTGGAAGCTCCGTGATTCTGCAAAGGGGACGCTTTTTTATTTGTGTCGCTGGCGGGGGGCGTCCCCGCGGAGTTGTTAATCACAGTGGCGGTGCTATCTACGTTATTCGGTTTCGGCGGGTGCTCGTCTTCGGCGCGTCTTTTAAAATCGTATATGCACGAAGACGAACACGGAGTTGCGGGCGCTTTTTTCATTTTCGGGAACGAAAAGTACTTTTTCGCGTTACAAACGCTTGATTTCTTTGTACTTACAGTGGTCTCTGGTAATGGTTTATTCTCTACCAGATCGGGCTGCATTTCCACGTGAAAAAAGACGAGCGTGAGAAAAGCGGAAGAATATTGTTAGTAACGGGGTAACGGTTTTATAAGCGACGCCTCCATATTCAAGATGTTTTTATTCATTTTGTTTATGAACTACGAAACACTATACCTGACCGATTCACACAAACGACTAAACATCTTGAATGAGGAAGTTTTTTTAAGTTTGATCGTATGCCAAATACACATTTAAATAGCGAAGCAGTGCCAAAAAATAGAAATTAATTATTTACCTCGTTATATCCGTACAAATGTTGCTGTTGGTTGTGAACGTCCTGATTCCATCCGTAAGGCGCGTCATTGGCTGGAACGGCCTGATAATCCACGTGCTCCTCTTTCGGCACGTGCATCGGTTCTTGAGCCTGGTATTGAGTATTACTTCCAGGTGGATAGAAAACTGGCGCACTGTTAGGATCGTATTTACGGTCCGTTTGATCGACCATTAACGGGTCGGCGGGTTTTTCTATTTCTTGATTTGTGGATTGGTTGAAAGTTTGATTCTGGTAATCGATTTGCGGCGGTGGTTGAGGGCTGTAAATTTGATCGTAGTTTTGGTATTGCTGAGACCAATTTTGAGATTGATCGAACTGCTGGTATTGTGACTGATCGACGCTCGGAGTCGTCTGAGCTGCTTGTACCTGAAATAATGATATTTTAAATTAGATTTTTATGAATCTATATACATATAAAATTAATTACTGCACAAGTTTGTTATTTTGTACGGTAATAATGAATATCAATCAGTGTACGAAAACATAGGACAATGCATGAGAATTACGTGTTCTTAAATTTCTACCCTGCAATTGGTCGATCACCACGAGGGGCATTATATGTAAGTACACAGGGTGAAATTAATTTTGTTTTCGAGATTGTTAATTTATCGCTCCTTTTAATATAGTTATATAAATTTTATTTATTATAAAATTTTTGCCTAGCTCTATTGATATTTTTAAAATTAATGTTTTATTGATTCAAATTCAACTTGTTTTCAGTGATCAAGTAAATTCTGCATGTATATTTTTTGTGTACTGACTCTTAAGAAAAAGGTGTAGTAATATCAGTTACCACTTTCGCGTCGGGTACAAATTGTATTAAAATTACTACTGTGACGGGGCAGTTTTGCACATTTTCCAAAAAATTGCATTGTTTTTGAAAAATGCCCATAACTTTTAAACTAATGGGAATTTTAAAACAAAAATTTCAGAGATATTTCTTTATAACGCGAGGTATTTAAATATTTAAAAAAATCGGTGGTTCTTAATCTGTGTTTTTTTATAATGGTTTGTATTTTTTTCTAAATGGCAACATAGAGGACACTATCGAGGACCTTCAGTATTGAAATATCGACGTTATAAGATCGTATATGGAAGTAAATAATATAAATAATAAGAATTGGTCTCACATGCAAATATGACCTAAATTTAAATAAAAATAGTCAAAAATTTTTTTTTTGTTTTCTTGTAATCTGGATGTTCGAATTTCACGAAATTATTTTAAAGTTTTCTTTATTACTAATATCCTTCCATTGGCATCTGTGAGCAACATCTAAAAATAATATTGCTCTGACCGATTTTTTTACGTTCAAAGTTCAACGTACGCAAAGACTCGTATACGAGTCATCCGTGTTTCTTCAAAGAAATTGTAAAGACTCGCATACGAGTCATCCGTGTTTCTTCAAGAAATTGTAAAGACTCGCATACGAGTCATCCGTGATGAATGTGTTAATGTATGAATAAATAAAGGATTACGTAACCGCTTTAAATGGACATTTTTTCACGACATAACTCACTGGTTTTTAATGTAATCAGAAAAAATTAGACATGAATGACCAATAGACTAATATATTTTTGTGTACTGACTTGAGAAAAGAGTAGTAATATCATCTTGTGTATGAATAAATAAAAAATCACATAACCACATTTAAATCGATATTTTCAAATGACAACTCAGTAGGTTTCAATGTAATCAGAAAAATACAATAGACGAAGAGACGAAGAGACAAGCAAAACTGTACGAAAAAATTTAGAGAAGTATATAATAGAAGCACAATGAAAATATATACAAAAACTAAAAAAATATTTGAATGGTGATAGTGCCACAAAATTTTCAACGCCATTGCCTAAAAATTGTATCTAAACAATATCTAGTAATAATAATATTCTAAAATGTACAAAAAACGATGCCATTTTTATGTTTCTTTTTCTTATCTAATGAATACTTTTACTGACTTTTTATGAACGCCTAAAGTTCGCTAATGAAAATAATTTAGTTTAATTTATAAGTTACTCCTAACTTTATTACTTAGGTTTTTTTTTTATCAAAGCAACTGTTTTTTTTTTATTTTAGTAAATATAATATAATAAATCAATATTTTAATTTTGTTTAAATTATTATTGAATAACCGCCATTTTGAAACAACATGGCGGATAAGACTAAGCTGAAATATTTATAAGGGATATTTTTAAAAAAAGTTTCATGAAAAACACCAGTGGCGTAGATATGGGGAGGGAGAACGCCCCGGGCGGCACTTGCTTGGGGGCGGTATTTTCGCGATGGAAGGACCATTTGTGTAGTGTGGTTCTTGAACTAACCGCGCTAAAAATATATATCTATGAATAGCTAAAACTAAATTGAATATGTGAAAAAAATAAAAAAACAGGTTTTTTTATCAAACTTGAAAACTGTTTTGCACATTTTTTTTATATGCATATAATATGTGATGGGTATGTAGCGTAGCTGAAGGGGGGGCTCAAAAGGGCGGCCACCTGCCCAGGAATGTTTTGGCATATTGAAGACATGCATTAAGTTACAAAACAGCCACCATCTAGTATAGTAAATAAATTTAATGGCTTCAAAAACAAGCAGTATCATTGTAAAAGCCAATATGTTGTGAAGTTTTGAATCTTTTGTAGCTCAAAGTTTTTTTAATAAGTGTTGCCCCAAGTCCAAGCTATTTTAAATAAATATATTTAGTTAAATAATTGAATGATAAATAAAAAATAAATTTTATTTTGGTAGAATTACCTTTAGAAGTTAAATTATATATTATGTATATGAAATATGATATTTATTTATTAATGGATTTCTAATTTTTTAATTTGATTTTTTTTTATTGAAATTTAATTTTTATATTTCAATTTTTTTTTTACTTTTGACTTTTTATATTTGAACAATGCAAATATATTAACACTATTTTTATCTTCGGTAACTTTTTAATTTTGAAAATCTGGTCATTATATACCTTCAAACACAGTGTTAAATTATATAGATATATTTATATAATAAATAAAATATTTAAAATACATTTTATAATTTTAAATAGCTTGAGAAAAAATGTACAGACGTTATGGACATAAGAGCTGCCAGTAAAAAACAGATTGGCATAATAAATTATTGACTACGATGATTCGGTTCAACAGAACATTGATCAATGACCACAAAAACTCTTCAACCCCTTTTATGAATAGCCTTGTATGAAATAACCATTGTTTGAATTATCCTTTGTAATTATCGGACGGTCAACCAACGAGATCAGCTTTCACTTAGGGGGATAAATTGGAGGTGGAGTTACACCCTAACACAATTGACCTCGTCTCCTATTTGATCAATAAATCTGTCATTGCGCAGACTTGACCCATCCATTCGATACTGACTGATTTACTTTTTCTAAGCTCATTTTTGGTATAGTAAATATTTTATAAAATAAATTGTTATCAGATTTTCCGGTGTCTAACTGACTGTAAATTATCTCGAATTTATTTATTGATTTAAGAGATAATTTCAGTTACAGCAAGTTAATTTTAATCAATCGATATAAGATAATAGATAAAAAGAAGCTACCAGATATTCAGTTAAATGCTAGTGTATTACAAAAGCACGAACTTTTAAAGTTGGTAGTCCTAAACATGCTGCTATGGAATTAGGATTTTAACTGGTACATTTAAAGGCGAGCATATGGATATTCCTAAAATCTAGTGATTTGCATTTTCATATCAAGCAGCACCCAAGTGTCTTCATCAGTTGTCCAATGTGACAAGAATTTACTTGAGATGATTGCGTCTTTTATGCATTACTATTAACATAGGATTGAACCCCTAATGTTTTTGAATTAATATCAAGATTAGATTTAGTGATAATATAATTATAATTCGGATCGATCAGCATAGATTATGTTTTTCTGGTCTTTCATATCTTGATGCATATATATATTAGAAAAAAATCAGAGCATAGACAACTTGTGCAGTAACCGAATATTATTAAAAAAAAACTCACATTATAATTACTGACGATTTGTCGCAGATTCGACAACCACACTTGTTCCGTCGGTGTGTTTGCCGTTTTATTCTGGTCGTATTGCTCACTGTCGTCGCCGATTTCGCCGACGTGTTCTTCGGGATCGTAATGCTTCAATCTTTCGGCCACGTCCAGAATCCTATTGACGAACGACACTTCGTAAGCGGACGGATACAGAGAGACGACGCTTCCGATCTTCTCCATGTAGAACAGAGCGCGATCGTATAGTCCGTAATCCACGAGCCGAGTAGCTAGTAGATATTTGTAATTCTGAAATTGACACGACACAATCATAACACTGTAATCGACTATATAAAGATCTTGAAACGTACTTGAAAATCTGGTAATACGAAATGATCGTCGGCTAAACTGCAAGCGTATTCGTATATTTCGGTCATCATTATGGCCTCATTGGACGCAAACAGAGCAAAGTTTTCATTCGTGGGCGACGATCCGAGTAGGACGAGCCTCGGCACTGGACTGTTTTGGTTTTTGATCGGACGTTTACCAAACTCCACTTGTGCCATCAGATAGCAGAACTGAGAGGCGAATAAATCTCCACGAGCGTTTAAAGTGTCACCTAGGATTAAAATAATATACGTATGATAATTAGGTGATTTATTAGATTGATAAATAATGAAAAGCAATTATTACCTAATGTAGTGATTGATTTTTTGTCTAATTCGGGACGTTGTGACGTGTTTGAGAGTATCATAGCGAGATGAGGCCTCCAGTCGCCCCATTTATCGTCCAAAACACACTAAAAATATAATTATTTATGATTAGTCTGTTTTCAATCTTGAATTGTGATGGTCAATACTTTGAAGAATACTTACAGTGACAGCTGCAGGTTGTCTACCGGACATCAATTGATACAGAGTTTGCAGCGGATCGTTAGGCGATAGGCCATTAGCGAAGCGTGTCATAACATTGGCATAAGTGCGACGGTCCATTTTTGACGCTAAAAACAACGCGTGACCCCAAAGTCCATGAGTCATGGCCCATTCTAAAATAAAAACATAGCACATTAAACCATCCTCTATGCATCGAAGATGCAATAATTCCAAAGATGTCGACGCTATGATTTACCCAAAGCATCTTTCCCACTTCCGAACAGCAAATACTCTCTGAAACGGTCCGTCACATACTTTTCTGAGCCGTGAATCTGCGACACTTCCGAATTCGACAAGTTCTTCTTTCCCATCTTCATCGAATTATCTTTAGAGTGCTTTCGCTCCTTCCTCGCCGATAAAGAATGCGATTGATCTATTGAAACGTCGTTCGAAGAATCATTATCGACGTCTTGGTTTCCTTTAATAATAAAAAAACGCATTAAAAACTTCATCTACAATATAATTGAATGAAATCGTACCTGCAACATCTTGGGTTAATGTCTGCGATAAGATCTCTTCCGTCGGCAACTCCGCCGATCTACTAGTCGCCGAAGATGCAGAATCTCTACGACTATTCAACTTATTGGCGTGATTAGTTCCTTTCCACGCATATTGATTCTTATTCTTGACTAACAGCTCGGCGATATCAGTTCCGACGACCATCTATTCACACAAATCATCACAATTAATATCCAAGACTAACACGATTAAAATAAAATATAAAAACGTACCCCATTCTGCCTGAGCAGCAAAATGAGCAGCTCCCACATCAGTACCACGCTTCCGACCTCATTAGATTTATCATTATAATGCAATTGATAACTACGATCGTGCGTATGAGCAAACGGTGAGTTGTACTTCTCGATTGCCGCTTTGATCTTCGATTCGCAGAACTCGATCACTGTTTTTTTATGCGTGGTTCCTTTGATCAGCGGTCCGGGATACGACGTCAGCTCTGCGCACACAGGATCGTTGCTCAATAGTTTGTTTATGTTGATGATTTCGACTATTGCAGGTTGTCCGTCAGTCGGGTACGACGGATTGATGATTAGCATGTTCGGCGACGATATGACGCCTTTAATGTGGGCCGTGCCGAACTTGACGGGCGTGTTTCTGTCAGATTTAATCACCGACTCGTCCAAGTACAGGTTCAGCGAGGCATCCGTGTTGAAGTCCCTGTGAGCGTTTAACAAAAGGTGAAGAAAGCGGTTTACGTATATGAAAATGGCGATATGTCATATTTGAGTCGTGTGCATAATGTGTTTACAGTATAAAAAAATAAAAATTAACACAACAGTTAAAAAAGCAAGAATGCAAAATGAGCAATGTATGTACAAGCGGTGGATGGTTTAAAGCGATTGTTAGCAACGATCGCCAAAAATATGTAAGCATGTATTATTGCAGGAATTTTTATGTTAAAATATCATAAAAGCACTATAACCAACTTTGTATTGGATTTGTTGTATATAATAAAAAGTTTTTATAGTTCTTTGAGAATTGAACAGTAATATGAGCATATATAAACATTTGTAAAAAAGTTATAGTAGATCTATATAAAATACAACAATATTATTCTCACACGTAATAATCGATTTTAAACAATTATTATTAGCATATCGCAAAAATTTTGAGCAGTTCATTAATATTTAGGTCTAACTAAATACATTTAAATGCGTAAATATATCTATAAAACTTTCGTTGATTTACACTATTTTTATGTATTTTCTAACGATTTTTCAACTTATATAATATTAGTCAATTTTTTTCAAGTCATTGTAAAAAAATTTGTGAACGCTCTGCAGTTAGTCGATACACCTGATGGGCGGTACCAGTACGTGTAAGTACACAGGGCAGTGTATGTATTTTTAATTTAATTTATTTATTTTTATTAAGCGATAACGTGAATTCTGTATATATATATATATATATATATATATATATATATATATATATATATATATATATATATATATATATATATATATTTTTTTTTTGGTGTAATTTATTAATTAAATGACATATTCTGACTCTTGAGAAGAAATATAAATTTGGTTAATTTAAATGCATTATTAAAATATTTATAATTTCACTTAATATCGAAACATATTAGGGTGCATATGGGATTGGAGTCCAGGTCTTTCAAGGTATTAGTCACCGACTTATACCACAGGGTTATCGTGTAGATAATAATTAAATTGAGAAAGCAGTGGCAAAAAAATAAATCACCTCGATAAACCATTTTAAAAATTATTAAAAAATTTCTTGCACAGACCCACCCTTTTCTATGCAGCATTATAAAAATATTCAAAACATTTAAAAATATTCGTACAAATTTAATTTTAAATAAAAAATGCTATGATAATTTTCTCAGGAAACTTACTGATTTTTGAGATGAGAATTCACAAAATAAAAATTTGCGAGCTAACTTGGGCATGATCGGAAAGGGGTTATACCTGCACTTCACTCTCCGAAAGTTGTCCTAGTGGAAGTTCGACCGAAGTCGGTCAAGGTCGCAGTTTTTCGAATAGCGTTCGCACAGCCGGGAATTTCATACGCGTGCACGCTTCTCAACCTCGCGTATTATAACTACGTGCGTGTTTTAAACACAAAAAAAATTAAAGCCAAATGGAGAAAAAGGAGATGGTGGATGATTGCAATGCACCGGAATAGATCAATGTTAGTAAATAAGACATTTTATGTTGAATCGAGGCTTCACTGTCACTAATAAATAATAAACAGGAAACGTTCAAGTGTGCAACTAATGAATAATTTCTATTATTTTTTAAGGAAAAGTATGGAAAGTCAATTTGCTGAATTGAGATTTTATATACAATATATAGCTTAGGTCTTTCTCTTTATGATACATGCAAAATTGACTGCGGATTTTTGCGGTTTTTAACACATTGCATACCTTAAAAATGTATTATTCTTAAAAATGGGACGGGGCTTAGTCGCGAAAGTTACGACCTAAAAATTTGTTCAGAATCACCAAATATACACATATTTAAAAAAAAACGATACCGGGTATGATAAAATGCTAGTCAAATACTTTTTCTTAATATAAAACAGCAAATTTGTGACATATACAATTTTTTTTTTACGCTACGCGGCGAAATTCGCACGACCGTTCAACACGGAATTCCTATTCCTCGGGCCTACAATTAAAGAAATACTTTAAATAATTGTATTTTTTAGCACTTATAATATCATATATTTGACTAAGAGCACTTATGGAATCAACTAAAGTGGAGAAATAATTTTGGCCGTCCAGATCGGGCAAAAATATCAAACAGTGGCGCGATCGTGAAGACGCCCATATTAAAATTGAATCGTTCTATCTCAGTTTGCGATAAACCATCTCTATCTCTCTCTCTCGTCACGCGAGAGAGCGAAAGGGGAAGTATCTCGCCGCTCGCGCTCGAAGCGTCTTCGGGTATTAACTTCGGAAAGCGAGGGAACTTTTGGAGGCGACGAAGTCGGCCGCCTCGACCAAAATTACCCCCAGTTTACCTCCCGTTCGCGGTGACCTCGGAGAACTTGCGAGAGATTTTAGCGCGGGGACAACCGAGCTCGACCGAAGTAAGCCCGAATTTTCACATTATATTTCCCGTCCTTGGCCAACTGTCGCCTACTTTCGGAGAGTGAAGTGGAAGCATAAGATCCATTATTTGTAACCGTCGAAAAAGCATGAACGGACTGATCGCGAAATTTAGCTAACACGCGAAAATGCGTAAATGGACTGTAATGTGTTATGTAACACAAATTGACTAATGATATTTGTGAAATTCAGATCATTAGAAACAAATCATGATTGCGTAAATTTAAAAAAAAGAAATAAAACCATCAGATAATTCATTATGGAAAATAATTGAATCACTTAAAAATTAATACACAGAAATATATACAGACCAGGAAAAGGCTGAGATGGTACACATTGCTTAAACATCTACCAGGAATTTGCATTTATTATAAAACAAATTGATTTATATATTTTGGGTATTTCCTCAGTTTGGAAATAAATAAAATTATATGTATCGATTTATTATCAAGTTATTATTTTACTAGATTTAGAAATAGTGGAATTTATAGTGCTCTTTATGAAATGTTAATATACAGTCACCAATACCGTTGAAATTTTAGTTGTAGTAGTGCTTTTTATGATATTATCTCCGCCATATGAATACACTTATTGTGACACTTGAAACAGACAATGATTGTGCAAAAGAATAAAAATTATAAAACAATAAATCAATGGCTTTTAAGGCAAAGTATGCCAAAGTTATTTGCTCAAGAGTAAAGATGCGCGTAATAAATAATAAGATAATTTATGTGTTGTCTCAGGTGTGAATTGATTAATATTAAAGTTTACAGCTCCGCTCGATTGGTTTAAAATTATTTAACTGTACGGACTCGTCTGTTTTAGATATAAATTGTTCTTCTTCAACCCACCTACTACCGGAGAAGTCCGTCCTTACGGATCCTTGGTCGCCCCTCGGTCTCGTCGGCGTATCGTGCTTCATATAGCTCATCTGGTCGACCCTTCTATACGGGTAGAAATAACCCCCAGATCCGTCTATTACCATCCTGCGTACGGGCCACATCACAAACAAAATTTTCATTCAAGTACAAGAAATACACACGTATATAATACAGCGAATATGACGTTAAAGTGAAACGGAAAACGTAACATAAACAAAAAAAATAAAACAACATTAAAGAAAGCGATCATGCATCAAATCAATACTATAAATGAGAATGTCGGAAGGTTTCAACCATGATGATCGGAATTAAAAAAAATATGATTTTGCTACACTCTTTAAAGAGAAGCTCGAGACGACTTTTCCAACCTTTCTTTGATGCCCTCGCCGTTAGCCGAAGATCTGCCCGAGTGTACGCTTCCTCTTTCATCGGCGAGTCTATTAGCGGCCATAGTGTCATAACCGGGCATCGAATTATAACCTAGAATTTGAAAAATATATAGAATATCTCAAATATAGATTATGTCCCCGCATTATATTTTTGTACAATGTACTACTTTCGACTGTCGTGACGTATTAGATTAACCTATTAAGTCACGATGGTCGTAGTTTTATTTAAATAAATAATATATTACCTTCTCCATATCCTGATGCAGCGCGGCTCAAGTCAGCTTGTGAAACATTATGTCCAGTCATATATTTATTATAAATTTCCAAATAAGCTTGAGGGTTGATCAACCTTAATTTCTCGTAATATTGATACGTTTGATGTTGCTGATACAATTGTTGAGAATATGAATCCATCGGATATCCAAACTCTAAAAATTTTAAACGCAATCAATTAAATCATTTAATCAATTTTAATCAACATTATAAAACCACACACTTTCATAATATGGATCATTATAACCTCTTTCTCGTTGATCCTTCCTATATCTTTGAGATCTACGATCCCGATCATCTTCCCGTCCGTGTCTCGAACCCCGGTCCCGGTCTGTTCCTTCGTCGTAATCGTTTTCAGTCTCAGGTCCCCGCGAATCCGGTCTTCGGCCGTATCGTCCGTCTACCCTCTTCCGATCGTCGCGACCTCCTCTATCTTTCCTCAAACTTGAATATTGCCTATCTCTCTCCGAAGGATATCTCTTATCATCTCTTTCATCATAGTCTTTATCTCTACGCCTATTCAAAGTACTATCTCTCTCGCTGTCGTATTTATCCGGGTCTTCCCTACGTCTCCTTTCCTTATTTTCTCTCAAAGAACGATCGTAAGATCTTCTACTTTCGTCGTCCCTCCTCGGACGATCGTCAGGTCGCGGCGGCTTACCCGAAGTATAAGAACCTTCTCTATATTTCCTCCTATCTCTGTCCGAATAATAATCTGTATCTTCCGTATCATATTTATCCTTAGTCCTTCGATAACGCCTATCATCGCTAGTCCTTTCTCGTTCGGGTCCTCTCCTATCTTTATCCGATGGACGTCTATCGTCCTTTCTATCGCTATATCTACCCTCTCTTTCTCTCGACGATCGATGTCTACTCGAGTCTTTATCTTTCTTAGAAGCGATCTTATACAACCTATCCCTTTCCGATTCGTCTCCCGTAGTATCGTCTCTATTATATTTTCGATCTTTATCGCTTTGTTGGCTGATTGCCGCTTTAGGATTGATCACTCTCTGATCAGATTCCGAATCTATAATATCGGCCGTTCTCGAAGCCGGTTCTTCCTGAGTATCGGCACCGTCCATGTTCTGATCTCGTATTGAAATCGCGCTAATATCTTGCAAGTTTTCTCCTTCCATATTCAAATCTCTCTGTAATTCCAGATCGAGAGTCGAACTCTGTATTGATATATTTTCTGAATTTTGTTCAGGTGCTCTCGTCGTGGTCCTGATTTGATTAGAATCTACTTCGGAATAGTCAGAGCCGTCCATATTTTGCTCCCTAGGAGCCGACGATGTCATCTGTTCGAAACCGGTGACGACTCTCTCGTCGCTGCCACTTGCAAAGCTCTGATTTTGAAATGTGGGTATGTTAAAGTTGCTGTTGCTCGCTTCGCCCGGAATCATCCTATCAAATCCGATCGGTCTTCGATCTATCGGCGGCGGTTGATTATAATTGGTTTCGTCATCAGTCGGTTGTCCGTCTACTTGACGGTAGACAGGAGGTCTTATCATGCACGCCGAATTCGTAAGACTATCGCTTTCGGTCGTCTGTCCGTCGACTTGTCTATCTAAATAATCGTCGTTCGGTTGATTGTACATGTTCAACGGACTAGTCGGATGTCCGGGTACCATTCTAGATAAACCGTGAGGCGGTTCATCAATCTCGAAACTCTGATTCTGTCTATATTCCATCTCAGGTTGGCCTAAAACCATTCGTCTAAAACCCGGCGGCGGATAATTCGATTGAGTCGTGTTCGGAGTATTTCTATGAACGTCCGAAAAACTCGGATCCGATAAATGTCCCGTTTGTAAGTATTCGTTTCTATCGCTGCTCGGTGCCACTTCACAATTTTCAACGGTCGGTTGGAACGGTCTAGTTTGATAAACGACCGGGGACGACATATCGGGCCTTTCGGAGTTATCCGGAGTCGTTTCTAGATTGGCGTGAACAATTCTACTCGAGATCAGATCGTTGTCTTGCGTGAAAGGAGAAGGTTGTCGTATATTGTATAAGTCGGGCACGGGCAATTCCTTAACTAGCTGTTGATTAATAGGTGGAAGCGGTTTATTGGACTGAGACGGCGCACCCGAGCCGACGCCGCTTCTATGAGATAATTGACCAATTCTTTTGTATGGATTTGAATTGGATCCGGAACTTAGAGGAGGAGGAACGTTAACGCTCGTCGGCGGTAATGGCGCAGGTCGTTTAGGCACGGCGTTGTTCATCAGTAGCGGCGAAGGGTTTATAGGACTCGGAGTCGCAAGCGGAGGTGTCATATGTTCCGAACTCTCGCTGTTTAAATTTAACTGCCTGACGTTATCTATTAGTTCTTGGTTCACGCTATTGTCCGGTGCGATTTTATATTGGTTATAAACGTTATCAGTGGAATTATTCAACGTCAATTGTTGAACGTTGTTGAAGTTTTCGTTCGAGATAATGCTTGGACTGCTTTTCTCGTAGCTTCGAGACGGATCTTCGCTAGTTGAGCTCTCGGTGTGCGATAAAATACCGTCACTAGACTCTTGAGACGGCTGCGATTCTACCGACCAGTGTTGTTTGATGTTGCCGATTAGTGTTTTACCTAACTTCGGCGGAATTTCAATCGGAGGCTTCGGCAGATTTTTGGTAATATCATTGGGCGTATCTAAAGTGGCGTTACGCACGAGTTGAACGGATTCCATCGGTACGTTTAGATTTAGTTCGGGGTTGAACGGTTGGACGTTGCTACTGTTTTGACTTTGGTTATTCGGATCATTCCAAGATAGACTCCAACCCTCTTGATTTGAGAAACTTTCCGTTAAAATGTTCGCAGTCGGGGTTTGATTAGCGTTACTCATTTTGGTGGCTTCCGCTATTGCCGAATCTTCCCACCCCCAGTTCCAAGGATCGCCCTGGTTCGGGTCTCGATCGCTAACGTTTTGAGGCATCGCCGGTTTTTGGTGAGGGTTGAACTGGGTTTGGTTGGGATTGAAGTTCGGCTGTTGATTGAACGGATCGTAGCTTTGAGGCGCAGGAGCGTACACGTTAGAGTTGGGAGTCTGTTGATATTGCTGTTGGTTGAATTGATAGAAGTCAGAGTTGTAAGATTGCGGTTGCACCGTCGGCTGCGGAGGCGGAGGTCTGTTGTAGTTTTGGTTGTAGACGTTCTGTTGGTTCATCTTCTGCGGCGGTTGTTGCCAATACTGCTGGGGCGGAGGTTGATTCGTATTGGCATATTGAGGGTACGCAGTCGGCGGCGGAATCCCAGGGTTTTGATTATGTGGAGGCCATTGCTGTTGAGCGTTTGGCGGCAGCGGAGACTAAAAATAAACGAAAAAAAATAGATCAATGACAGAACAATTATATACTGGTCTGACCCTTTTATTATTTTTTATAAATACATTATTATATCATCCCTTTATTTTATTATTCTATGCATTGTACAATATATTTGCCAAATCGATAAAAAATAACTTACATGTTAATAATAATATAATAATTTATATAATAATTTACATGCAAAATTACATACTGATTTCGGGCATATTATTCTTTTCTAAATATTTTAAACGCATTTACAGTTTCGGGCTCTACTACTATAATTAGGGATTGCAATAATACCGGTATTACTGAGAGAAAATACATTGAATATCAGTATTACTATTTTTTTTTATTAATTGGTAATAAAAAATACTAAAAATATAACGTCGATTCATTCGAAAGTCAAACTGAATGCTTTATTGCTAAGTTTATGTTGTAATATATTATTGAATGTTGATACATGCTTGCGAATTTTGCGAAAAATCCAAGGATTCAAGAGTTGGAAAATTGTCTTTGAATATATTGAATAAATATGCAGTTGTTGTCTTCATATTTTTTTTATGAAATAAAATAAAAAAGTAAGTCATATTTCGACTTAACCTTCAGTAGTCTAAAGGGATGTATGTCATGCCAAATATATTTTTTATTTTTTGAAGGCATTTAAAATGATTTAATGACAAAATTTTATTAATTACGCAGAGATATTTCTTTCAATATATTACGGTAAAAAGATTTAGTAATTCCTAACCATTTTACCTGGTATTGTTAAATTACTAAATACGTCGTAAAATCTGTTAATCCTTCGATGGATTTTGGAAACAATTTTTTGACCAGTCCGTGCTAGCGGCTCAAAATCTAGACTTATATATTGTTATCCATGGTTCTCAATCTAAAAAGTTTTGTTTTTACATTTGTGTACATATTTTCTTTAAATAAATTAAATTACTGTTTTTAATTCAATTCAATATTTAGACAATATATTTTGAGAGCATTAAATTAGTTGACGAAACAATTGTCATATATTTATTTTGTGGTCTATTATAGATCTATAATTTCGCGAAGATTAATTAACGTGAATGTTTTATTTTAATGAAGAGTAAGTCCTTAAGTTGTACGATAGATTTTTGTGATATATTGTTTATGCTGAAGGATATCATAATAAGAGTGATCTAATTTGTTTACCAACATTTTAAAAAAAAAACCCCACAGATTTCAAGATATCTTCTGATTTTTTAATTAGAACATTTGATGTATTTCATTCATTATGAAAATTAATATCAATTAAATGGCCTGCTCTGGACCATTTGCAGCAGCCGATTTTTACGATGTAATTTTTTCGTACATTTTGGGCGGTAAACTCGGCTATAACTTGCCGGATGCTGGTTTTTAAGTACTCCAACGGCGTTAAATCGTATGATCTTGGCGGCCAGTTGCCTCCTCGTGAATTTGGTCAGAAAAATGCATGATATTTAATGAAATACTATGAATCTTAATACTAAAAAAATCACATTATAGGAATTGTCACAAAACCTTGGCTGTCCATGATCAACTGTAAAGATGGGGAAAAAAATAGGCAAGGAATTTGGGTGCCGCTTGAACTTTCTCCAATGGCTTTAGAGCAAAGAATAACCATCTGTTCTTGACTATGAGGCACCACTTAAAGTGATGTACAAGGATGAAGCGCACCGAAATGCAATGCTACTGATTTGCAGGTAGTCAGGAGAGCGTTTCCCAGAACGCTCGGGAGAAACTACCGAGTCTCTAACAAATAATGTCGTACTATAGGGGTGGTGGATCCCGCTCATCCAGTCCTTAAAAAGCTGGATGCCGCCCATTGGGTTGGACTCGTAGGGCCCTAGTACTGGTAATGGCAGTGGTTTTTGCAATGATGCTAAAAGTAGTCACTCTGTTCAGACAATAGCGGCGCCAGTAGACCACATGTTGGAGATCGCCGTTAACAGTGTGGGAGAGCGAGAGACCTCTTTCGAGCTTAAATACTCAAACTCCTAAGAGAAAATAAACTCTGTGACTATCCAACCGGGGTAGTGTCCTTTGGACTACCAATGACGAGCAAAGCATTGCATTTCAACGCAAGCTGGCCAAAGGGTTTGGCCCTTAGGGACTGAGGGCTAAAGCTGAAACTAAAGCATCACAAAAAGTGATGTAACAAGGGTGAAGCGCACCTGCAATGCAACTGAATTGCAGGTAGTCAGGAGAGCGTTTCCCAAAACGCTCTGGAGAAATACTACTGAGACTCTAACAAATAATGTAGTACTATGGGTGGATCCCGCTCATCCGGCCCTTAAAAGCTGGATGCCGCCCATTGGGTTGGACTCGTAGTGCCCTAGTACCGGAACAGATAGTGGTTAGCGCATACGGATAAATGTAGTAACTCAGGCTGTCCAGACAATAGTGCACGCAACGGAAAGAATAGTTACACTTCCTGTCCAGATATGAATTGGGGTGCCAGTTCACCACATGCTGGAGGCCCGTCATTAACAGTGTGGGAGAGCAGCCGGACTCCTCTCGGGTGAAAGGCTATCCCGTGAAGAGGCTAGCTGTCTAAGGTAGTATACGAGGTATTATACTAAGATGAAAAAGCATTGCAACGTAACGTAAGCAAACAAATAAGGGCCCGTCCCCTGCAGGGGTGTCGGGGGCTAATGACTGCAGTTGAGGTAGCATGAACACCCCTCATCGATCCTGGGGGGTGGTGCTATTACTATGATGAAAACAATGCATGCAATGCAAGCGAGCCAACGAGAGCCCATCTCCTTTAATGTTCGAGAGAAACACTAAATATAAATAAACTCTAATAAAATAATTAGTACTACGAGGGGTGTGGACCGCTCTCCCGGCCATTACATGCTGAAAGCCCACCTGAAGGGTTGGACTCGTAGGGCTCTAACGGCAGTGGTGCATGCAATGGATGCCATGTAGACATACTCACTGTCCAGATATGAAATCGATTCATTACTTAAATGGATCGTTAGTTCTTTACACCAATTAAAGAAGAAAAAAACGATGGTTTTCATCGAAACAAGTACCCCTTGGTCATCATTGGCTTTAAAAAGGTTCTTCTTTGCGTTTGGTGGGATTTTTGGGAGTAGTTCACTATGAACTACTAAAACCTGGTCAGACTGTTACAGCAGAGGTGTACTGTAGCCAACTAGAGAAATCAAAGGCAGAAATGCTTGAGAAACGATCGGTTTTTTAAGCAGACAAAAAAGAGCTGGATTCAAAAGTTCTGTAATATCCACCATATTCACATGATGTTGCACCTTCAGATTATCATATTTTAAGTCGATGGAACATTTGCTTTGTGATAAAAAAAATCATAAATGTTGAACAAGTAAAAAATCACTTTGAGTCTTATTTTAATGGAGTTTTATGAAAGAAGAATTAAAAAATGCCTATTCTATGGAGGAAGATCAATGAGAACGATGGAAATTATTTAACAGAATAATAATGTATACTTTTTCTGAAAATAATTTTTTTGTCACATTAAAAACAATGACATTTCTTTTCGCTTTACCTAATATTAATACGTATACAAAAGTTGAAAAATCTAAGGTTTGAGAACCATAAGGGGTGTGACTTCGCAGCCAGTGAGACGCAGATGGAATCTAGTTAGAGTTTTATTAGATTATATTTACATATGTTGTGACAAATTATTTTGGCGAGATGTTTTCTCCGAGCGGTGGTGGAGAAGCTGGCGCAGGGATTATGTCCGAGGGAGGTCCTTAGAGGTCTTGTAGGTAGTGTGGCAGCGGAAGTTGATCCCTCTCAGGATGTGTGCGTCCATGACAGTATGTTGTCGGCGGGCGGACGTCAGCTGGCCTCTTTGAGAATCCGCGTAATCTGCGAGTGATTGCTTATGACTGCCTTCTCCTCATCGGAGTTCAGGCTTATGTATCCAGGGCTACAAAGCTTGCTGACCAATCACAAGCATGCAGCGATCAGTTTCTTAGAATAGCGAAATAGGTATACGCCTTTAGAAAGCGACGTTTGTTTGATAAGCATTATCCAAGGTCATATACTGCAACGGGATTCTTGTGAATCTGGTGATTTATTATATATCAAAGAAATATTCTTTTAATGACAGAGAACATTTACAGTAAGAACACTTGCTGGTTATTTGTGATTTTTTCTGGTCGTAACGAGGGCTATTGTGTGGTCCCAATTCTTAACGCTTGTATTGTTTCCTTGTTGATGGATGATAATTTTGGTCACAGTAAATTAACGTGAATTTTAGGAATAAGACCCCACAGTTGAAATCATATAATTTTACCAGCCCCTGCTAGCTGTAAATTATATTTTAACTGGTAAAAATATATATCTACCGGTGAAAATGTATTCTGATGTGATTTCACTTAAATGATATTTTTCAAAAAATATTTTCAGATTTTTTCTGTGGAATAACCCGAGAATTTCTGGTTTAGAATCAGAAATCTTATTTTAGCTATTTCCTATTTCGTTAAAATTCATAGTATTTCATTAAATGATTAGCATTTTTCTGGGCAAAATGTGCCAAGTAAATTATTTACATTGCATGTAAATAAATAATGATAAGTATTTAAATGTATATATTACTACATATGGAAAAGTTAAAAACATATAATTTTACTAGCACCTGCCAGATAAATTATATTTTTACTGATAAATATATAATTTACTGGTGAAAATGTATTTCGATATTTCATTGAAATGACACGCTTTAAGAAATATTTTCGGAATAGATTCGACTGTTTTTTTTTAGATTTTCTTTGAAGGATAAGGCCGGTTTCACACGTGCCGGATGGATTCACCCGGCACCGATCCGCCGCTGTGTAGTGGGGGTGGTGTTGTACGGGCAGCGTCGGGCCGGCGCCAGATGGATTCGTCCGGCACCTCTGAAATGGTAGGTACTAGCCTATACAACACCATCCTCACTACACGGTGCCGGGTGAATCCATCCGGCATGTGTGAAACCGGCCTTACTAGAGAACTTCTGGTTTAGAATCAGGTATGTCATTTCAGCTTTTTCCAGGGGGGGGGGGGGGCAAAAGTTGACCAGTCAGTGTCGTTTTTTTAATATTTTGATTTTATTAACCCTTTATAGTCCATAGTTTTGCTCCTAGTCCAAGCTATTTTGAATGAATATAATAAAATAAATTATTTCTTTTATACATACTATATTATATGAAATAAATTATATTTTGGCAGAATTAACTTTAGAAGTTTATATATGTATTTATAATATACATAAATATTATAGTATTATATTTATTTAAAAAATATAAATTTATATTTTTTTAATTATATTCATATATTTATTTATTATTAATTTTTTTTTGTTGAAATTAAAATTCAAGTATAATTTATTATATTATATAGACATTTATATAATAAATGAAATATTTAAAATGCGTTTTATTTATAATATTATTCATTTTAAGATATAATTTTAAATAAGTTGAGAAAAAATGTCCAGACGGTTTGGATATATGAGCTGGCAGTAAAAAACATATGTCCAATACGTGTAGACAAAGAACTCGAAAGGGTTAAGATTCATAGTATTTCATTGAATGACATATATTTTGTGTACAAATTCAATGACGTCGCAGCATTTTTGAACCAGGATCTGTACAATAGAAAGATGAGAAAAGTTTGTCGATATACCTTTATACAATATAAAGATATTTGGTTATTATCTATCTTATTGACAATCTGATTATTGTAGAGAAATTCCAGTTTTGGGTTCCGGAAGTTTTCTGATATATTTAACGTCAACTACCGTTGGGTATTATTTAATTTTTCCTTTTTTATAATATATTATACTGTGTATTATAAAAATCTGATTTATAATTATAATTTAAAAAAAAATGTTTCAGGAGCTATTGTGATGACGTAATATTTTGATCGCAATTGATGCATTTTCAGATCAACAATAGATGTAAAAATGATATTATCAGCGTAAATTATACAATAATATTTGTTTCGAATACCTTGAATTATTTTTGCACAACACCGACACGTCAAGTATGCGGGAAGGCAAAAGCGAAAGTGCCTTCGATCGAAATTTTGCAAGTTTGAGTTTAGAGGCCAAGTCGGGAGTGACAGGCGGTAAAAATAGCCAAGGTCGTCGAAGCGACGTCCAAATATCGAGCGAAGTGGATCGCGACTGACGACTGGCGGATTGGAAAGCGGAGCGGCGAAAGTACCTGTCTTGCATCGGCGGGGGACCTCTGGGGCCAAGACATGGCGGCTGCGAGACGAGCCCGGGGCGTCGGCCGCTCGAGAGGTGACGGTGGGCCGGCGGGCGCGAGTCTCCTGGGGGCGACTCTCGAGGGCGGAGGCGCATGGCTAACACATGGTGACAGCTGCGATCGATCGCAGGTGCCCCGTTGGAACTTTCGCCTGATTGCGCTGACAGCCGCGGAGGCGCTGCAGACGCGCTGTTTTACCGACGCTCTGCTTTACCGACGCTATTTTTTATGCTTTCGAAAATGGCCGATAGGCGAATATTATTTCGAAAAATATTTATTTAAATACTGCGAGTACAAACTCAACAGTATCCCAGTATACTTTGTAACAATTTTCTACCAAATAAAAAGGAACAATATTTATTTTTCCTTTTAGTACTCTTAAATTGAGTTGTTTATGGGTATTGCGTATTGCGTACTCTATTTGCGTTAACATAGTCAGTTCGAGAGCTATCCATTTCATCATTATTCATAATTGAGAAAGAGATGCCAAGTTTAGGTTTACGCCTCTACTATTACCTTTATACGTTCGATATACTTATCATTACTCCGATTGATTGATAAATATAATAATGATTTTAATTTTTATAAATTTGTTCAAAATATAAACAGGGCTCAATGCAGAGTATTCTCAACAATCATTTAAAGCATTTTATTAGTTCGTAATGCTGACAACACTGTTAGTACCAACGAAGATCAACTATTGTATATACATAGTACATACATATACTATAAAAAAAGTCTTCCAATCCTTTCAAATTGATAGTATATAATATATGCTTACACTGAATCGGTAAAATCGCTTATTGCGTGAAATAGATAAAATTTTGCCTAATTCGTGAAAAACGCAAGCCCGTTACTTCATTCATGAATTAGGCGAATTGGGCAGGAATGGTTTTCCTTATTTAGTACATTGAGCAAAGTAGATAGTAACATTCATTCAAAAAGTTTTTTTGATAAAGCATTGCTAAAAAAGGAAAATAAATAACCGACATCTCACGATACGGTACTTTTAGAATATAGACGAGAGGGGTTGCAAACATTCATTAATAATATAATTGAAGTCTGTTAAAGATACAACCCAAATTTAAACACAGAAAACGAAATTTATGAGTGTATGCACATGTACAATATATGATTCAATTTGTGGCGTAGACAGAGTTTCATTTTGACCACACACTAGAGATAAAATGCCGGATTGATAATGTCAGGACGACAGGATTATTATATAACATATAGGCGCGACCTAAGCTCAGGTGTTCTCATTGTTCTCACATATAGAGTTAAAGATGATCGAACGTTTAAAAGCATTCGTAATGTATAATATATCTACAAATGAATTCTCCCGTATCTCAAAATATAAACTAGAATCTAGACCTGCCAGTGGCTAAGACGAGAATGGGATAACAATCATACTATGATAATAAAACAGATAAGCAGTGATGTCGGGCATCGTGTTCCGTACATTTTAGAATATTTATTGTGTTATATTACACAATCTGCATTTTAGAGTGAAAAACGTTTGCATTTTAAAATTTGTAGATTTAATTTTATTGTTTTAATAAAACAATTTTACTGTTTACAAGCATTTAAATAATATAGTTTAGGCATTATGGCAATATTTAGGCAAAAATAATTTTTAATGTAAGTTTTTATATAATGTCGAAAATGAACTCTAGTTAATAAAAATAATAATTAATAAAAGCTATATTTTCGTATGCTATGATTTTTCTTATGGTAAAAGAAAGGAAAAAGTTTTCTTTTCTCTCTTTGAATATGATTTGTGGTTTGCAGGTGAATCGCCCATCAGCGGTTTACTTTATAAACTTAATTTTAAGCTTGAAGTTTTTTTAGTCCAAGTGAAACTTTTCTTTTCAGCCTTTATTAAAATTTTGATTAGCTTTCCGGACAACTTATTGGAATGATAACCCAAGCTTGTTTTAATTATAATAAATATAATGTTACTTTTATCGCAATCGTAAAATATGCACAAACGTCTGTTTTTATTTTTATTCACGTATAAAGCTTAGACAATAGACAATAGGATGTTTTCGGTGACAGTTACGAGGAGCAGCTCTAAAATATTCTTTCTATATAAAAGGGATTCTCGTGTCTATATGCCGTTAAAAATCTATGTGAGTGGTTATCCGCAAACAGATTACTATTTAACCCTAAAAATGTTGTTCTATGACCTATTCTAGAGAAGCAACACAAAAAATATAGAATGAAGTGTATTACAAAGTGCATTATCACAGTGTCATATATAAAGTGGAACAGATACCACCAGTACATAAAAAACACATGCAATAAAACTTCTAAGTGTTGGGATTGAGGAGCTTGCGGACACTGTGTTCCTTCTATAATTAATCTGATTGCCGAATTATGCAATCGATGCACTTCTTATTCTCCAAAGCTAACACGAATAAAAGTAGCAATGTTTGAATTATCTGGGGTATACAATAGGGCTATTACAAACACGTGAATATAGACTCACATGCGCACACGTACTCATACATGCGACCAACATGCAACGTCATATTATTATCATTATATATGTGTTAATTTATTACTCATACGAATACAGTTAATGCACTTGAAAGTTAGTGAATCGGATTTTTATTTATTTATAAAAATTGTATGTAAAAACCGATGGTATTGAAAGCAACTGAATTTTATGTGCAAAAGTAATAATAATACTAACTAACGTATTACACAAGGTTGACGCATATCTATACAGTATATTATGTTTTGCAGTTTCTAAGAAGTTCTTATTAAGCAGAAGTGACACGTATCTTTTTTTTTTAAAACGTTTAACGCTTGCATCGACAAATTATGCTTCACAATAAAGCAAATTTTCTTGTTGTGATAATTTAAATTAATAAACATGCGGTTTTACGAGCCGTTGGGCTTCACGCTAGTGGCCCGACTCGACTGTCCGTCATACAATGGCCACATCATGGAAGGGGTTAAAGAGCAGACACATCCCATCGAAAGTATAAAAATGATTCTTAGCATTATGATATTTAAAAAATGTTACTTATCAAAAGCCCCTCAAAAACAACGCATACCTACACTTCGTCTCGCTCTGAAAAAAACGCGAATGTAAAACACTCCATATTTTAACTGAAAAAAATATGCAAAGAATTTCTTTCATCGCGAATAGTATTATTTTTTGAAACAGTTAAAATTTACAATTGCTACATGGCATTTTCGGTTGCTTTCGGCCGCCACATTCGCGTCACGTTTTCAATTGCTTCTACTGGAATAAATTGATATTCAGAAGGATGGTGTAATTAATCGTGTCCATGTCGGAATATCAATTGCGCAAATTTGGGCGATAAACGGGAATAAAGCGGACTGTCAAAAAAGTTTCATAATAAGAGCTGCAAATATTAACGAGCTTATGAATCCGCTGTTATCAACATTTTCAGAGCGGTGGGTATAAGGGATGTAATAATATTATCAAAACTCATTAAGTTGATTGACGTGAAGCACGATAGTAAAATAGTTTTTTCCTCATGAGGGCTACTAACTTTAGCAAAATTATGAATCCATTGTTACCAAAGTTAACATTGATAGGAAAGTAAATGTACGAAATAGGCGATAGTGGATATAATTGACAATTTACGAGGAGACGCGTATTAACTCCAAAGCTACTAATTACTATCACAAAGATATTGTATAAAGATAGCAAATATAACCCAATGTTAATTATCAATTAGATGAAATATTAAATAAGTACTCGTATTGGGCAATTTTAAGCGTTTATTTACAATATTTATACGCTTTATGTGAAAAACAATATTGCGTATCCGAAAGGACGTTCATTATCAGTTCCAAAGCAACAAGCAACAAGCTACTAAGCACATAAACCAAACATAAATATCTTAGCTGCAGCATATGTGCTAAACAAATTAACAAACTTATATTATTATGCATATATAAATGTCTATTTTTTGGGTTTTGAGGCCGAAAGGGTGCGACTTTGCGGTCAAAGATAGATTTCAGAAAATCTGGTAATGGTAACTGGGATTGTGGTCATGATGTTTTCGAGACATTCGCTGATGTCTTTCGTGTGGATGTGGGTCTTTCGTCTGTCAGTCTAAAATTGTTTTTGGTCGTCTTTAATCTCGAATCGTCTCAAATCATTTGATCATTTGCCGATGTGAAAAAGTGTCATATGATTCGAGACGTCTCTGGCGAGTCATAGATGCGAATATTGTGGGCCAATTACATCGCTTGATGATACGCCATATAATTCAAACATTAATAAATATTTTATTTGTGTTATATTACTTTTTTTACAGATTTATTTTGATTATATACATACTTATCATAATAAATATATCATTTTTAAACAGTAAGAATGTTTTTAATTGTTTGTGCGTTTAAAAAGATTTTTCTCTGTATCACAAAAAAGATGAAATAGTCAGAATCAAAGACTGAAATTCAGTGCCGCGTAGAAAATGTTAATAATAATATTGAACCAAAAGAAAGGATTTTATACAATGAATATAAATAAATAACACAGCCATGATAAAGTAAATTAATAGCTACAGTAAATTTAAGTTTATTGTGCTTAAAGTAACTTTAATAACCGCATCTTTCACGATATAATCAAATTTATTGCTTTTGTTAAATTTTACTACATTCTATCATAGCAAAATTGTACAGTTACGACATTTCTGGTGCGGATAAAGGATAAGAATATAATTACCGTTATTTTTGTTGTTAGGGTTAGAGTAAGTAAGTTGAATTAAAACATTGGTAACCTAATAATAAAATTTTTGCCATTGGAAAAGCGTTTCAGATTCGTTTAGCATTTTCATTTGCAGTTATCCGATCGATCGTCGGCTTACCGTTTCGCCACTTATCAACCCCTCATTAATCATCCTTTCCCTACGCAGCGTGCCTATTTGGAAAATACTCTCATAACGGAATTACTCGATCGTATCTTGTCGAAAAAATATGTACATTGATTTAATATTTTTACCGCTCGTTCTGTATTTTATAATATTTTTAAAGCAATTCTTTCTTACATGTTTTTTAAACTGTCTGATAATTGATCTTAATAAACAAATGCACATTCGAAAAAAATATTTTGAAGCCCCGAGGTATTGAATTCTTTTGTTTTTAATCGTTATTTTTTTACCTGTGCGTTGTTTGTTTTGATTGTATATAAATATGTGGCTTGTTAATTAACTAAGTAAGTTTCAACTATGAAAATAAAATATATACATAATTTGTTTAAGGATTAGAAGAATATATTAATTAAACTATATAAACAATCATAAAACAATCTTCGTAATGAAATCTTAAAATTTTCAGTTTCACCGACGGGCTCCGAGACTGAAAAGTGAGTTTTTCCATTTTTAATACACCTAAATTATTATCACAAGACCTTTATCGTTAATAACATTACGAAATATTATATTATTATATATAAGACGTTGAATGTGAGGATATTAATTTTTCACACTAACCTCTTATGTGCCTATAGCATATATTTCCTCAGCAAGGGCCAAGAAAATTCGTTTTAAAAAATCTTCTTCAATAAATGGTTTTCCTTTTTCAGCTATAATTTGATTAGCTCGAAAACTTGCTTTAACCATATTTTTATTACTAATTTTTGACGTTTTGGGTGAGCTTCTCGAGTTTTTTTGTCGCATGTTCTGTGGTGTAGTGTCGTTTTAAATTATATTATTTTAAAACAGTCACTACTTCATTGCAAATTAGACATATGCAACTTTATTTTTCACAAATAAATAACGAATTGCCCACTGCTCATTAAATACGCGACACTCGACGACTAGTTTCCTTTTCTTTGACATCAATATATTAAGGCACTATAATTGTATAAAACTCATGATAGTGAGGTACTGACAACTAGTGTATTTAAAAAGTTCCATAATTTTTTGTGAATAATTTCTATCGCAGCTTATCTTATTTCTGATGATTTGAAAAAGATTAAATGAGTTGACCTTCATTGATCAGTAATTGTATATAATAAAAAAAAAATTAAAAAATGATTGATCAAAATAATTATTTTTAATTTAAAAAATATTTATAGGTAATTAATTGATTTTCTGTATTAATTCGTTAAATTAATTAATATCGGTAAAGACCGAGAAAAAAATTATAAATATGTTCGAATATTCGAATACTCCATTATTTTTTATTCAATATTCAAATAGTTGAAAATATAATTGAGAACCCTAATTTGAGAATGTTTTTATTTGAGGACTAATCCGATAATTTCTGGTTTAGAATCAGGGACGTCATTTCAGCCCTATTTATTATATATATTTTATTTAGATTCATTGTATTTAACTAAATGACATAATTTTCTTTAGCTATATTCATGAAGTAGCATGGAAAAGTTTTTCAAATTTTATTACGATCTTTTTACTTTCGACCGTTGAATAACCACCTGGGTAATGGTGGTTAGACAATAAAACCTAGCTTAGTTTATTGCAAGTTGTTATGAGTCAAAATATGATGACTGGTGGACAAGGTCCCACCGGCCGTTGTACATCCGTCGTGGTCCGTCAATGAATGTTGCTCTCGCCATTGTCATGTGCCGCTTAGTTTAGTGCGCAAAATAAATCGCCGCTTTAAAAATAGTCTTATTTTATTAAAGAGCAGAAAATATGTCTCTAACGGGAATTTTAAGATTGCATATTTATTTTTTTATATGCTTTAAGCAATTATTTTAGCTCGTTCCTTGAAATTTTAAGTATATGAAATAGTATGTTTAAATCAATTAAAATTAAAATGTGAATATATTTGTAATTACAATAAGGGGTGAGGTTAAAGTGATTACCCACGCATATCTATTGATACATCTGCCTTTTCGAGCAATGAATGTAAGCATATCTCGCTTTTGTTATCTCGCAGCCAAAGCATTAGACGTCTGATTGTGCGATACTTTCATTATATTCGTCGAAACAATAACATACTTTGTCACAATACGAAATCTATTACGTATTATTTTCTTTCAATCCCCCGTAGCCAGAGGGCGCCATAAATCAAACGCAGAGGAAGAGAAAGAGCGTCGCTGTAGCATTTCCAGTGATTTTATTGTGCAATAGTTCGCGAAGTGGCCGCCGCGCGGCGCTGCGTCGCCGGCGCTAACATAGCGCGCCTTTTCAGTTGTGCGCCAAAATCTTGAGCGGCGGCAGCATCGCGACGCGCTATCTACAACTCTGAAAACTATCGCCAAAGTGCGTAAAACTCATAGAGAACCTCGGAATAAATTTTAAAACCAGTGAAGAATGTGCGCAAGTGTTAAAAGTGGTGAATAACAACAGTGTTAATTAAATCGTAAAAGGGGGGGGAGTTTAATGAAATGTTTGTGATTTGTATTAATATTTGAGTGATTTTAAGGAAGGGTCTAGTGTTTATGTAAGCCTCGAAGTGTTTGCAATTAAGCTATACGATGCCCACTTGTAGGGGTCACTTAGCCCTGAAATATATTCAAGAAAGCGGTGCTATTTTGGGGGTGCAAATCCTTTGTGAGGTATTCTTATTAAATCATGGTGTTAAAAATGAAATAAATATTTTATGGCAATTACTACTACTAAACTAAACCAGGCTACTTTTATTTGTAGCACAACTACCATAAATAGTTATTTATTAAAAATATTTTTATTAAAAAATAAAATAAAAATAATAATATTAATAAAAAAAAATATTATTATTTTTTATTTTAATAAATATAAGAAATTTGACGTTTTTTAATAACATTCTTAATTTAATTATTGATGCAATATTTATTTTTCCCGTAAATAAGGAAATAGCAAACTAAAATACTCGTTGCAAAAAATAAAATAGTAGTATTTTTTATAAAACGGTCAGTAATATTATTATTAAATGGTCAATAACTAATATTAAACGGTCAGTAAATCTATGATTGCAGTTATTTCTACTGAAATTATACCTACAATTTAAAAAATTGTTAAGAATATTTCATATTGATTTTTAGGGATCCATTTTATTTAAGTTTAGTAACACTTATTACCGTTCTTTGTTAATATATTCAGATTCGTTCATAATATAACTGACTATTAACTTTAAAAACATAACATTTATAATACAAAACCCTCCGTATTAAAAATACTTTTTAATTAGTATTTTAATTAGTTTTTTAAAAATAAATAGTAAGTACATAGTGATAATATATTGTCAGTTGATACTTATTATTTGTCAGAAATAAAGACCGTTAAATTAAATTAACAAATACGCAATCAAAATAATGTGATAAATAATTTTTGCAGTAGTTTGCTAAATAATATAATTTTTATGATATGGTTACTATGATTACTATCTAATTTTTATAATAACTCTCTGTTTTAATTAAGTAATCTTTCAACTACTGGCCATTAAATAAAACTACTGCTTGTTAGTTTAATCATAATAAATGGTCAGTAATATTGTGCTATATATGTATATGGCCGGTCGATAATTAAAATTAGTCAGTATTTTGCCCAAAATGGTTAAAAACGTATTGATACTAAAATTATATAAATATTTTGTTTTCTTACGTATCCATTGTATTTCATTATAGCAACAGTTATAGCGTTATTTTTAAATAAAGTTACACTATTAGGTTAAAATGTATCTTATTAATCCATTAAAAAATATAACATTTAATATAAAAATAATGACCATTTTTAAAACTACTGACTAGTTGAAATACTTTAAACTTAAATAAAATATTTTTTTTAATTTTATAAAAACCGTTATAAAAAATTTCAATAAATTGCAAAAAATAAATATTTTGCTATTATTATGATTTAATATATTTTTTTAAATATTAAAATTACAAATAAATTATTTAACTATTAAAAAAATATTAAGATTAAAAACCAATTAAATTTTAAATGTTCAGTAATATTTTGACAAACTGGCAGTAAAGCTTTAATTGCGGTTAAATTATAATTAATGTGATATTCGTATATATTTTCTTATTCAAATTTTATGGTTCTATTTATTTCATAATTGTTTTTTTATTAAAATATCAGCTATTATTTTAAAATTACACATTCAGTATAAAACCTGTTTCTTAAACTACTGATCGTTTAAATAGTTTTTTTAAAAATATTTGCCAGTTTTTACTTATTAATCCTCAGTAACATTGTCGTAAAGAGTAGGTAAAAATCCTATATAATTTCATAATTTTGTAAATATTATTACCAAGCATATAATTATAAAACATAACATGTATTAAAAAATATACTATTAAGTAATTAAGAACCATAGAAAAAAACCTTAGAATTTAAAAAAAATATTAAACATTTATTAAAACTACTAATAATTGTAAGTAATTTTTAATTGAAACGCTTAGTTAAAAACCAATATAAATTTGTTATTTTAACAACATTATTAATTAAAAAATATTATATAAAATATAAAAAATAGCACCATAAGATTTATGAAACATTTAAAATAGTTACTAACTTTAGAAAAAATCATAAAAATAAATTGTTAGTAACTTTACAGTGAAACGATTAGTAAAAGCTTTTATAATTTTGTCATTTAAATAATATTCTTATGGACTATTTAATTTAAAATCATTACATACATATATGTTTTATAAAAGCAGACTCTTAAATAGTTACTGATCGAATAAAAACTAATCATTTTGTAAAATACTAAATATTTATTAAATTTACTAAACGTCAGTTTCTCATAAATTAATGATAAGTACTTTTTTAGTGAAAGTTTATATGAACCCTTCATTTTAAAAATATTATTATACACTATTTAATTCATAAACATTACATGTATTATAAGAAATTGACCCTTAAATAATTACAAAACATTTAAAATAATTACTGACCTAATAACAACCAGCCTTTATTAAAATAACAAAGAATTTATTGTAACTACTGATCGGTGTATGTATTTTAAACAAATTGGTTAATTTAAAAACATTAAAATTGATGTATAAAATCTAACCCTAAAATGATTACTGATCATTGATTATAATAGCCGTGCGTTATCAACTGATCATTTAAATAATAATAATTGATTTCAATTACTGAAATTACTGACATAAAAAATTGCATCGCCTTAATTTATGTAATCATTTTTACAGGTTATGACATATTAATTAATTACTAAATATATTATTGTTAGAATTATTTTACCATTATAAATAAAAGCCACTGGTTAATAAGCAACGCGTAATTTATATTTAATTGTTTAATTAAAATTTTAATTTAAAAAAACCCATTTAAATTGTACATTTAATTTTTTTCAGTATAATCTAAAATGTTACCGTTTTTATTACATTATTGCTGTTTAATGAATTAATTACAAATTTACTAAAAAAAAAAATGTTAAACCCATTATTGTCTTAACTCAATCGCTATTTTTTATCATATTCTTTTTTTAATAAGAATATAATCTAATCATTATATCAGATACGTTTTTACTTAAGTATAATAATGTAAAAATATCGAAAGTCATACAAATAGTGACATTATCTTTTTTCGTATTACATAACAGCAATTTTATTAAACTGTAAATACAAAGGAAAAGGCAAATTCAAGGATAAGTGATATTCGATACTAACTTCAGAAAAAAATTGTAATATTAACGATCGCTTCTCAAAGTTGCCTTTGGAACTCGAATTCAAACAGTAAAAAAAACATTGGCAGCAGAGGATTGATTAAAAGTTTTGACTGTTATTTCTACTCTAGTTTAAATGATTATGGCTATGCATGTGTATATGTAGAGGTTTAATAATTGTGCACAATGTATGTAAAAGTCATTTTATCACTGCCATTGACGATTGATGAGCTCTGACACTGAGCCAAAAACCTCGTTCATTCAATTCGCAATGAAACAATACGCGTCATGTCATGTTGGCACCAGCGGTGATCTTCATCTATCTCGTATCATATATAGGATGATTCCAAAAAAATATTATCCATTTGTCATAAGAAAAATAACTTAATCTTCGAATGCTTTTTATTTAAATTGAAAAAAATGTCTAAATTAATATTTTTATCATTTTAAACTTCAACTAGTTAATAATAAAAATTGTGAATTATGGAGAAAATATTTGGCTACTGTAGTATATAACATACATATACATATAAATGTAAATAAAATATAAATTCAGGATCAAATACGATTTATAGGTTTATAAGTAAGCCCAAGCTTAAGATTTGCGTTTTGTACATATTGGTATTAATTTATTTTTAATTTAAAAGCTTATGTATTTTAGTATAAATAAGTTTATTTTGCCCAATAAGTATGCTAAAATAATAATAGTTATTTATTATTTAGATATTATATTATTTGATAGCGAAAATAATTTATTTTTTAAACCTTTAATGGAAATAAAACATCTGTGATACATCCTACAGGGTATAGAAAAATATCCTCGCAATCGAAATTTATATGCTCATTTACCTGGTGTACCAGCACTTCCCACTCTTTTATCCAAAGGCAATTTACGACATTTTTGGATATAGCACTCACCTCTTGCAACCAATTACCGAGCCACAAACACAGACCTGACCTGTAAATCTCCCTTTTGCGAATCCGCCCTCAGCGGGCTTTTCTCAGCATATAATAAAATTATATTATAAAAAAGTGTCTCTCTAGTGATTAACGAGTCTCGCAGGACTCGTAGATATCTTGTAATACTTTATAACGAGCTTGCGCAACTATCATTTTCCAGTGGACTCGAGCAGAAGATAAACAAGAACAGAATGAATAGTGAGACGTCAACGACACCTTCGTTCGTAGAGAAGATATGCTGAATCACCAAACGTGAGTAGTAATAATTTATTTATTATGCTATAAAGTCTCTCGAGCTATTGAACTATTGAATAATAAAACGCACACTCGAGGTGCGTTTACAAATTTTAATGAGACCGAAAAGTAATAGGACTAATTAAGCGCGTTTTTTGTAACCCTTCAATTATAATGTCGCATAACGCCCTCGCTTTCCGTTGGCTTGTCACATTTTGGAATTGGTTCAAGTATGACGTAACAACCACCCACAAATTACACAGTCGTGTGTATGGTTAGATTATTGTATGACTATTAATACGCCTATTGAATAATAATATAATCCAAATAGTTACATTACATAATATTTTACATATATTAGTAATAATGAGACTAACATATCAATAATAAATACATATTATTGCTTAGTTTGAATCAAAGTGTCGTTATCATTATGCAATATATTACTTTGTGATATAAATCATTGCATGATTATTTTATAATGCATTAAAACCTATACGTAATATTGTTTTATATGTAGTGGCTTACTTTTTCTGTATATAATTATTAGTATAGGTTTGATAATATATAATTAATATAAATAAAAAGCTATTAAAATAGTAGTAGAATTTGTTAACAATGATTCTGTTACACTTTTTACAAAATATTAATTTGAATTCCAAAATTTCATTAAAATAAATATAAACTATTATTTTGTGCTTATTTGTTGTTAAGCTTAAGGATTAATTGCGTTATTTTTCGTTTTATTTAGCGATTTGTTTTAATTTTTGGGTAAAATAAAAAAAATATATTTACAATAAAGGTCGGAATAGCGTAGTCTGTAAAGTTTCAAACAGGTAATTTAGAGGCCTTGAGTTCGAACCATTGCAATTGACTCGAAATGTTATTTATAAAAATGCGCTTTATTAATAAAATCAGCCCAAGTTGAAAAGTGAAATCTATTGATTATGCATTATTTTACATAAAAATATGAGATTTATTAACTAAAATTAGGTTTTCACGTAATACCGAGTTAGTTTTATCTAGTTTAATGTAATATTAAAAAAAGTTTTATTTTTTTATGGGATTTTTGATACAAAATTGCAGACATTTAAGGCTTAGGGTTTATTTTTAAGTAAAAGGTAGAAATTATGAAAGCAACGATAGTTTTATGTTCCCAAAAACCATAATTTTCAAAAATGTGTGTACATACAAAAAAGGATCTAAAGTTATAATTTTATTTAGAATTTAATTATAATTTCAAAAAAATTGAAATTTTTTAACTTAAAAAAAATTATATAATATTTATCTGTGCTTTTTCCAAAAAAGTAACGATTTTCATATTTTATAATATCCTTATTTTAAAATATCTATACAATTTAGTTTGGCTAAAAAATTTAGCCGAAATATTCACAAGGTTCATCTTTTAAATGTTTCATAGAGATCTTAAGATACAGTAGTCTTTAAAAACTGATATGCTCCATTACAAAAACTTGTTCAAAAACAAGAAAATAAATCGTTTTTCTAAATATTTTATTTATTTAAAATTGCTATATCATAACTGTATTACCTTACAATATATATGTATACTTACATGTATGAAAAAAGTAATGTCGTAAGAGTTATTTCCAAAGTTTATTTAAAAAAATGTTTTATGCAAATTTCCATAAAACTACGGTAGTATTTGAATCTTTAAAAAACAGAAAATACATAAATATAATATAAAAAAAAAGTTATGTCATAAGACACTTTACTTAAACGATATATTTATGTAGAAGGCTCATTTAAAAAATAGTTTCATATAAATCTAAAAAAAACTATGTTTATTAATCTGTATTCAAAAACAGTTATATCCCATATAAATACATACATGAACATATCTTATAAAACTCTTTACTTAGCCGAGATGTTCACTAAAAAATCATGGAGATCTAAATAAAACTACTGTTGTTATTGCGTTTTGAAAAATCGTTATATTTTATATACATACTATTTTATAACATTAATAATATTTTAAAATTAAAGTAAAACATATTTTTTTTTAATCCACTATTTTTTTGCATTTCTACCTTTTATTTAAATGGTAATTAAAATTATTCTAAACTTGCTATTTAATTAACTATTGGATTATATATTTTTTAAGTAAAAAATATTTTATAAATAATAATAAAAATTATATTAAATATTAAGGTTTGATTTTTGTTTACATACATATGTCATATAAATAATAATATCATCTTATAATGATAATGTAATTTTTGTTCAAAATTTGCCAATGACTTTTGCGATTGTTTTATATTTTCGTGGGAATATGATATAAATAGTGATATTATCTTTTGAGCATTACATAAAATCAATTTAATAAGACTGTAAATACAGTTTCAAGTATAAAAACATACATTAGTAATCGCTTAACATACAATATTTAAAATATGGACTCAATCATAAATATATTTATTATAATCGTGTGTCGCGTTTTGTACTAGTCTTATATTTACGTTTAAATCGTTTATAATACATCGAAAAAAAGTTTCTATCAAATGCATATATCTCATGAACTATAACTAAGTTTTTAAAATTTGTAAAATTAGTTAAGTAAGGAGCAGAACAGTTATATAAAAGAGTACATTATTGATGATTTTTTTGTGGTATAACTTTTAAATAGTAATGATGTAAAATCTTTTTTTTAACCGCTGTTATACCAATGAATATTTAATGAATATGAATAACAAATTTGTGTCGATCCTATAAGACATATGTCTAATACATATAATATTCTATGCATACGTGGACAAATTTATATTTGAAAGTGCTATTTTTAGCACACGATTCTAGTATGTGTTTTGATCTAAAAAAGAAACATTGAAAAACGCTGTACATATATCTGCAATCTTTCAAGAGTCCATTAGACTCATTAAGGGGATTTTCATAAAGTGCACTACGAATCCGGGTTTTCCACACCTTTTAGTATCTCAGCTTGAAAATAACCAGTTGTTTCACACATACCTATATCTGATTCTTGTGTTTTCGTGTTTGAATCTAAATATATACATACATAAATTTGTTTTCCTTCTCTTGAACATACATATCAATCCTTTTTTATTATGAGAATTGGGTAAAACTAGATTATATAAAGCGAGATGATGTAAATTCATGGAAAATTTAAATTTATACTCCGTTCAACGGATGTTGAGCTATTCAGACTTTTCCAAAGAATGATATATAATATTTAGCAGTAAATATCCGTAAATTTTTTTAAATCTCTAATGCATTAATTTAATTTTTTTATTCATATTTATTAAACACATAGTTTCGAAGTTATTTGTATAAAAAAAATATTTTTGTATTTATTTGGTCGCCGTTCCTTCGAACCTATCCAACCTGTTACGTTGCTCTTTATACATTTTTACAGACATATTCATCAATCACTGTCGGCAAACACTACTAGACCAACAACGCGGGTTTCGTCCGCGTCGTTCCAAGGCCATTAACCTTTGGTGCCTTTCAAAGGCAGTGACAAAATCCCTCGATTTTAAAATTCAGATTTAATTTTTTTAGTTACTATAATATCGTCAGTATGTGAGGTATGTTAATTGTACCACAGTGATCTATTAACGAGATATATGCGGCAATTGATAATTCTGAATATGTATTATACGCTGACAACCAAAAGTGTTTCAGAATATTCACACAAATTCTGATTCACTATAGGTATTTGTATTCTAATGGCTTTTTGAAAAGAGTGTTAAGATACAATTCATTGTATTTTAAATGAAGCGTGTATATATTAAGGCGCTTTTTAAAGTTCTTAGGGGTGGTGTAAAAAATCCGGCAATGCTCGACAATTTTCAGTTGCAAGCTAGAGTGGCATAGAGTCGCGATCGCGTCCCTTATTCTTGATCGTTGCGAGCAGGACTTAAGCGCGCATTAAATAATCTTGTCAAGGTGTATGTCATCTGTTATTTGTTCATGGTAGAATAACTGCTTAATATTTGTATGCAGGGTATGACATATTTTAAAATTAATTTAAAAGGCAAAAGTAAAAAATTCAAAACATTTGTATTGTATATATTTACTCAAGATCAATAATAGATTGGCGTCCTTGCAGAATCCATTAAATTTTTATCATCGAACGTCTTAAGGAGACTTTGACGACATTTCAATTTCGTGTCCCAAGACATACGATCCCTCATTTTAATGAGAAATGAAAAGAAAAACATGAAAATGGAGGAGTGACGCAATTATCGCGTTAGATTTCAAATCGCTTTAGAGAGAATTGGGATAGTAAAAATGGAAAGGGTAGTATATGATTTCTCCAACAAATAATTTGCAGTCATATGATATCAATATAATGTATCTCACTCGCTAATTCAAGTTTTATTAAGGTGAAATTAATTAAAACTATATAAAAAATCAATCTATTATATTTTATAAATATTTTAAATCAATGTAGTACTTTTAAAAGATAATTTCATTTCAATGTATAATGTCAATGTAAATTTACCATAACACACATATATTGAAGTAATATCCATTCATAAGTTATTAGACTCGGAAAGCCTTTCAAATAATTCTTGCAAAACTTACTAACGACCGCTCGAATAGCATTTGGTAAAAATCGTTAGCAACAGATGTTTGTAAAACGTTTCACGCTTATAATTGCAATAATTGCAACCGACCGGTAAAATTTGCTCAAAACTCCAACGCGACTAAACTCGCTAATTGCAAATTGTTTCAGTTCCGATTTTGAAATTTGCTGAAAGTTTTCCAGAGGCGACACTAGTGTACAAATTTGTCGATATGAAATAAGAATTTGAATTATAGAAATAAATTAGTATAATTGCACTAGCGAAGACCTTCAGCGCAATTTCATAGGTCCTTTTAGGTTTGAGTATGTCGGTCACTCACTGCTACGAGTTACCGCAGCAGTTTAACTCATTTTTTTGTTGTTGTAAATAAATGTTTTATTATGTATTTATTTTATATATATTTATATTCTATAATTGAAGTATGATCGTTAGTTTGTGTTGTAAAGAAGCACAGTCAAAAAGGCAACATCTTTATTACTATCTTCTGTAAATTGTCATTTTTATTTTTAATTTTTGATATATATTTTCTAAAACAAGCTGTACAAATGTAATATTTATGGTTGATCTGTATAAGAACGCATATTTTTTTGTGATTTTCTCATTGTAACCAAGAATTCTAAAAATAAAAAAATATGTTTATAGCTCCACAAAATCACAATTACGTGTTATACAATCTCAGCAATTATTGCTGACGAAGCACTAAATATACTCATTTGTATAAAAAAAATATTTGGAGAAAAGCATAAGGGTATAGATATTTAGGAAATTCTAAGAAAAGTGTACCCGTGTACCTGTTTTTGTTTTCGTTTCAACGTCAGATCGGTTACTTGGATTTTTGTAGGGCGCACAATAGATTATTTTTATTCTGATATATAGCTGAGGTCAACTCAAGATATTTAATGAATGCTCTGATATAATAAATTTTGATAATAAAAAATGTATGTAAAACATAATAATTAGGCCTCTGAGAGTTTTCGCATATACGAATATGTCATATGATCGAATGGTTGTTTTTGCACATATCACATACATTATGTGTATTTATAATATTATTATTTTTGAACGCATTTTAAGTCTTTTTTTCTACGTTTCGCCAAAATTATCTTTCGGCATCTTCAGGAGGTTAAGTAAAGTGCACTTTATTTATTTTTGTATACAATTTTTATGAACGATGCGATTTATAAATAATTGATTTAGACGTGCACTACAATTGTTTAATCGTTTGATGATCTTTGCTCATTTATATTTTTATTGTTAAATTAAAATATTCGCGCATACAAATTTATTTATAATTTTATTAAAAAAAAATAATACTATATATAATTAATTTAAGAATACAATTTATTATTTCTTGAAAAATGATTTATTACATTTAAATATTTCTATGTTAACCCAAAAATTTTTTTGGCATCCTCAGAAGGTTAAGTAAGCACTTTATCTTGGTATACAATTAGTATGAACGATACGATTTATAAACAATTGGTTTAGGTGTGCATTAGAATTTATTGATCAATTGATAATCTTTGCCCATTTATGTTTTTATCGTTAAATTAAAATAATCGCGTATATATATTTATTAAAAAAAATTTTTTTACATAAAATCGTATTATTTTTAATTATTTTTAGATCACAATTTATTATTTCTTAAGAAATAATCTATTAAATTTACAATTTTTTACGTTACGCCAAAAATATCTTTCTGCATCCTAAGTGCTCTTTATTTATCTTCGTATACAATTATTATGGACGATACGATTTATAAACAATTGGTTTAGGTTAACACTAGAATTGATTGATCGATTGATAATCTCTGCCCATTTATATTTTTATCGTTAAATTAAAATAATCGCGCATATAAATTTATATAATGTATATAGTTTTATTAAAAAAAAATAGTTTACATAAAATCGTACTATCTATAATTATTTTAAGAACACATTTTATTGTTTTTTTAAAAATAATTTTTTAAATTTACAATTTTTTTATTTTTTACGTTACGCCAAAAATCTTTCAGTATCCTCAGGAGGTTAAATAAAGTGCACTTTATTTATCTTCTATACAATTAGTATGAGCGATGCGATTTATAAATAATTTGTTTAGATATGCACTAGAATTGTTTGATCGATTAATAATCTTTACCCATTTATATTTTTTTTGTTAAATTAAAAGAATTCGCCCATATAGTTTTATTAAAAAAAATATATTATAATTATTCTAAGAACCAAATTTATTATTTCCTGCAAAATAATTTTAGCGTTTAATATGATATATACATTACAAAATTTGATTAATCTAAACGAGAATTTTAAATTGGCCTCTTAATAATTTATCAGTAATATTACTAGTCGTTGAACGACAACGATATGCGGCACGCGTTTATCAATCACCAGATTGTAAAAATGCGATTATATGTATCGTCTGTCTCTCTTTTGACAGATAGTTAGGGACAGGTGATCTGTAATTATTTACTACTTCTCATCTCCTATTTAATTTAAGCCACCACAGCGTTGCAACATAAATCTATCTACCACTATGTTAGTTTATTCCTTCTTTGCGTTCAAGCTTAGCAAATCTTATTTATCTCATTTTGTCTGCAGTCATTAAATTTTTTTTCGCTATTTCTTAATATAAATTGAATTATAAGCTTTTGGGTAAAACATGTTTTTTCGCTGCGATATTGAAGTTGTAAATGTTGTATTTAAAAATAAGAGCCCATGCAACATTAGCACTAAAAGGCACATGCAAACATTAAGATATTTAGATACAAATTTTTTGCAAATGTGAAAATAATGCACACAAATTAATAAAATACCACAATTTTTATTAGTTATAATTTAAATTTGCTAGTCAGCAGAAATAGATTTCTAAAAAAATCTTTTCTGTTCTGTTCTGTCATTTTCTTGTTCAAAAGTTTTATATCTTTATAATATAAATCGCTATATAAGAACACCTCAAAATAATAAATATTTTTTAGATGGACGATACGAGGCCTTTCTAAAAATATATTCATAAACATGAGTCAGTGTGCTCAACTTTTTATAAAATAGCCTGTTACCATTAAACAATATAATTGTACTTATTGAAACGCGCGGTTAAGAGGCCCTATGTCATTTTTTTTCATTTACGTGTAAAATCGTAAAGCTACCACTAACAATTTATTTATGGATAGCTACGCATTCATTAGAAAGGCGTACGTAAGAGGGGTGGAGATTTACCATACAACGTAATTGCGCAAAATAAGGATTTCCTCAATTTGTTCAATACCTTGAATACCGTGTGCAAGAATATACAAGTTTTGTTATTTTATTTTTTTACAAAAGAACACACAAAAACACGTTAAATTGCATTATTAACAGTAACTATAATTATTAAGTCATTTGGTTTAGAATGTTAATTAAAATAATTAAAATCTATGTATTTCTCAACACATTTTGTGTTTATTATTTAGAAGTGTGGACATTCATATACGGGCTTTAGAATGCCATAGAGAGATGCGATCGCGTGCCTTATTCTTGCCCGTTGCGGAATGGACGTCAGCGCTTGAGGACGCTACTCATGCAAGAGCCATTCAGTTTTTTATCGAACTTACTAAATACAAATATGTTTTCGGCGATAGCTAAAAGGAACTAAAAAAATATGTGTGATGGTGTTCTGTGTATCTGTCTTAGGTGTGCACCAAACTTGTTTATATAATATTATATAATGTTTGTAAATTGAATATCATGACGCATTAGGGAAACCTGTTGAATATTTTTATTTCAAATTTCTTTAATTAGTATTTCAAAATTTTCTTTGGTTATTTGGGACACTCGTTAAAACAGTGTCGAAACATCAGCTCTTAAATAACTCAATCATTACGTCAGTGTGGTAAAAACATTATAACCGTTTGTTACCTAGAAATAATATAATTCTTTTAATTAAAACGTGCGGTTTCGAAATTCAATGGCGTTGTCGTTCCCTAAACACGTTTGTACTCTACTGTTTTTACTCATTCGTGTGAAATAAACGTAAAAAATGTATGGTTCATAATACAATGACAGTCATTAAGGACGGAAATTGACCATACGGCTTAATTGATTTAAATAAACCCATTTACTATTCGTCAAAGACGTAAACATAAACCTCTATGCATTCAACGCAGTAATGATTCAGTTATGTAAGTCGCATTTGATATAACACAAGAGATGTAAAACGATTCAAAGCATATTTTATTAAAATTTAGTCTGAATGTGTTGAGCACGCGTTGCTTAAGAACTGGAACAGACTAATCGCGTGATCATTTTATATCGAATTAAGGCCAAACTTTGCTCAGAGAATAATAGTCTTTGGGAAATTTAAGGATGAAGTACGTTACGCGGTGTCGTTTCGAGTAAAATGCCAAGGTTTCGTCCGAGAATACAGATGTTAACTACCCGACAGGGCTTTTACATTCCGTCATTGTCACAGTAAATGGCTTCGAATGCTGAACGACGTGTCGCACACGCTGGGAAGTCCCGCAGGGGTTGACAAGTTAGGGATCGCTTTGAGAAATGGGTTTAAAACTTCTGACGTCAAAATTCATGGATTATACTTATATCACAACAGGAACTCAGGTCTATTGTCCGACAAGAGCCATAAAACTTTACTGTGAAAATATGGTTCATTGTTACAAAGGACGGCAGCGTTACTTTACAAATTTTGCTACTTTACAAGGGTGACCGAGGACCGTAATAAAACAACGCATACTCAACATTTTTAAATGACGTTTAGTTTTAGTTGTAATCAAAAGTTCTCGGTATTTGAACTAAAACCGTAATAACGTAGTATTTATTTGATTAAAATTTACCAATTAAAATATTAAATAAGTATTTTTTATACTAATAATAATATTCATCGTCGTTGAACGACAACGATATGCGGCACGAACTGACATCTAGCATAGACGTGATAGATATAAATTATTTACTATTGTTTTGCACTTATAAAAAAATAGTTTTTATTAATTTAAATTTTGCGGCTACTAAAACAAAACCGTTTAAGAACTTTTATGTGTTTACTCTTACTCTTTGCTGCTGATTATAAATATTACTTATTATTTTAATTTAGAATCTTGTAAATTAGTGAATGTTTTTAATATAGTATTTTTTTGAAATATTCTAAAAATTTATTGATTTAAAAAAAATGTCCCAAAAATTTTATATTATATTTTAAAAATACTTAAAAGTTCTGTTAGCACATATACAAAATTTAAGCGTATTTTAGATACTTTTAACTGTCATTTTAATTTAAGAAAAAATATAATTATCCGTGCAATGTAAAATTAAATCTATTTTATTTTAAAAGTCATCTTTCGAGAACTGGTGTGTTGTCAGTGGACCGCCTTACTCCAGGGTAGCCAGCTTAAATCAGTTCCGACAATTTTTTTATAAAATTTCTTTGTTTGGTTTTAAATGCAGGTCAGATATTCCACTAAAGCATTACATTTATTGGCAATAATGTATGAAAAAATTAATTCACATTATTTGTAGTCAAAATCTTGGCTACCCCTGGTGTATGCAATGCCGAAAATTTGACTATAAAATAATCTAAGGGCGGTCATTGTTTTCACGCCGCCTTTGTGTAGACAGGCAGAGCTCCCTATTTTTGAGGGTTAACGACGCGATGAAGGAAAAAATTGGGTGTATATACTTTTTTTGACAAGATAGATACAGGTGGACGTTGATGAATTGTGGAAATAAAAAGCGAAAAAGGCTAAGCTATTAATTCTGGATGTGGGTTGAATTTTTCTCGAAATTATTGTATTTTTCCCGCGTCCCGAGAGGAGACTTTACGGTCTTTTTTAATCTGATCGTTGCGGGGATTGATTAAGAGAAACTTTACCGGTGGAAAGTTTTGCTAAGGTTCTTATATAAAAATGAAATTGAACGAATACTGCGCAGGTAAGAAGATAGTCGTTATATAAATTTTTAAAGCGTACTTTCGATAAAGTGCGACTTTATCGGACGTATAAGTTTTTCTGTTAGACTATAATTAAACTAAAACTGAATAGGTTAAAATATAAACGGAGAGCATCTAAAATTAACCGAGAATGTTTTTATATAAATTAATATTGCTATATAATTATATTTGAATAATAATTTATTTATTCGCTGATAAACATATTGTTAGATTTTATAAAACCATTTAGATCAACTATCAATATTATAGTATATTATTTTATTATCTATAATATTATGTGTACATTTCGCATGATATTAAAGTATATACGTTCGAGAATATTTTTTTAACAATTCATTACTATATAGTAATATTTCATTTACGATTATTTTACAAATCTTAGAGAGACAGTTAGGTCCGCCACATTGTTTAAAAATGGCCGTTATAAAAACAAATAAATAAATCATAGCTCTGTAAAAAAATTTAAAAAAAACACAGGTGAAAAATACTGCTCAACTGCCTTAGTTTTAATTAGATTTTCATGCTTTTTTTAAAAGAGATCTAATGAATATCACGACTATGTTTGTTAGCAACTTCTTGTTTCAAAATGGCTGCTGTTAAAAAAAATATGTATTATTTTGCATATAAAAATGTGAAAGCTTTTTAGTTCATTTTTTATTTTTCAATAGCCGTAATTTTTAAATAAGATTTCATTTAAGATAGCATATAACAAGCTTAGCTGAGATATTTACAGGATCTATTTTCAAACAAGTTTGAAGGCGATCTGATTAAAACTTTTATCTATTCTATCAAAAACCGCTATATCCTAAGCCTAGTTGTGTCATTCCACATAGTAAAAAAATACGCAGCGTTGATAAAACGGATATGATGCTCTTAAGTGTATATTGTAAGTGGTACAACAAAGTTTCTTTTTGCATGATTGTTCTTTATTTGTTAAGATTTGTTGAGATCATCGATTGTATTTGTACAAATAATAAATACATATAATTAAAATAATTATAAGACGGTGAATCGGGTTGTGTCGGCCATACGCATTTTGGTCGTGCGAGCGGGTACGGGTACGTGTGCGTGTGTTAGTCTATATTTAAATTTTGTATGGCGCTATAACATGCACCGAATACGTGACGCGTGGAAAAACTTTATTTATTTAATTTGCAATTTAATTTATTAACAATATTTCTAACTTTTAATTGTATTATTATTATAATGAGAATTGTGAAAAGCGTTAAATTACGAGTGCAAAGCACGAGATTTATTAAGAAATAGTTTTTATCAAATAATCAATCAATCAATTTTAGGAGTTTATGATTAGCAAACGCAAATGAAATATGAAAAATGTTTTTATAATGAAATCATCTAAGATTGTTAATTATTTTTATTTAGAGTTAAGCTTGATGGGTAATAAACTACAAGTTTAATAGCCATTTTGTTTTGTGTTATACGTCAGGATTAAACTTTCTCGAGTTTTACGCGTCGAAAAACATAAACCGGACATTTGTCGATAAAACATTGCTATTGTGGCAACACCTAGAGATAAAAAAAATCTTTATAGGCGGCCCACGCTGAATATACGAAGCCAAAGTCATAGTAAATATATTGAGCAATTTTAATATATAATATTATACAATAATATAAAAAGAACTTATACGAAGTGATTGGGCACGCATCGATGTATTATAGTTCACTGTTATAATAGTTAATAATAAATAAAATATATAGATTTAATAGGTAGACAGTCTGATGCCTTTCTATTTATTTTGTAGTAGTTGATTGTGTTTACCCGGTCGTAACGCATATTGAAACAGAAGATTTACGATAAAGCAATAAACGATTTAAATATTTGTGTCATGTAATTTATTGCTTGTTGTATCTATCTAAGCTGTCAATAAAAAAACGCGCATATTTAAACACTTTAAAGGTTCTCCATCTTCGGTTTGGGCTGAAAGTCGCCGTCGGAGAGTGTAATAAATCCAAATTGAGATTAATACACGTTGTCAATGGAAAAAAAACGCGTCCGTCGAGGAAATTTAAGGAGTTTTCAAAGTGCCGCGCCTCCGCTGCCTTTTGTGTTTTTTCGTGCTTAGTAAAAAATGTATTAAAAAAGTTTTTTTTGTATTTTTTAAATTCATGTACAACTCTGAACAAAACTCGTTACGGATCACAAAGTGTTGTTTAACTTTGTTCGACGGTCAAACACGCGTTTGAAGCGTTGTAATGGGCATAAAAAAACTTTTAATACGCTTTAACGCATGCCGTGTTGCGGGCTACTATTAAACGCACATCTTTTAATTGGTGTTGAAATACACAAAACTAGTTTGATTTTAAATAAAATATTTTCAAATGGCACAGTTATCATTTTGGGTCATATAATTTTTTTTTGTATAATATTTTTCCATACAAATTAGTCTAATGCTTTACAACGATGTAAGCACAATCAACAACTTATAAATAAATATTGATACACAAGACTGAAATCTAATTCTGTTATGAGTGATATATATATATTTTAATAATTATAAACTATTATTATGTCGTTAAGCATGCCGTGGTTCCATTTTATTTTAATTATCTATTCGTGAGTTTAGGAAAATTTATGAAAACATTAACTGTGAAATTGAAAAACAATAAGGTCCATATAGGTTTTGAACTCATATACAGGCGGCCCTCGAATTTCGAACATAATTGGTTCCTGAAAATGTGTGCGAATGTTGAATGTTCGAAAGTCGAGGAAAGTAAAAAAAATTGAAATTGTGTGTATTTTAAAATATTTATTTATCAAGTAAATATAAGATGTTTAACAGGCGTTTAAGAGACACGTTTAAGTGGGGTTCTTTGAAAAGTTATCAAGAGTTAACTGTTTTCCACTATTATTTTTTTTTCTTCATATATTATTTTATAACATGCTATGTCTTTATTGATCGCCCTACGCACTTGAGATATGCGTTCTCCATTGGGATCACAATCTTCCATAATATTTAAAAGTTTGTCAAGCTGCGAGAAGGCTTCATTCATATTTTTCATTGTTAAAGAGTTTTCCAAAATAAACCTGTCTCATCTACATTAAATATTTGGCTAGAGGAATATTCTCCATCCTCAATAATTTTGGATAATTAGGAAATAAATTGTTTTGCAGCATCTTTATCCGTATCAGTAAATTTAATATTATGAAAAGAATACCTCATTTTAAAATTGTAAAACCAACCGTTAGTTGCTTGAAAAACCGTGATAAAATATTTTTTTAATCTATCCTTCCAATCTTTGTGCAAACTACAAGCTTTTGCTTGAATAATTGAAATACTCAGAGGGACATATTTTTGATGTTGGTCATCGATCTACGATGATAAAGATTTTCCATTTCATCCATGTTTTTTTTTCTGTGATTTTTTGGAAACATATCATTAAAGATTGTGGAAATATATCTTTATTTTCCACATTTTTGAAAGTATTCTTTGATTATATTTTATTTTGCAAAATTGAACATATCGTAGACCTGTTTGTAAAGCAAAAGATTCACCGCTATCAGAACGTTTTTTTAAAAAAAAAAAAAAAAAAATGTTTTTTTAAATTTAATAATGTGTGAAATAGCGAATTGTGCGAAAGTCGGATGTTCGAAAGTCAAGGGCCGCCTGTATGTTTTTATTATTATTTTTTTATCACTGACTTCATCAATGCTCCTGTTTTTTAATCATACAATGTAATATTATATAATGTTGAATGGCTTAATATATTACATCTTTTGGCGACTCGGTTATTTTTAATTTTCCAAAATTCTTGGAAAAAACAATGAAATACAATTCAAAGATAATTTTAAAGCGATCCAAAGTAAATATAATAATTATCTAATTTAATATTTTTTATATATTGTTTTTCTTGGGTTGTCACAATAATTTTAATAATTTATTTTATTCACATTCCTATTAATTTTAAGCACACTATTTTGAACTATAAACTCTCGCATCTAGTGTCAATAAAACCTCGAAAGTATCAAACTTAATTAAACATTTTATCTATTATGTACTTTCAAAAGTTTCCACATTGTAAAACTTGAATCAATTTCGATCAGCTTGCTTGAGCGACTTTTCTAAAAAGCGAAAATTTCTCTGAATATTAAAGAGACAAGTCAAATCAAACGTATTCTTATTAAAAAAATAAATATTAATTTTTAAGCTTATTGATCGCTAGATAAAAAAATACAATGTGATACGTGCTTTAATTTTATCTTATTGTATATATAAACAACATATTGTTTGTAGAAATTTAAATCTGAATATATTTGATCGGAATATTGAACATTATGTTTATATATAGTATTTTTTGCGTGCGATTCCAGATCCACCCATTCTCGGTCGCTGTCCCTATCTACGCAAGATTCGTGATTTTGCTTGACACTTTACTGCAAAATATACGGCGTGGTCCCAAATCGATTTGCATTCTAATCGCAGATTAATGCTAAAGCTCCATACAAGTAAATATACAGATTTTTTCAATGCTCTACCCATAAATATCTAATTTGAATGAGCAAATTAAAACTTACGAGTCTGCTTGTCAAATATTTGAGTTGCTTTGCTTCCGAATTAATGAAAGCACTCAGAGAGCGAGAGAGAATCGTAATAGTATCTTTCCAGAGAGCCCTAAAATAAAATTCTAAGCGCAGAGTCGACGATTCTCTTGAACAGCTTAGATGTGCATCATAAGAACAGTTTTATAAATCGTCTTAAACTAATGAACACTTTATTTTATTTTAGTGTGAGGCTATCGATCCTGGTGTGACAATAGAAGCAAAATTGCGATTCTTGTGGTTTATTTCGATCATTTTAAGGTTAAAGCTCTAGACTCAATTTATTTTATTCGTAGCTTTAGCTCCAAATAAATAATGAGAAGCTTTCGAAGCAAAACGTAAAATTTCTCTATAGATTTAATATTGAATTCAGTGCAGTATCTCATAAGGAAAAATAGATTATATTAAAAATGTCTTCGGAGAAGATTAAATTTAAGCTACATACATTGTTGACATTATATAAAAGTAGCTTGATATTCCAGCATATTTTTGTTTCAAGTACAATCTTGAAAATACAATATCTAGCATGCTCCGTTTATTTTATTTTATTTTATTAATTTATTTAGCTTAATAGCTAATCTTAACATCTAACAAATTTAGTAAACATATATAAAAATATATAAAAAATACATAACAGAAAGAAAAAAGAAAAATATACAATAATAAAGACTTAATATTATAATTTATTTCTATATGTACGAAGGTGTTTTTTTATTCCATTTATGAAACCCGTTATATTTTAAAATATTTATTCGTCAAAATAAATATTATTATGGTGAAGCTTAATTTAGTTTAACTGTATTTCATGAGATGCTTAAATTTTGTGCGAAAATAAAAGTTATCCTCCTCAAGATGCCGAAAGATATTTTTGGCGAAACGTTGAGTAAAAACTATTTTCAACGAACTGAAACGATTATGCATTATATAATATATATAACTAAAAGCTGAAAATACTTTAATAAATATAAAACACCTATCGTCAGGGTGTTCAGGGTGAATGCCAAAGGTTTCGCACATAAATTTCGCGAGCTTTTAATTACGTCCGGAAAACGGCAATTAGCGAACAAACGGCCGCTCGCTTCTGCGCTTTATGCGGCCGTTAATCATTGCCAATCTCAAATTCTGTTTCACCAATTAAAAAAGATTTGTCTTAATTTCGCTGGCGATATACAACTGTTGCTGTAAATCATGAACGTTTCACTCTCGCGCAGGTAAACGTTAACAGTTACCTAATTCCAAACGATTAACTGCTTCAAAGGGAGCCGCGTCCGATGGCGAGAGCGATAAATGTCCGGTTTGTTTAAAAGCGTGATATTCAATGTTTTCTGAATGCATTAACCTATTTTTTTTTCTTTTAAGTCTTCTTTAATTTGCCTAAATATAAATATACTAAAATACTAAGAAAATACATATGTATATCGATGGAGAGAAGTGTAAATTGGCTAATACCATTAGTGTCTACTTTACATTTTTTACAGGAAAAATATTATATACGAAACAAATTTTAGTGCGAATGAAGTAGTTAAATTATATTATCAAAGAACATATTTAGACCAATTAGGTCACTTAGTCAATCTTTGCCTCTCTAATGTACGCATTCTTATTGAAGCATAAGTACATTTCCCGTTGCTATTCGATGGCCATAATTTTTTTTTTTTAATAAATTTAGTATTAATAAAATATACATGATACAACATAGCAATTGCGAATAAACGATTCAAGAACAAAGTTGCATATACTTAAATTTACAGGTCTAAAAGCAGCATATGATTTTACATCTTATATTTGTAGTATTTGATTGTTGTTGACGCCTTTTTCACATGCCGTACGTGTTCGCAAACATCGCGTTCTCACAAGGCTTGTAATGTAAAGACAAACACCCGCTGATTTGCCCGTCATTATGAAACTAACGTTTCATGGTGCGGAGTATGTTGACGCACGCTTCGTATGCCTTACGTGTACGCATACCCCGTATTACGCCGTACGGAAATATTTTACATTTAGACAACAGTCATAGGAAGACTTATTTTATACTATACTTTATAAAATAAGGAATGCTATTTAAACTTATATCTCGGTCAAACAAACTATAACATGTCTTATATAATAAAATTTGCATCTAATCTAGTCTTTGAAATATTGCCATTTTTTATTATAAAATTTGCTTACACATTCCACTCGCTCGTTCCAGAGATCTCATTCATCGTCAACATTCTCTCGATGTAATCCACTTTGGGTGTTTGTTTATGGTTCGCCAGAAAATATCCCATAACCTTATGAGAAAACTGCATCTCAGCTCGTTCCATCGCCTCAAACCGCACTGGCTTATCTCCCAGCGTCGTGGGATGGAGTTTACCGGTCATTTGAGGTTTCTCCTCGATTAACCTCAGTTATGGATTCGAGGCGATGATGTAAACGACAACATTTAATACGAAATTGCTAAAGATGATAAGCTGTCTAGTAAAACGGTGCGAATAATGCTTTTATCTTACTTTTTAGTAACATAAAAAATGCAACAGTGGCTCGTAAAATCCCATCGCGTCATAAACATTTTTATTACCTTTTATATTTTCCACTAATAAATTACAATACATTCTCAAGTTAGGTGATTAATTAGCTCTTTAGTTTTCGTGCAAGTCAAACAAAACTTTAATTTGAGCAATTTTCGATATGCTATGGTTAGTTTCAAAGGATAGATAAAAATAAAATAGAAGCTGTGTTATCGTTTTATTAAAAAATATTAAAAATCTTTTTAATATTATATTTTTTTAATGGTTATATTCAACAATATATAATATATTTAGAAGTGTTTGATACATCTTTATTGTCTTTTGTTGGCAATAAAAATTAGCAAAGTTTTTTTGTTCTTAATGCTGTAAAATATTTATGTAGCAAATTTAACGTAACATAGAATTTAAAATATATATTAAAAAATATATTTGCTGTTTTAAATAAATATTAACAATTCATATAATCCAGTCGATATTTCGTAAATATTTTAGTACTATAATTTAACTCCAATGGTTCCTTATTACAATTTCATTGTTTGCAATTCGTTTCTACCTAAATCGTTCTTGTGAAAATTTAATAATCATTTAAACAAGTTGTTAAACTTTATATAAATAATTTGCTACAGTTAAAGCAAATAGATTGGTTTAATTATATTTAATTTAAAATTTTTACTAATCGCAATATGATGTTTTCATTAATACATATTTAAAATAAGTTCTTTTTACAATGCTATAAATATGTTTAATATATTTAGCAATATCGGTGATGTAAACTCGGTGTACATGTAAATAAATAAGGTAAAATCAATGATTTTAAATTAGAAAAACACGCATATTGTAAAAGTCGTTTGGGTTTATAATTTTAAAATACTATTCTACTTATAATCGGAAGGATTAACTTATGCTATTTAATTGCATAAAAAAATGTGTTTTTTAGATAAAATAGGATACCACCGTGAGGAATATTTTTCAAGCTTAAGTCTCAAGGTATACACTATAAATCGGAAAAGATTAAAATATCATTGGCATTCTCCTTGAAACAGCCTTTTCGTATACTGTTTTTTTTTTTTTTTTAAGAATCTATCCCTTCAAGCGAGAGTACGGGTTTTTTTTCTTAGGAGCTACTTCTTTTTTTCTTAGGAGCGTATCCTAGTGTTTTTTCTATGAGCGTTGCGATGAAATTCATTGCAATGAAGCAGTTTCAAAAGTTGCTAAGGGGCGGTTCAAGAAAATGCCAATGCTTAGAGAATTTCAGCTGCGAGGTTTTGAGTACTATAGAGAGTCGAAGTTATTCTTGAGAGCGTTGATATATAATTCACTGTATTCTCAACATTACGTGCAATAAAGCACTTTTTAAAGTTTCTGAGGGTGGTGTCGACAATCCGTCAATGTTCAGTTGCGGGCTTGAATGACTTAAGAAGTCGCAATTGCGTCGCTGATTGCGGTCAACACGTTTTATTTTCATAATTACCGAGTATTTTTAACTACAAAGTAATTCACAAAAAATTATATAGTTATCCATATTTCGTAATCCATATAACGTATATAGATGCAACCTTATCAATAAGGATTTCAAAATCGTGACATCTTCATATTATTACTCGCATTCCGCATAAGGCATCTCTCGTTCTGAGACCATTAAGTCGGAATTAGTAAAGTGAAATGAGGCGTAATCAGTTTAAGTTGCCTCGCCGTCGTGCAGAGGGTGCTTAAGGGAATTGCCACTCATTTTTTCAGCAATGATAAAATCGGGTCGTTGACTGGATTTAGCTGGATTTGTAAAATGCGTATGTATGGAAGTGTTGTCAGATATTTTTGGTGGAAAGGATCATTTATTTTAACGGTAAACCTTATCTATTTTATACATAATATGCGCTTCCAAATCGTTTTATCTTTAGATAGCTGATATTATCATCAATAACAGGTCATAAATGACGCATTTAACTTAACTCATATAGGGCTATTGGTTTAATAGTAAATTATATAAAATATATGTTAGATATTTACGATATCTAAATATTTGATATACATCGTTCTTTAACTGTTTTAAATTTTTATTTATATAAATGTGTATATGTATTATTTTTTAAACACTTTTTTACATGTAGGTACTATTATAATTTATTTACTACACAAAATACTTGCTTGTTGCTTGTTTCTGCTATATCATTGTTTTTTTATGTGTTTTAAATGTCATAATAAAATTTATTGATGTCATAGTTTTATAACTCTTAAATCTTATATACAAATTTACAAAATTATATCCTGTACAAATGCAATAGAATAAGAGGGAAGGCATTAGGTAGCTGGAATTTAAAATAATTCGTAATAAACCCGTTCACTATTAGTCAAAGTTGCTAGCAAAAAACATTTAAAAGGTTTCGAAAGACATAGTGGCGTCTGAAACTAACAACAATATTGCTATACAATCATTAATCGTGAGTAGTAGTTACTCATGCTGAGTAACAAGCCCACAATGACACTTTAAAACACCAATTATATTTTGTGGATCTCTTATTCACATAATAGGAAAAATCTGTAGGTCATGTTTGTTCCCCGAGTTGCACCTGGCATCCGCAGATAAATCTTCTCTGCGATTTATAAATACACATATACATACGTTGCGTGTAGCTCGTAAAAAATAACGCTTGCCACGTCTTCGTCAGCTTACATAAGCGGTGTCAACTTGACCTTGGCCGAACTTTCCCGGCCACACATAAAAGTGTCCGATGGCCACCGCCGGCTGCTAATTTCAATCTATCATTTTACTAAAAATGGCGAGCTGGGAATTTTAAGTGTGGTCGAGTTATAGGAGTCGTTCGCTAGTCCAGTGGCGTAGTGCGATGTTTTATCGCCCGATCGTTTTAATTTATTTACGGCCCGCTGTAAAAATCTAACTGTATCGACGGACGCTCGGAAAACTATTTGTAAACGCTGCCAGAATAGTTGGACTTGAAAGCTCGTCTCGATTTAGATAGGTCAGAGAATGGACGCTTGATTTTTGTTGGGAGATAATGGACATTAAAGCGATTTGTTAATACTTAAATAATGCTTAATTATAAGCATTATTTGCTTTATATAATATTTTATATGATTGATCATATGCGATACTTGTGCTTTTACATGTATCAAAAATTAAATTGTACTCTTGTAGGCTTGAGGTGACTGCATGACTTAACCAAATCAGACGATCGAAGTGGAAAGGTGTGTTTTTGTGGATCAAACTTTCATATATTTAAAGTAAAATTTTAATGAAATACATTTTTTTATGTCATCATGCTAACTTAAATACGATTAGCGAAAAAAATAATACGTTTTTTGACCAGTTTAGATGGTATTGGGCGAAACTGCTTTATGTTTTTATTTTCTAAATATTTTATTTTAAATTCTAGTTGTCAAGCACATGCATTTAGCCTGATTGCGTGAATCTGTCAACAATGGAATTTTTAGCCTCACTACTTTAGTGAGATCATAGTTTCGTAACTCACAAATTTTTCGTAATTATATTTTTGTCAAACGATAGATAGATACTAAATTATGGATTTTTGCAGTAAGAATTTTTTCAAAAAAATAACAATATATTTTTCTGCTGATTTTGTTTTTGTTTTAATTTATAGTATTTAGAAATATTATGCATTCAATTTTTAAAAAACGTCAAAATTATTATAGTACAAATTTTGCAAAAAATCTATAAATTTAAATTTATGTTCTGCAAATTTAATTTTTTAGTTTATAATAATGCTACGGTTTTATGGTAGTGTCTATATTTTTTTATTCACACGTCTTTCAACAATGAAAAATCTACATATGTCACATGAATTTTTAAATTGCAAATCTTTGTAACATGAAAATATAAGTTTAATTACAACAATTTAATACACAAGACGAGTTACACTGCAATCAGTATTCTAATCAGTTAATCATGAAAATATACAGCAAACTATCTTGGTATAAGGTATTAAGTAGAAATAACGCATATATGCGTTTCCCGTCGCTAAATATTTCGATTTAAGTAAACACATTTTTATCGAACAAATATTTTTTAAATTCACACATTTTAAGCATATGTGTCATTTATGCATTTTTGTTATATTTTAAACATATGCAGAATTTTTGTTTTCAAAAGTCAACTTTATAAAAATATACGGTGCATGATATTCACTATTTGATAATAATTAAAAAATGTATTTCTAAAGGAAGTGCTAAATATAAGTAATTTCCTGTAGCAGCATTCTAGCTTATATACAATCAGAGAAAGGGGAAGAGATCAACGTTTGCTTTTTCACGATCACCCAATTAATCTGAATGATTAGGATTTTTTCGTTTTCAACTCACTGTCTAGGTTGCACCTGGTAACAATGAATAGTTTTACTACTTGATATCAATCGAGAGCGGTATTTTTACAACAGAGTTTAGCGTTATTTTCGTTTTTTTTTTGATAAAACTTTTTTTATTTATGTTTTTTGGCAGCATTCTGGCTTACATAAAATTGTGGGAAAGAGAAGGATCAACATATTTTTTTTCTTACGCTCGCTTGCTTAGTATGTATGATTTGAGACAAATTTTTTGGTTCTTATTTCATTTTGTAGGTTGCATTCGGAAACAATATATTTATAGTAACTAATATCGATTTGATACAGTATTATTAAAGTCACTTTTAGCATCGGTTGTATTGCTGTTATTATTATTATTTATTATACAAGTTATTATTACTAGCAGAATTTTAGTCTTTATACAATTAGGGAAAAGGGAGGAGATCAACCTTTTATAAATAATTTATAATAAAGTACATATACTTGCAAATATAGGCCGATGGGACTTTTTGGATATGGACACTATTGATTTTCTAGTTCTAAGCCACGGAGCTATTTTTTACATAAACCAGCCACCAAAATTCGCCTTACTTAAGCCCGATTTTCAAGATGACTTGTGACTTATTAAACAGATTCAGTATTGCACAAAGTGTACGGTTTATTTTTGACTTTTTTATATGTTACATTTTTATACATATCTATTTTGCAACTTCTATATAAGAAACATTTAATTGTATTTAAGTATCGATAGGCACAAAATCATCTCCTTAGTTTGAATATTTCCAAGATATGTTTAGATTTAGATTGTATTTCAGCTCACTGTTTATCACGGTCACAAGTTACAAGAATCAAACAAAGAAACCGCAACCGTTAATTAAGCATTAAGTAAGAACAAACAAATCAAGTGTCGCGTTTCGAAGTGGTTCGCGACCCAATTATAAATTTAACACCACATTTGCTCTTTTTACGACTTTCGTTAGGGCGATTTTGTGGTCTTTATTGCTTCCGTTCTCACCGAATTTTCCCCCAAAAGAAACGTCACATTTCCATTCGCGCTGCAAGGGCCGCGTTTATTGTATGACAAAAAGGGCCAATAAATCATGCGGGCTACCATTTGGCACTGTTGGTATCATAACAAAGAGAAAATCTTTGGGAAAACATGTGACCCCAGTTCGCCTCTCTACAGGCCATATTGGCGTCGTGAAACACAATAAAACGATAATGGAAATTCCGCAGAAGATGTGCCAGGGTTAAGCCAACACTATTCAGATGTGTGTGTATTGAGCCATCTAATCGGGTTATGTTAAGTATGAAAGTTCCTTACGCAACAATAACTCTGATCGTAAAATTAAAACTTATCTTGTTGTCCTTTTTAGTCTTATTTGTTATCAGGAATTTTGGTAAAATAATTATAGCAATATATTCATGTTATTATTTAAAATCTTAATATTGATTTATTTAGATTTTTATTCGGTTGAGATTCATTACGTGCTGATGACAGCGGGAATGGTGGTAACAATTTATTTTACAAATAGATGCCATTATCAGGCGGTCATGAAAGTTGGGTAATCTTTGCTGGCGTTTCGAGTTGTATTATTGTGGGCTGTGATTTCGCTATGCTATTTAGACGATCCGCTTAGCTCTCGCTTGTCTCCGTAGCGTCTCTCCTTATCTGTCTTCCGTCTCTCACACTACATCTCCTCTTCTGTGACAAAGTATCACATAATTTATAATGCTGGTTCGAAAAAGTTCTAGTGAATCGCAGATGAGGATGTTTACGAGCTACTTGCATCGTCTCGTCATGTTAAGCTAGTGCAAAATTTGCGATAAGGCGTTACTTAAAAAAATATTGGCGATACACTGTCTGGAATCAAAGTTAAGCAAATACTTCTTATTATTAAAAATAATTCAAAGAAAAATTCTAAGATCTATCTTCCTAGGGGTATTGGTAAACATTTCATTGCATTTTCGGTGTAGTGTCTACTTAATGAAACACTTTCTCAAGTTCCTAAGGGACGATGTCGACAACCCATCAATGCACGGCAATTTCCAGTTGCAAGTTTTAAAATGCTTTTTGAGTCGCGATCACATCACTTATTCTTGCCTGTCGCGACTTTTTGTAAATTTATATATGTATTTTATTTTAGTATTATTGTATATTCAAAGAAAAAACGTTTCATTGTCCTTAAAAATTTAAAATTGATAATTAATAAATCATTCTATGATAAAAAAATCTTTATTCTATTATTTTGAGCATATAGAAAAAAATTGTATGCAACAGTTAAAAAATATTAATTTTAATCCAAAATGTTATTGAAAAATATCCAAATAATTCAAAAGTAATTTTTAGTTCAGTAAAAATTAACTTTCGTCCCTTTTTTCTATATTATAAGTGAACAAACTTCATTACTTTTTTTTTCGTTCTGTAAATTGCTTATTATCAGAAGCATTGTATCCCATAATTTAAGACGTAATTCAGTGAAAATTTGATCTCTGTAGCATAATTAAAAGTTTCTATCTAGACATCAACTTTGGGTTATCGCCTATTATATATTTTTTTAAGTTGGTTATTTGAGTTATTTAATTATGTTATGTCAAAAATAAAAACTTTCAAATAAAAAAACTGCAGTATTTACAAAAGTATCTAACTATTAAAACTAATTTAGGATGAAATATAAATTTAAAATTCAATATTACACATATTAACTCAAAATATAAATATAAATAAATTGAGATGTTTGTTGTCGAATATTTTATATTAAATATTTCATCAAGTTTATATTTAATTCACTTTAGTTGTCATTCCATGTTATATTTCTTGTAATTAAATTTATTTACTTGCCAATTAAGCCATTGTTAATTAGCAATCTGACGTTTTGAGAATGTTAATTAAAATGTCCAATATTTTCTTCTCTGCATTATATTTAATCACATCAAATAATCAATAATTTAAAACAATTTTCTATTTCAAACTTGCTTACAAATCTTTTATTATATTTTTTTTATATTTAACTATTTGAAAAATACAGTTAAGATTATTTACTAAATTTAAAATATATATGATATTCATAAAAAATAATTGACTGAAGGTCACTTTAAATTAATTTAATATAATAAATTTGTGTTTATAAAAAATAGTTTAATATATTTTAACAATGTTATCTGGATTTAAGCACAAATCAGTAAAGAACATTAACTTTTAAATCTATTTAGAGCCTATTATTTGACTGTATTTTTTTTTCATTAATTAAACAAAACCAACTTCATCTGTATTTGTATAGTTTAATAATTTCAGGTTTGTAATTTCAAATTTTGATTAAAATCATATCCAGAATCACAGATTTTTTGTTGTGTACAATTTTTAAATTTATATGTGTATTTCTGTATTTATTTATTGAAAATGCATTACAACAGAGTCAACACAATCAACAACTACTAAATCTGTAAATTAGTGAAATTTATTTCGTTAACTATAAACTACTAGCTTGATTTTATTTTAAATATTCATTACAATATTCATCCGCAGGATTAAGTGAATCTAAAAATATATGTTTTTGCGATGATCGATTATACCACCGATCTTATAATAAAGAGCTTAATCAGATATGAAATTTAAGGTCATATTCTTTACAAAACGGACTTTAGAAAGGCATTATCACTACTTTGGAACTTAGATTGTAACTAAAGAAAAAAATATTTATCTTTATTATTTATATTTTAAAACTATTTTCATTGCTATGAAAATCTTAATATTGTTAGTTAAATAAGTTATTGTATGAATTATTTGATTATCAGAACTTCAGTGAAATCTTAATAATTGTAAGGATGTGTTTTCTTGCCAGAATCTTGAATTAAAAACGCTGTATAGTGTAGAATTACGATTTAAACCATAATTATATTAAAAACATCCTTGTAAAATACTTAATAAAACCATATTGCCATTCAATTGAGTACGGCCAGGGGAATATTGTAGAGGGGAGTGAACTTTGTACAGAGGATTATTTCATTGGTAGCAAAAATCAATTCAATGCGCGTTCTATAAGCATCCAAAATAAGAATATGTGATTCGACACGCAACATGTGAAAAAAGAGACCGACCAGATTGTTTTTTGGCTTCGGATAACACAACTGTGACGAATTACTCATTATGTCGAATTTATTTTAGAAATTTAGTGGCGTACGTGTAAGGCCACGTCGGGGTGGACATGCGTAAGACACAGTCGCGTCGTGTGTGTCTTTTTGTAAGCGGTCAACACTGAAAAAAAAACACGCACACTTGTTAGTTGGTCGCAAAAATAGACGCGGAGCGTCGCCAGCTGTTACTATTTTGGCGACGCGAAAATTAGAAAGCTTACAAACGAATCTGTCATGGCCGGCACGCGGTCGTGTTTTGGCCGAATCTGTTAAATGGGTCGGCGCAATCGAATTGGGAATCTTAGAAATTATTAGGCCGTTGTGTGAATGTTCTAAATTCTTGTCCAAAGTGGCAAAGTCTTATCGAAGAATGTCTTTTACAGATATTACAGTTCTAAAATAGCACTCGCGAATTAGTTTAGACCAAAATCAACTTTTTGGCACGCCCCTGATGGTAAAAATGTATTTTGGTTCGCATCTGTTTAATCGAATCCGAATCGTATCATTTAATTGTATCGTATCATTTAATCTATATATTATTGAAGTAATACTATGTATGCTTTTTGACTATCGTGACGCATTGGGGTAATCTGGTTTTAAATAAAAATAAATAAATATTTTTCTATCGCCTGTCATGATCTAATCAGGTTATAGAAACTTACTATGTACTTATACAGTAAGCTTACTAGAGAATAGAGTAGTTTGCTCATATTACACAGCTTTTTCCAATCAGGCGTATTTGAACCAATAATAATCTAAAACAATATTACTAATTGCACACATTGTATGCTACATAATAATACTACTACTGCTACTTAAAATACTTCTGAGCTATATATATAAACTTATGTTAAAAAAAAAAACGAAAAGGCAGAGAGTGTTATTCGCAATAATAATTCTACGAGCACATGCCGTTGTTATTCTTTTGCAAGATTTATGCGACTATTTCGCCAATTTCGCACATTCGGCAATAACAACGCATCGTCGAAAATACCCCAGACACAACAGAAAGGCAATTAAACGCTAACTATCTTGTGAGGCTTCGCCAGTAATAAACGATATAATTATATTTGGGAATAGCCCACGTGGCGATTAAACGGTTAATAACGCGAGCTTTATTGCATTTGTCCGACTGCAAGATGTGTGCGTCGTAAAGGCGAGACGTTAGGGGAAAAAATGGCAATCATCTTTTAATCTGTCAACCCTTGGACTAATCCGGAAGATCAGGGGTGGCTCGTAAAAAAAACTTATCCAATTTTATTCAGTCGACGTAGTAATAATCGTGTATCGTGGTAATTTGGGCGTTTCCGATGGATATGGACGAAAATATGATACACATAATAAAAGCACCAAAAAAACTTTCTTCGAAAACTGTGCTATAAATAAATTGTATTTATTTATATTTTTTATTACAAATCTGACCATCATGACTTTAACAAGTTTCTCCAATGCGTCATTATCGCCATTATACAATTAAACATTAAAACAAAAAACAGTTATGGTGTGCAATTAAATTAAGAGTGATCCTACTTCAGTTTCCGAACTTAAAAAAAAACACATAAATTTAAGGATATTTTCGGATTTTTTTTATTAATCGTACATTTGCTGTATTTAATTATTAATTAAAAACAATAATAATTAAATGGCCGCCTCTACAGTTTTTGGAGCATCTCTCTTCGATGCATTTTTTGTACGACTTTTTGTACATTTCGAGCGGATGTTGGTTTTTAGATACTCTAACGTTTCGAGTTTGTCGGTGTAGACATACTCTTATCATTACTTCACAAAAAAATCACCGGCGTTAAATCGTAAGATCTTGACAGACAGTTGACGGCAACCAAACTTAAATATTGTGACATGGGGATTTTTTACTCAAAATATCTACATTGCACCCGATGTATGGCAAGTTGGGCCCATTGGAGTGGATTGTAAAAATATAGGCGTACTTCTCGACGGCTGTTAGAGCCGCGGGTACCGCTAGCGGGACTTCAGACGCGACTGTGCCATTTCTGTATGAATCGCTACTGAACAAAAATTATAAACAAAAATCCATATAGTTTATATATATGTAAGACGATGTCTTTTAGTGTTAAATAACAGTAAAAATATAGCTACTCTATTTTATATTAATAAAAAAAAACTTTTTGCAAAAAATTCACAATGTTATTAGAATTATTTATCGAGAGCAATTTTCATTAAAGTAGCTAAAATAAATTACAAATGTTAATCTGATTGAAGTCTGAAAAGTCTGACAAGCAATTTATTTTTCCAGCTTCTCTTTTGAATAGATTATTCTTAAAAATATCAAGTTTGCTACAGAATTTATCTTAAATGAATATTAAGTTCGTTGAATTTTTAGGTTATGTTCATAAAAATACTTAATAGTTTCATCAAGATTTGAATAAACTATAACACGTTTCTTAAAAAACTGTGTTGTGCTAATTTCCAGGGCTGAAATTTTAAAATAATTAATATTATTTTTTATATGTATATAAAAATAATACTTTCGCCTCGTATTTATCTTAATACAAAGATAGATCGATAACCTTCTATGCTAAAAAATATTCCTTATCATTATTGATCCATTTCTCTAATCGCCTAAATAAGTGAGTTTAATTTTTATTTATATATTACATATCTTCAAATTTGTTTTTAATGCTAGGTATAACATGGAAAAACGAATCATTAATATTGAATTTAGTTAAATCGTTCAACTTATATTCCTCATCATTTATAATTACCTCAGAATTTAAATTTCTTTGTATTTTGTTTTGGCTTATGATTATTCTCCGTGTTTTTTTAAACAATTCACACATTTTTGCGAATGCTATTATGAACGTTAAAATTATTATATATAAAATAATTAGAAACGCTGCTTCTCTCTTCTTACTTTACTCCAACTTTAGCTCTAAACTTGTTACCAGTGGAGCTCACGACAAAGTGACACAGTCTTAATTTCCAATCGTCATATTGAAGAGTTAACTTCATCACTTATATAATATAAATTTATCTGATATTTATACTATGTTGTTGGTTAATTACGCATTAAACTATATATTAATAAGTACTTGAAAATATGTTATTATTAGGATTATCTATTAATAACTTAATAATAGTATGTATATTGCACTAGTCTGATTTATTATGTAAGCTTCATTTATTTTTATTCTGAAGAATAACAATTGTATCTGTGTTTGTTCTTGATAAACATAATATTTACTTCATTCTTGATAGCTAAAGAACATCTTTTTCTGAGCCAAGCGACAAGGTGTAGATACAAAGCGTCCAGTCGTGTACCATTATCTGCCGACAGATTGATAAATGGCACCGAAAACGACCCCACGTCGAGTGTTGTGACCCAAAATAAGAAAAAATGTACACTCAGTCGAAAACTGCGACGTCACTTTCTGCAATTTTATCAAACAATGAACTGTTGAGAATCGCAGATTTTCTTAGAGCATTGTTTCGAAGCAGTTTTCTTTACGAAAACACTATGCATGCTTAACCCTCATAAGAACTAATAATAGTAAATTGAAAGGCCACGTCTTAGGTTTGATTAGAACATAATCAAATATGACTGAGATTGATGATTTTCCTTTCACGGTGTAACTTATGAACATTAACACAACTTCCTACTCAATCTTGTTGTTTGATGAACGCTCAATTAATTATTGAAAATAAAAATGCAATCCAAATTCGACGAATTTCCTCTCATTCCACTTCATTGATAGATAACATAATTTGTATTCAAAGCTTTTATTCAGATTTTTTTTCTATTCAGTATGGAAATTATATGAATGTCTAATGGCATTTTGAATTGTATATTTACATACGCTGAACTCTGTCGTAGATTCATCACGGTTTGTTTTTAATAGTAATATATTTTTTGTATTATATAAATAGTGTCTATGTGATGAAACGTAAACACTTGACGTTTGCATATGTGGGTGTTTCTAAGAATAAATTAAAATAGTCAAAACATATTAAAAGAATGTATAGTGTTCACACACTAAAATATAAATTAAATAAAAATAAAATTATTTGCAATAGTTAAAATTTCAGAGAATCCAGATTATTTTTCAATTTTTATCCCATTTATATAAAATCAATAAATTCATAAGCTAGATTAAAAATAATATTTAAAACCCAAACAGTTAAGGGATCGATATTCGCACACTTTCTAGCTTCGGTACCTCGCGATAGTGAGATAACTAGTGCTAGTATAATATAATATATTATTAAAAATATAATAAAAATATTTATTTTCTAGCACAATAAGTTTTATATATTACTATAATAAAATAATCATAACTCTTGATTTATGCTGGAATAAATTAATTTAATTTCTTTTTTTATGCCCCATTAACTTAAATATGCAATTTGCTATATAACTGTTAACTTATTATGATATTAATCTAAAAGTATATTTGATGTAATATTTGATTAGAGTCCGAAAAAGCTCGTCGAATGACAGATCACATATTACAAAGATAGCGTTACATAATTATGTATGTATCATGCATTTTCGATAAACATATTCACTAGTAGTTTTAGGTCTCCCGTTCTTTACTAATAAATGCCTCAAAATAGGATTATTGTCTTTGAATAGAAAGTGTTACGTATATAGTGTAAATTACCATTCCTTACCTTTGTATTTTAAAATGTAAGTTTTTGATATGTTAAGTGATACTATTTCCATTTTTTTACTACAATTTGAGTTCGAGATGTTACAAAAAAATACCGAGTCAAAATATAAGCCGTTATTATTTTTATTTTATAGCAGTATTACTAGAAGTTAGTTATGTACAAAATATGTTTACAATTTATTATAATATATAATACAAACAAATTTTATTTAGGCTTTTTTTATAGGCAAATATTTTTAAAATCTTTTTTATTTTATATGAATTTAATATAAAATATCTACATATATTTTTACGGTAAGAAAACATCCTTAAGCTGTCATCCGATGAAATCATAATTGAATAACCCACATCATAATATGAAATAAATACAGACATATTTCCAAAAATAAGATCTTTCGAATCTTTCCAGTCGAACAGTAGTCACGTATTCACAACCAATTAGCCACGACACAATTTATTGATATGTGTTCATGGACCATAAAGCATATACATATATAAAATTAATTGCCATTTGACCTATTTGTCACCAATTGTCCCACATTTCAATAAATGCAGAATAGTGAACAGTGACATGTGATTTTGCATATCTTTAAAATATATAATGCAATACAAAATTTCACTTGCAAGTCAATATATTTTTAATATTCCAACCAAGTAAACACAATCAATAACAACTAAATAAATAGTGAAACACTGGACTGATTAAAATTTATAACTGCTGGATTTTATTTATTTATTTATCACGATATTCATTGGAAAATGTGTTATATAATATTAATCAATAAATCAGATGTCTTGGTTACGATATAAACTCACATATTTTCGGTATTAGTTAGCAAAGTATACCACTGGTCTATTGTGCTGATATATAAGTAATAGAACTTTCGTATGCTACATATTTTATTTTTCTGAAGCATATGTATGGTACGAGCAAGAAAAAACAAATTCAATCATACGATCGAATCTCTTGAATACATATCATTTGATCATTCACGTAAAAGCATCTTATAGACAGAATAATAATTTCACTTCACAAAAAGTGCAAAAAAAATATTGGACGATCGATGTTATTTTATTTAAGGCTATATTTGTCACTTTAACTTATCTGCTTCATACATGCAAGTTCATAGTGTTTTAAAATTGGTAAACAATGATAAACTACAGTTTGTTTTTGTATCAACATATAACACAATAGATATATTTTTAATTTTAATATATAAAATATTTTTACTAACTTAAACCTAATTGATTAAATGCTTAAAAATTTAGCGTTAGAAAAACAACCGACTATTAATGAATACATTTACATTTTTTAGTTCGGTATAATCCATTTTCTCGTCTAAAGACGTTTTTTTAATAAAATATGAAATGAGATGGAAATACTTTAAAAAGTGTAGATTAAAACTCTGTTATTAAGTCGTTTTATTATCATATAAAACTCTCTAATGGATCGCAAATTTCAATCCATCAAATCATTAGTTTAATATATAAATGTTCAAAAGTCACTCCGATTCATAAAAAGGGTCCCAAATCTCAGATTGACAATTACAGGCCAATAGCTTTGATCTCATCACCTGCAAAATTATTTGAAATTGTTTTGCATAAATACATTTTTAATCATTGCAGGTGTATGCTTCTCGACCAACAACATGGCTTCCGTAAATCTCGATCCACTGTCACTAATCTAATGGTTTTGTCTAACTATGTTTCAAAATCATTGGACTCTGGTGTACAAGTGGACGTCATATACACAGACTTTGAAAAAGCATTTGATAAAGTTAACCATGCTTTACTTGTAAAAAAGTTATCTAATTTTGGGTTTTCTGAAGATCTCATAAATCTATTCTCAAATTACTTGACCAATAGATATCAATTCGTCAAGTATAATAACTCTTTTTCAGAACGATATAAGACCCCTACTGGAGTACCTCAAGGATCCAATTTGGGTCCATTGTTGTTTTTATTGTTCATTAATGACATAAAAACAGCAATAGAGCATTCAGATTTTTTATTATATGCAGATGACTTGAAAATTTACAAGAAAATGCATTCGATTTCTGATTCCCTCGACCTACAGGAGGATCTCAACTCTATATGGAAATGGGCTTGCTATAACCAATTGCCTTTCAGTGTAAAGAAATGTCACACAATTTCATTTTCAAGGTCGTTAACGCCGGCAAAATATTCATACCATCTAGGTGGATATTTTCTGGAAAGGTTTTCTTCAACTAAGGATTTAGGAGTGACTTTCGAAGAACGTTGGAAATTTAGCCAGCACATTGCAGAGACTCATAGCAAATCCTTAAAAATGCTCGGTTTTATCTTGAGAAATGCGCGTTACTTTAGGAATACTTTAGTATTGCGCACTCTTTATGATAATCTAGTCCGCAGCATACTAGAAACTAGCTCCATCATTTGGATCCCAGGCGTAATGAGTCAATGTAATGAATTGAAGCTGGAAAAAGTACAACGTAAATTTCTTCGATATTTATACTTGAAGGAATACGGGTATTATCCGTTCTTGTTTCCTAGTGCTTTTATTTTGGGAGCCCTGGGATACGTTTCTTTGTCGACTCGCAGAAGTGTTTATGTAATTAAACACTTCTGGAAATTGCTCAAGGGCATCGTAGACAATCCTTCAGTGCTCGAGCAGCTTCAAATGTGGGCTCCTGAAGGTGGATATAGTTCTCGGTCGCGTCCACTATTCTTGCCTGTTAAGTGTAGAACTGGAGCACTTGCCAACTCTTCTCTGGCCAAGGCCATTTATCTGCTCAATTCTATCCATAGTAATATTGACATTTTCTCTTGTACTTATGGAGTTTTGGTTCAATTCGTATGGGACAATGCACACCTGTTGAGGTGATTTGTGTCTGTTGTTTTGTCTTGTTTATATTTGTATGTATTACGATGTATTAGTACTTTTGACTATCGTGACGCATTAGGTTTGCCTGTCAGGTCACGATGGTTATAATTTTAATAAATAAATAAATAAATAAATAAATAATATAATATATAAAAGATCAACATTTTGTGTCTCGGGTGCGATTATTATTTATATTAATTAATATTATATATAAGCTTATCGCATTACAACTTTTTAATTTAAAATATATGAAAAGTAAAGCAAATTAAAATTTGTAATATAATAAATATTTATTATTTTATATTGCAACAGTACGAATTTACCTTTTCCTTCCCAAGAGTCTTAAATTATCTCCTACGCAGTGGTTCAGATTAATTTTTAAATATAAATTAATGCTAACAAATCAGGTTTCTAAAAATGTTGTCACTGGTATGAATTCATTATCGTTTCATTATTTAGCTCTGAAAAACGCTTAAAGCCAGTCTCAAGCTTTAATATACATATTATATTAATGATTCTAAATTATATTTATAATACATATTTTAATGTTGTCATTATCGGAATAGCGTAGTCCGCAAGGTCTATAAAAAAGTAACTCATAGGCTACAGGGTTCGAGTCACGGCAGCAAACTCGAATTTTTATTTATAAAATTGCGCTATTATTAAAACCGGCTCCAGCTGAAAAATTACATCTATTGATAAAAATGTAATACATATAATAATTTGTAATTAATTATATTGATGTCACTGATTCATGTCTTAATTTTTTCGCGTCGTAAAATTTATATATAAATTGAGGTTACTGAACCAAATTAAATAATAAAGGATGCGGACTTGTATTGCGTCAATTTATGCCCATCTCACGCGTATTTCCAAGTTGTAAGTAACATAGAGAGGCAAAAAATGGGATTTGTTGGTTTTGCTACCTGCTTTAATCTGTTTGCAGGCAAAAGTAGTATAATTATTTTATTTAATATCGCGTTGAAATAATTTATTTTACAAAATTATATATTTTTTATGTTTATTGTTATATTAACCACCATGACGCATTAGAGAAACCTGTTAAGTTATAATAATCAAAATTGTAATGAAAAATAAATATAAAAAAATTAAATATTATGCATAATTTATTTGTAAAATTGAAATGTTTATTATTTAAACCAGAATAAAGCATGTTTTAAAATATTTATTTGCGCTGAAAGGAAATTTTAGTGTCATATCGCTAGTTTATTGTCTCAAAACTTCAAAGAATACAGCATCGAATTGCTTCAAAATAAATTGTATTTCTTTACATTAATTATTTTTATCTTCGATGGAGTGATGAGTTCTAAAGAACGCTCTGTTAAAATTGTTTTTTAAAATTACATCCGATTGATAACATACAAATTGCATCACAATAATATTACGTCACAACCATGTCATCATTTTATTACTTACATGCGGGCGCCCACTCGTGTAATTATATTTTTTAACATAATTTTTCCGAATTAATGTACCGTTAAACCGAACGCACACGGCCGTTTTTTAATAATATTTTTGAGTTAAATTAATTTTCACATGAATATTTTTAGCATAGGCCCACGCGCACTTTTAGCTAAGTTTTGCGTACTAAAATACGCTCGAGTCTATTTAAGTGGAATCACAATATGGCATTAAGCACAATTGAACAATTTCGAATCTGGCGCTAATTACCCTTAACGGTATTGTGTTCTGTTTCGAACCGCTTTATATGTTATTAAACTGTTATGGAAAGTTAGTTCGAAGCTTATATTAATTTATTAGAGTTTATAAAAGTTAACTGCCATTTATACAATGCCCTTTTAAATAAAAATATTATACAGTGAGTGGTTCTTCGCGAAAAGCATTTTTATATGATTATTGGCCAGCGCCTTTTATGAGTCGTTTGCGAGTTTATTTCAATTTAATTGGCCCAAGGATGAATCCAACTTTTTTGATTGTATTTTGAGCAAGCATTTCATATGCCATTTGTGATTTTAGCGGCGATATTCTGCGTGGTCAGCCATAATGACTCAGTGGCCATAAATAATCATATAATTTGTCTGTATGTATGAGTTTTGCTACGCGACTTAATGACGTATTTAGTTGGCATTAAAATATTTTATGAATCAATATACTTTTTTTTATTGAGAAAAAATCTACCCTTCGATTCATGTATCCCAAACCTTTCTGCACTTCAAAGTAACTTTTTGATTGTCTCTCAAAGAAAAGTCGTGCTTTTTGGTCTGCGATACTAGCACAGATGTCGGCTCAAATTTATATGTAAAAGTTTTTTCGATCCGCGGTTTATAACTTTTGCGGTTAGTGCACTACCATCGTAAATCGAAGTCTCGAAAAAGTTTTCACAGCTGCCGTTTTAAAAATAAAATTAACCGAGGGCTTAAAATTTCGGTTGTCGTCTATGCTGCTGAAGTCCGCAGACATTTTGAGATGAGGTCGACGGAATCAATTTTGATCAAGTCTATCTAGCATGTAATGAGCTCGCGAGGGTTGACGTCCTTTTCCCTTCTTTATGAGCCAAATTTATATCATTTGTGTGTGAAAATGTTAAAGTTGAGTGCTTCTAAATTTTGAATTAATATATTAATGTTAAAAATGTATATACATATATTATTTTAAATAAACTTTCCCAACATAAATATTTGCAAAGTTTATGGTTAAAAAAATATGTTATTCATAAAATCTGGCGTTGGCATTCTAAAAGTAAATGAGGTATTTAAAGATTTGTTTAATGATATTTAATATTTTATTTCTTCAAGTTTATTTCACTCTCAAAATGCCATTTTATTTTAAAGCAACCTAATTTTAGATATTATACTCATAAAATGCTGGTAAAAGATATTTATTATCAGCGGCAAAGTTTTGGATGATTCCACATAAACATTTCATAAAACGAAAATTATATTTTATCTGTGTTTAATTGCAATAGAAAATATTTAAATAGTAATATCTATTTTTTATAAATTAAATCAAATTTATATATGTTTTAATTTTTCGATTTTGATTTAAAATATAAGTTAGAATTATAACAAATACAACCTAAATGGCTAAAATATTTTTTTGTGCATTAAAAGTACACACAAATTTTTTCTTATAAATAAACCTGTGATAAAGTAGGAGGATTGCTTTGTAAAATTAAAACTTTTACGTTAGTTGGCCCGTGGGTAAATTAAAGTTTCATTAAAAGCTATATTAATAATTTATTGATAAAATCATTCCTATTATTAAATTTGCTGTGTATTTTTTCAGTATTTTAGTATTTATATTTACCTAATAATATACTACCGTTGTATTAGTTAATTACTCTTATTTAGTAGAATATTTCGTGAAAAACTTAATTATGAAAATAACTAAATGACTTTGAAATAAATACAAATCAAGAAAAGGATAATATTTTAAGAGTTTACTCAAAATATACAATATGCAAAATATACACACTTGCTGGTGATAATGATTCAATTTGACAATACGCTCATGGAAAATATAAATTCTGACATTGAAGATTTAATACAAAAGGTTGAAATACATTTTTTGTGTCGTATGAGCTCACTAAAAATTATTCACATAAATAAGCCATTGACAAAGTACCTCAACGGCTTTGCAAAATAAAAGCCCGTAGAAAATTTTAAGTGTCATTAAGAGTTGATAGAGTATATACAATAAAATATTGAGTTTAAAGCGCTTATTTTTTTTTATTTTTACAAACTTTTAAGCAAGCATTTTTTTACCATTTTATTAATATTCTACCATTGAATCAGTTTATAACCGCAATTTAGTAATTTTTGTAAAAAAGATTTAATTCTGATTCATTATAAAAAATTAACTAAATTGCTTAAAAATTAGTACACAAATTTTCACTGTTAAAAACTGGAAATAGCTTATCGAATACAAATCAGGAGAAGGATAATACGCAAACTAGCGCTTTTTCCATGAATCAAAATTATATGTACACTTACTTTAAAACCTAATAAAATCACCTTTCATCAAAGCTATCTAATATAAAATAAAAATTCTGTTGATCCAAAATAAAAACAATATAGTTAATATAATACAACACAAAAGGTTAAAATATTTTTTGTATCGTATGAGCTCAGACTAAATTATTCACATAAAAAACCTATGAAAAAGTAGTAGTTTGCTCGTGAATATTTCAAGTGTCATTTAAAGCTTTAAAAATATTATAGGTTCAGGAGTTGATAGATAATATAATATATTGATAAAAACATCCACGATCATAAATAGTTTCAGATCTTTAGCTTATTATATCTAAGCCACTAATATATTTAATTTTATTTTTCATTGTACTGTGAACATCTTCTTTACCTAAATATATGTTTGTAGTTTTATTGATTATACTGTATATTGTAAAGTCAAACACCACTTAATTAATATCACATACTAACTATTATAAATGAACTCTCTTACTCATGATTGACGAAGCTCCGTTTGCTTTTACACGTGGTGCCAGCGTCGCTCCCTGACACTCTCCACCACCATTAATCAACCGATTCGCTAACCTCGTCGATTGCCGCACTGTCTGTCTCGTGAAAAATTCCCGTTTGAGGGAAACAAAGCCAGGGTTGAAACAATACCGCAAAGTGGAGCCGTTAACCTCGGTATCAATCTGACGTCTGGTGGTGGACCTTAGAGGTCGAGCGATGGAGACAGATTGCTGAAAGACCCAACGACGAATTCTATTACACCCTTCTTGCTTTTGCCGTTGTTGAAAGGGAATGAATTTGTTTGCCAGGGGTGCGGATCGAATCAATGGTTATCCATGCACGTATAAATAGGCAGCTTGTTTTGTATTGTTAGAAAAGGTGTAGTATTTTTATAAAATATATTAATTATCTATAGAGATAAATCAAATTCATTATGCTTCGTAATTCGTAGAAAATTAGTTTTCAAAGAATATATGAATTCATTTAAAACTCTTAAGCCTTAACCAAATACATTTTATTAAGCTCCTTTTTAGATAGATATTTTAGTAGGCCAATAAAAAATCGTTATCAATAATATATTATTAAGCAATTGAGAACCATATTAAATATAGTGAATCATACACTTAATAATGTTTGAATATTTGTCTTGAAAATGCATGGACGTTTTAAAGAGAACGGTTTTCATTCGTATATTGTATGATTCATTGGTTCGAAATATATTAGAATTTGCTTCGATACTCTGATGTCCGAACTTTACAGTATACTCTTTGATGATAGAGAAATTTGCTATTTCTATTTTGGGCATTGATACTATATTAAAATACACTTTTGTGATCAATCGTTTGCGAGTTCATATTGCGAAACATTTTCCTAAATACAAATACTCAAAATACCGAATTTTCGAAAATTTTGTGCTCATCCAATTTACGCCATTATCAGTTTCAATTTGTGATAGAAAATGAGAGTTTTTTCTCTTTTTAACGATCAGATTCGAATATGTCAAGAAACACATTCCAAATAGCATTTTAACTGATTGAGGGATCCGTAATCAGTAGAGAGCAACTAGGAGTTAAAATATAAATATTTGAGACAATCGTTAGAGCCGATGCATTAAAATATCACGATACTACGCTATTAACGCAGTCCACAAATTGTTTGTAAATAAATTATATATATAATAAATTTTATGCAAATTATATATACGCCTTATCAGCTCCAAAAAGTTGTTTGCAAAATAAATATTTCGCCATTTACGTTGTCCATAAGTTGTTTGTGATAACTTTTAATACATGGAATATTGTGCAAATTACATTTACGCCTTTCCAGCTCCAATTAGTAGTCTTATTAACTCACAACGGCGGATATATTCTGTATAAAAGCCAGACACTTGAGCGTTTTAACTTTGATCCTCGATTTTAATTAGGATTCAACTTTAAGTAAATCCTTGTGACATATTTCGCGGCAACGATTATGGATGATCCCATGGGTGGTTATTTAAAAAAAGAAACGGGTTTAATGCGTTGATTATTCAACAAGGTGTTTACGAATTTAACATACAAGTGTTTTTAAGGAATATATTAATATTAAAAATATATGTAAGGGTTAAAAATCGCATTAATACATTTTTTTTATGTTTTATTACCTCTCATATATTCAACGTCATTATGCCACATGCATTTTAACGTCGTGTTGATGGCGTTAAATTTATTCATGGCTCGGTAAGCGGGCTTGATATATTGCACACGACTTTCACTATTGATCCCATAGAATAAAATATTTTCCACAAAAAAATATAAAAATATAACTTCCATCCTAACATGCATCACGTTTCCATTAATAAATATTCAGAATTTTCATGTTCCATGAAATGGTCATATCCGGTATTTATATCAATATATGTATGTATGTGTAGCATTAACTGTTTTCCAATATCGCATATTTTATTTACGAATTTCCGTTTTGCAGTTAATTTAGTTCAAATTTTGCATTTATATTTACTGTAAAAATATCTTAGAATTCGTGGACTTTTATTATTAATAACATATTCTGTACATAATAACAAACAAGAATATGTTATACAAGCATTAATAATGTTGAAAAGTCAACGGAGAGAGAAACGAAATGGCAGTTTAAGATAAATAAAAGTAAATTAATATCGGTTAACCGAGAAGTTATTCAAATTCAAACGAAATGAAATTGAAAATCAAAATTCAATCGATTACTAAGATAAATAAAAGACAAAACCAAATACTTGTTAGTTTAATATTAATTAATGCTAAAATATGAATCTCAGCTAATACTGAAACTAAGCATTTTTTTATCGAGCTATAATTAAATATAATTTTTAATTTTAATATTTTTTAATCGATCTATTTATCTATTTAATTTTCATTAGCATTTTGTACAAATTGGTATACTAATTTAATCCCATAATAAATGGACAAAAGTAAAAGAAAATATCATTTTACGTTACATAAGAAAATATATGCTATACAAAAAAGCAATGCACTAGGTGCGCAGTATCTATGGGGCGCAGGCTCTCTGGAATCTCGAGCCACGGTTACCGTAACGCGTTATTGTCTTGCAGTGTCTATTTTAATGTCAAATACCATCTGAAGGCATGCTGGATAATGGAGGAATACAATCTTAGTGTTCTGCCCGGTCAAGGGCGGAGCCCAGGCGATGAGCATTTAATATATTAAAACCTTCTATGGTAAGTGGCTTGACTAACCATTGGACTCTCTGTGTAGTATGATTTAATAGAAATGTAATAGCAGGCCTATTTCTTAGCTGCAATATTGAGTGAATAAAGTAGCTCATTATTATTGTTTCTCAATTTTTATCGTGTCTGGGAGATCGAAGCTAGTGATTATTAAATAATAATTCCGATCGATCTTCATGAATAAATATCGTAATGATTAATTGAAATTGTGTTAGTTCGTACATATTAGATATTGAAAATTTAATAAAAAAGAAAATATCTTGTATATGTTAAAAAAAAAATTGGACTCATCAGACATTTTATTATGAGTCATCCCTTATCTTGTCGCTAAAAATTCGCATAAATAAAATACAAATATAAACAATTTAATATTATTAAAAATATTTATATTTAATCTTTATTTATATATATAATATAGTTTAAAATAAACATATGTATATAAAAGATTTTATTTTAGACAAAAACGCAGAGAATATTCAGTATTTAAATGAGCAATTAATTATTAAGGTCATATAAGTAAAATATATTAATACATTTATTTTATTTTATTTGATCAATAATAAATACAATATTTATTTAATAAAAGTGTTGCGGAGGTTTAACCACTTGCACAATTTGTTTTAATTTAGAGGTAACTCGTAAAATCATTTAAAAAAGATCAAAAGTCAGGCCCCAAAAAATTGCGTTAAAAATTGAAAATGTTGTACGAACTACATAATATCATATACGCTCCGAGCCGTTAATCACTAATAAGTACCACTGAAAAATACTCTTTGTTTGGAAAGGATGCGCTATAAAACACACATTTCCCCCTGCGCATAAAACTATCGTTTTTATGCCCTATAGCTGGAGTGGCTATCAGAATCGTTTTTTTTCATTTCGTGGGTTTTGTCATGAAGCGATGCAATGGGCTGCAATCATCCTCATATGTTATTCGTTAGGCTGTCTTGAACCAGCGTTATAAAAAATAAAATAAAATTATTTTATATCCGTTTTAAATGATCTTTAAAAACACATCGTTCTAGTATAAGCTTTTTAGCAATAGAATAGCTCTTGACGTGCTTTCAAAATTTCTCTTTTAACCGTATATTGTTGAATATTTATTCGCACAAATGATCATATACTTCAAATTTTCACGCGTTCGTTCCATCGCAAATTCATATTCAATGTTTTTTCGTTTGCGGATAATTAAAAAAGTATGTTTATTTTAATGATTACTGTATATAAGTATAAAACATTAAAACCATAAAAGCAAATCCATTTTACTTTAAGTATTAATTAGTCAGTTTCATGATTTTTAATTTATCGCTTAATTTAAAATATCCGTATCTCAGATTAAAACAATGAAAGTTAGTCTTAATGGAGAGACATTTAATTATAATTTTGTCATATTGTATTATCAAGCATGCATTGTGTTCCATAATAGAGGAAAATTTATACAGATTCGCAGTTGAAACCATGCAAATTGGCCTAATTAATGAGCATTACTACCTCACCGGTAGCTGCTATTTGAGATAGACAAAAAGCTTTTTTGATATACAGTATCCAACGAATTTGTTTATATGCTTTGTAAATTACAAGCAAATTAGCAGTGGTTCAGTTTACTTCACAATTTTATTTTGTATTTTTCAAAATACAAGATAAAACATTTTTAAGTGATAAAATATTTTAATAATGTGGAAGAAATAAAACAAACCATTTATTTTGTACATGTATGATTAATAATGTATTTATATTTATCTATATTATACTTTCGTCTTTTAACCTTCAGTACAAATATAAGTAGTGCTACTTTATAAAATTCAACAACTTATGAACGATTTAAATCTGAAAAATATATTTTAGATGCATCCTGACTTTCAGTAAAACTTAAAGAGTTAAATCTCACGTGGGTAAATCACCCACAAGCGATTCATCAGAACTACTGTAATTTGTTGGAAAGTTTATCCAGACTTATCTTGTGTATCAATCTTGAATTTTTGAAGATCGCTTACATATATTTATACATTTTGGTAATTATTATTTTTTTATATTTTTTTAACGAATGTGTAATTTTATTTATTATACATTTTTTTCTGGTTTTTCAACGTTTAGCTAAAAATGTTTAAACATTTTTAGGAAAAAATCTTCAGTACACTTTTTTATCTTCGCACTAAATATATTTTATTCTCCTTGAGATGCTTAAAAAATTTTTCGGCGAAATGTTGAGATAAAAAACAGAAACTTATTGCAATTAAGATTAAATAAACAATAAAATATATTTAACCTACGTTAAAAATAATAAATAGTATTATTGTTTATATTTTATTTTCAAAATATTATAATAAAATAACATTGAAAAATATATTTTAAATCATTTTTAATTATTTAAAAAAATTGAATAAAATAATAAAATGTATTAAATACCTCACTGAGAAATATATTCAATTACATTATTAAATAAATATGGCGCGCATTATATTTTCCGTCTCTTTGTTTTTCGACGTTTCGCCGAATATGTCTTTAAGCATTTTCAGGAGAATTACTTGGGTGCACTCTTTTGTATTCACACACAATTAAAATTAATCTTTTGAAGATGGTAAAAGACATTTTCGGCGAAACGTCGAGAGAAAAATTATCACTCAATACAAATTAAAAATTTGTCTATTTATATATATTTTATTTTCGGATTGTTATTTGTCTGCTTTTGGTGTAATGTTCGATTCTAAACATTGTTTATTCAAGTATCTTTCCCGGTCTTTGGCTGCACAAAACACTTCTTCGGCTGTCATCTATATTTCTAAACCATGACATCTTCTTTCTTTCGACCCATTTTTTACCTGTATAGTTGTCAATAATGTATAATATATAAAAGCACATATTTTATACCTCGAATCATGTGTCCGAAGTACTCGATCGCGTCCTATCATGAAGAGCATTTGGTTATTGGAGATATTTTAAAAGCTTGCAATCTCTTTATTGTAATAATTTTTAAAGAGTAGCTTTCGCATCCGTATAAAAGCACTTTACGAATTTAATTCTGATTGGAAGATGTAAGTGAATGTTTATTTAAACATTCTTTATTTACACTATCCAGGTACTGAACGGTCTTAGGAAATATTACCGTGTCATCAGCATATCGAATGTATTTCATTGGCTCCCTGCCAACTTTAATTCCATTTTGTCTCTGGAGTGATTCTTTGAATATTGTTTTGGAGTATAAATTAAAAATAGTAATAGAAAGAACATATCTCTGTATTGCAATATTTACGGTTGTTTGATCTCCCTGCTGATTAATACCAATACAGATTTTTGATCATATTGTATACGATCAAATGCTTACTTAAAATCAATGAAACAAATGTAAACAGGTTTACGAACTTCGTAACATTTTGCATACAAAATAGAACTTATCGTGTACCTAAAATGGAATTATACAAAAAATATGTTTCATTATGTTTTTTCTCATACAAATTATACGAGCATTACAGTAATTGCTAATAAAACCATTTAATTTAAATATGTTTAATTTTTTAGTTACTATACGTAGGTAAAATAAAATATAACAATAAATAATTAAAAGCTTACTTAGGAATCTCTTCATCAAAATAATATAGTGCCTTTAACATTTTTTTATGTAGCGAAAAACGACGTTTCGCTAAAATAGTATTTAAGCATCTCCAGGAGAATAAATAATGTGCACTTTTTTGTTTTTGAATAAATTTAATATTATTTTTATGAGATGCTGAAAAACATTCAGAGCCACCGTAACGAAAACAATTTTTTTTAAATATCTATTTATTTATTTAAAATGTTAGTAAACAATAATGTTTTTTATAAAAAAAATCATACAAATATAACGAATGGATTTTTTAATATTAAAACAAATTTATTTATGAAAATTTTTCTTTGTGAGGCTTTTTAAATAAACATTTATAATAAGTAGCTCTTAAGGCAATTTATTAACATCTTCATTAAATAAATATTGAATATCTTATATTTCTTTACATTTTTTCACAGTGAAAAACTCTTCTCTCTGTTTATATTTTTTGGAATATGTAAAGAATATACGTTAAAAAAATATAATGAACATATTATTTAATTCGGTTCAACCTCATATTAAAAATCAAATTAATCATTTTCTTAGGTTATCTTGTAGCGATAAACAACGTTTCGCCAAAATAGTATTTAAGCATCTTTAGGAGAATAACTAATGTGCACATTTCATTTACGATTAAATTTAATATTATTTATATGAGATGCTGAAAAACAGTTTTGGTAATACGCGAAAGAAAAAAAAAGAAAATATAAAAATTATTATTTATTATTAATTTTAAGATGTTATTTAACAATATTATTTTGTATAAAAAATCATACAAATATAACGAATAGATTATTTTAATATTAAAACAATTTTTACTTACAATATAATGGTTTTCTTTGTCATGCTTTGAAATAAAAAATATATAATAAAATATAATAAGTAGCTCTAGAGGATATTTATTAACCTTTTCATTAAATAAATATTGTATATTTTATATTTACTTAGATTTTTCAACAGTGAAAAACTCTTCGCTCTGTTTATAATTTCAGAAATAAATAAAGAATAAAGATAGTCATTTATTATTTTATATATATATATAATTTTATTTAGTTTTGGCATATATTACAAATTTAATTATATTGAAGTGAAATTGATTATTATAGCTACAATATAGATCTGTATTAATTTGTTAAAAAACACATATTTTATCATACCTTTCTGTTTTATAATTTTTATTTTCTTATCTAATATGAATCTAAAGTGTACAGTTATGGGGTTGTACATTTTTTTTAAGAAAACGCTGGATTGAAACGCATAAATTAAAATGTTTTTCTCATTTATATACTCTCTTAAAATATTTAATACAAATTTAACAGCATAGTCAATACCTTGAATTTATTTACATCTTATCATTTATTTAATAAATCATAAATATTATTTATGTAATTCTTAAATCAATGCATATTATTATTTATTTATTCCATCGCTATTTATTTTACAATTCGGTCATGCAACTGAATCGACCGATGACCGCGCTATCTCTGTTCGTATATGTGACAATTGATACGGTTGCGCATGATCAATCATGATGATATTAATGTTATTGATGGGAAAATTCTTAAAGTATATAGACATTGATAGCTTTTTGTGGATATTCACATATTAAATAACATACCACCACTTGACCCGCGTTCATATTAACCGCCGGTTTATCTTGCGGTCGTCATCTGTTAAACCGCAGAGGCAATTTTCACATATATGCCAGGCAACCATCGAACGCCAGATCTGATAAGAGCAACAACAAAGGGAATCCCTTGGGGAATTACACGTTATAAACAAATCGACAAACTGGTTTATCGGTCGCCAAATCACTACAGCGTACCCTCAGGACTTTTCGTCTCCCGCGGTATTTTCGCTTTCGCTTCGCGGTCAGTTTTAATCCGATAAGTCCGGGTCTCCGTCGTGGTCTTATCGTTTAATGGCCACATAAATAGAACGTCTCGAGGGCAACGAATCCATACCAAAAAATAAAAAAAAAAGATACCGAGAAACAGGTGCCTGAGCTAGAAATATGTATGTTGGTTTGATTTCGTAGAAAGGCAAATTGCTCAACGTCAGTCCTGAAGTTTTTGTTGCACAGATTTGGAGATTGATACTAAAAGTTGTGTGTAAATTAAGATTGGAACAATGCCAAAGGGATAATGAATTGCTCCGTAAGCATTTGAATTATGTTAATCTTTAGCTTTTGAATGCTATCTCAATGTGAATATATCAACTTTGAAACCCTAAAGGACAACTATTCTCAAAGGAATTAAGAGTTGTATTATGAGCCATTAATTGTCAATTACAAGCTATTTGTCATTTTTATCTCGTAAATATTTATTAAAATGTAAACATGCAATCAAAAATATTAAGGAATAGGTGTGTAAAAATATTTATAGAGAAGAAAAAAATATGTTTTATTAAAAACATTCTCACTACCAATGACGCTATATAATTCTCGACATGTTATATTATAAAAATAGGAAATAAAAAAATTAAATAAAAAAATTGTCTGTTGCTAAAGAGAAATTGATTGATATTAAATTTCAGTTTTTAATACAATTAAGAGTGTTATATTATCAAAATCGCATTAAATAAACCAGTTGCCAAGTCCTTCAAATATGATAATACTTCCTTTGTAAATTAAAAAAATTTTTGCCATGAAAATAAACTTTTGAGCAACACTGCGAATTAGCATTTCAAACAATTAATTAGATATTGAATTATTGTGTTATGTAATAATATAAAATCACAAAAAACTAAGCAATTAAATAATTTATTTTAATTTTAATTATTAAAAAGGTTTTTTAAGTTTTGTTAGTGTCATTAGTTAGTTAGTAATAATATACATAATAAAGAAGCAATACTAATTATTACAGATTTATGTAGTCGGTTGTTTTCTATACATAAAATATTTTCACCCCCATTCCAATTGTTACTATTTATAAAACCATTACTTTTACCTTTATCATTATATGTTGCTTGTTTATTTTACCTCACATGAACGATGTATAATATAAAAGTTTTGCTTTTAAATAATTTCGTAGTGTTTGTTTAAAAATATTTACTGTATTATGTATATTTAACCCTTGAGCTGAAGGGAAATGTATCGTTTTTACCTTCACATAAACAGTTTTCCATTGCTTTTTGATTCCTATCGAATTTCGTTTCGCAGAATTTTCACTAATTAGATTGTTTCACGATTTTAGTATTTCAACGTAAATTTTATCGTATAATCTATTTTCAACAACTTCCAAAATTCAATTGGGAGCTTAATGAATACGAAACGTTTCTTTATCTCAAAGAGATTTATTTTACCTTTTAATAAAAGTGTAAAGCCCTGATATCAAAATTTATGAACTAGCACGTGGTTTTAAAGTTTTATCAACATTTTCAGAATGAAAAAAGTATCGCAGAACTGACCCTTTTTAGCAGCTTTCAATAGCGCCATTTCCGCTTTTGTTACGAATTTGAAAGCTCTATAACAAAGCTTTACTCTTGCGAAATATTTTCGCAGTGAATATAAATCACGGCACACACTATACAAAAAATGGCTTCTCTAAAAGTATGAATTTTTGTAGAATTGACAACACTGATTTTCGTAAATCCTGAATCGATTTAAGCTTATTATAAATTCAGTTTTATCATCAATTGCTTATGTAGCTCTCTGAGTAACATATTATGTATGTATAAGTTTACTTATATATACATATATGGCAAATATTATATAAAAAAATATGATAAATCCAATAACTCCTGTTTTTATTAATACTTGAATGCGTATTTTAATAATAATATTAGATATTTTTATAATGAAAAGCTCTTTGCGTTTTATTAAAACGAAAAAACCTTTGAACCCAACTACGTCATTCAAGCCTTAATAATAATAAACATATAGTCAAATAATCTATACAATAACAAGTATATGCAACTTATTTTATAATGAAAGTTTCTCTTTATAAAGTATCAAAACATTTAATTTATTCAAAAAACAACAATGATTAAGAAAAAAATTCTCTGTAATTAAACTTTTCGGCAAACTAATCCCTTCGTTGCTAATAAACAATTAACTAACTTTAAAGACAGGCGAAGCATTTAGGCAAATCGTTAAGAAAGACTAATTTGCTTGCGAATTAATTGTTTTATTGGGTTAGATTAATTAAAAGATTTAGAAGCACGGACATATTTATTATTATTATTTGGATTTATTTTCCTTCTGAGTTAATATTGACTTCTTCTTGGATATTTTTTTAAGATACAATCTATTTTAACCTCATTTATGTTTTATATAATATTTGGTACAAACACTTGAGTGATAAAATCTCTTATGTATAATACAATTTTTAGCTTGAAAATCCTGCAAATTCTTAAGCAATTGATGAAGGAGTTTAAAAACGTTTATTTTTGATTATCTCCAAATGAAAAACTGTCACACAAACTGCAGCAAAACTTTCGTACTTAGAGCTCTTTGGTATGCATGATCTATCTCACTTAATTTTTAAGCCAACATCATTTTGTAAGGATGTAGTTTTAAATAAGCACGAAGAATAATTCTCAAACTTCTACTTGATATTCTCAGTGCCATGGCATTTTTAGGTTCAAAATGCATTGGCAATTGGTGGATGAATACTTCTAAATGATTCAAGATTCTCTAGCTTTTGACAGGAGATTCTCTTTACAATGTGAATCCAGTAACTTAAAAATAATTTTATTATCTGGTACTTTGAGTGTGTAAGAAACACTATGCATCGTTATCACAAAACGGCTATTTTCATAATACGCTTGAACAACAAAACTTCATCGACCCGACTCATGATCGGTACTAGAAACGAAAAATTCTAGCCTACAATATGGTTAGGGTAAAATATATATATATTTTTCTTTATAATCTATTGGAATTAAATATATTTAATAAAGTGCAATCTAATTTTTTCCATTTCAAATTATAATTAGAAATTTTTAAAGTAGAATAAATTTCTGTATAAAAACTTGTTTTTTGCTTCTCAATTACTGTTTAGTTGTTAAAGTAAATTACTCGAGTATTGAAATGTTTATTGTGATTGTAGTAATTTAATTTTTGTGTATTATAATATTTTTACAATTTTATTTTCTGCTTTCATAAAAGTTATTTCACCTCAACGTTAAGTTAAAAAAAATTGTCTTTGTGCTAAATTAATCTAAGCGACATGTTTTGTTCAGTTTATGTTTTCTTCTCAAAGTTTCGCCAAAAATATCTTTCGGCATCTTTTAAAGAATAGCTTTAATAAACAGGTTTTATTTTTGCGTTTAATTAATCTAAGTGACGCATTTCGTTTTAATTTAGTATTTTTTTCTTGACATTTCGACTAAAAAATCTTTCGGCATCTTGTGAAGTATATTATAATTTTGAAATTTCTGTAAATGACGCATCTTAAAAAAAAGATTTTATATATCATTTAACGAGACAAAAATTGTTAGATTTTTAAATATTACTAAATTTTTTTGCGTAGAGTTGATTTTATTATTTCGTAGATTCGCCAAAATATATATTTCACCATCCTCTTAAGAATATCTTTAGTGTATTTTTAGTTTATCTTAGTTCTAAATTAATATAATTGTAGCGTTTCATTCTGTTGTTGTTTTCCACACGACGTATGGCAAAAATATCTTTCGGCATCCTATGGAGAAAAAAATTAAGTGCACATTATCTATATTAGCACAAAAGTAATGTAAAAATGCAATATTTAAAATATTTTATAATTGTAAGATTGATTTATAAATTATTTTTGTAAAAAAATTAATACGATCGAACCAAAAAAAATATTTAATATTTTTGAAGCTGGTTTAATTATTATTTAAAAAATACGAATTTTTCTTTGCGTTTAATTTAGTTTTTTAACCTAGACATAAATTTGTTGTATTTTTTGTTTATTTTAGTTCTAAAATAATTCAATTGTTGCGATTCGTTCAGATGTGGTTTTCCATATGTTTCGCAAAAATAATTTTCGGCATCGTTTAGAGAAAAAATAGGAACTATATTTTTCATATAAAAAAATGTTTTTTATATGAAAAATATAGTTCAACAAAAACAAAATTGTTACAATTGATTTATAAATTTCACACGGATTATTGCTGCTAAAATTTAGGAAGATTGCCTAAAAAAATTATAGGTATTACTTTTCAATAATTATTTATTATATACATTTAATTGATTTTTTTTATTATCTCGACGTTTCGCTAAAAATATTTTTCAGCATCCTCTTGAGAATACTTTTGGTGTATTATCAGTTTATCTTAGCGCTTAATTATTTTCATTGTAGCCTATCGTTCAGATGTTTTCCATAAAAAATTCGCCAAAAAATCTTGCACATTATTTATGTTTTAATTAAGTGCAAAATTAATCCAAATGACGCAATTCTAAAAAAATGTTTTTTTTTTACAAAAATTATTAAATTGATTTAAAAATTCTACGTGGTTAATCGCTCTCAAAAATTTATAATAATTATTTTTCAATGCTAGTTGATATAATATTTTTAAATTTATAAGTATTTATTATTCCAATGTTTCGACGAAAATATCTTTCGGCATCTTCATAGAAATAACTAAGATGCATTTTCTTATTTTTACACAAATTAAGGTAATTGATGCGATTCAAACTATTTTTTTTATATCAGTAAACACGGATTAGCGAAGCGAGTCTAAACAAAGCTTCGGCTTTGGGTCACTAGAATTATTTGATTTTATATTCTAAATTATAATAAGAACAAAAGGGAACTGATGTTTTAAAGAAGTGATTTTTAATGACATCGATTAACGATTATACTCTTAACCGATTTATTGAGCAATACTGAGTGATTTATGATGAAAATGTTTTATCATATAATATTTCATTAACTAGTGTACTTCATATACTTAATTAAATGTGAAAAATTTAAGCATTTTTATATTATTTAGAAAGATGTCTTAGTTGCAAAACATACGCATCGCATATGAACATAAAATAATAATAATCTTATTAGACTTCTCTAACTGCTGACAAAAGCAGTGCGTCTTGGTTTGCATACATCCGGTAGCAATGGAATTTGTAGCGTTTGCTACCTGCTTAAAAAACTGTTTTACACTGTTTGCCACAGTCGTTTACTTTTAAAACAGCATATTCTTTATTTATTTATGGCGTTTACAATTTATTCCGTTTTATTAGCAATTGCGACGGAAAGGAGATATATCGCTGGTTATTGTTTAATGGATCTTGTATAAATAATTCAATGCTTAGCAAAACTACTGTTGTAGTTGTAATGTGTTCAAATAGTTTATAAGACTTGTGATACATTTTATTTATAGTTATATTTAAATGGTGTCAGGGTAACGTTGCTTAAAATATGGCTTCCGTCAGTAACGGATAAGGGCTTCCCGGATGGCGGATTCCATCAGTCTAAGTTACTTCTGCACAGATAAGGACTAGAAGCAAAGAAAAAAACGATGAAAGGAAAAATGACAACACAAGTGTATCAAGATCTTGGCAACTAACGCTTCCCTTGCGTTCACCCTTTGGATTTTTTATTCGGAATTCTTACGCTACATTGCTCATTATGTGATCATGTGCAATGGAGCATTTTAAAAAAGTGTTTCTATTCGTACGAGCACGAATAAATTGTGTATTTGGTCGAAATAAAAAAGTCCTGCTTACAGAGAGCGCTGCTTGAATTGATAATGTTTTTGCTAATTGCTTTCTTTAATAAGTTGTCTTATACTAAGACTCTGCTTTTTTTCTGTCTCTCTTACCGTACTATAGAACTAGTCAAATATTAAGCTTTTGAATAAATATGGTATGCAATATATAACTATTTGAGTTCTATGCTAAAATAAATTAATGTTTCAATATATTTTCATTATATTTTATTACCTGTTCTTATAGATTATTAATAAGAAACTCTTAATTTGCAATAAAAAAGTATATAGGTTATTATATTTTAATGCTGTCTAATTATTATAGCTTTAATATTATTAGCTTAATTTTCCATTCAGTACCACAACAATCGTGGTGAAAGTCTAAATGTACGTTTGTGTCATCAGTCTTGTGAGGCTTTCATTTGTATTCAGAAAAGATACGCAACATGCACGAAACGTATTAGCAGGTTAACGAATAACCTGAAATGTTAATATATTATCTGATGTATCTATGATAATGCCTGAAACGTGATGTTACAAAAAACTATCTAGAGGCGTCTGACTTACTATTTTTTTATATATATATATTTACATATATAAATATATACATTTTTTAGTGAATCGCTGAGCTTCAACATAAATAATAAGCTTTATGGTATCAAAATGTGATATATATTCCATAATCACCGGTTAGCTGATGTCTGACGTAGATAAAGGTCAAATTAGATGTTTCAATTTTCAATCTTAAAAAATATAATTTTAATTTTTAATATACACAAGGTATTTTCTTGGATTAAATTTTAATAAACCAGGCAACCTCAGTCTATTATATAGCCAATGTTTATATAAATAATAAATAAATACTACACAACGAATATATAGTATAATATATTAGATAGACGAGACTCTGTTGGATACAAATTGCGTTATTAACCACTGAGCTACCCGTACTAAAGTATTATACACTGAATATAATATAATAAGTTAGCAAAGTGACGTTCATTCACTAAAATTTACAACCAGCATGTGGGTTGCAAATTTGGCATAATACCGTTGGGCAGTAAATCAATACCTAACCGTTTACCTTTTGGAGTTTTCGAAAATATAATTAATTTAGTAAATAGCAATTTGCCCTTTAATTGCATACTAAATGTTGATAAAAGATTTAATTTGTTTTCGGTAAATTGGTATTAAATTAATTACGTGGCAAAATTTTTTTTTTAACACTGCATATTTTACATTAAAATATTAAAAATTACATTACATTATCAAATTAAAAACGTGACCAAAAATAAATGTTTTTGTTTTAATTACAAAAACAATCAAATATTTACTTTATGAGTTAAAAAATTATAATATTTTTTTAATTACAAACACAATAAAATATTTACTTTAGGAGTGTAAAAAATTATAATATAACTTATGACACTTGAGCAGGGATGAATATTTTTATGCACATCGGAAAAGTCAATTATGCGGAGCGCGTATCACTTAAATAATATACTGGCTATTTGCGTTCTGTACGATACGCTTATTCGTAGTGTCCTTAAAAATTGTCTGAAGTACTCTTTGTTGTTAAAGAGAATTCACATAATATTTCTGAACTATCTCTACAAGAGAGAGTACGATTTGCATACGTATTTTTATCCCACTATCCTTTTGATAGCAGCGTTGTTGTATAGTTCATTGCAATATCGGCAAAACGTCTACTCAATAAACCATTTTGTAATGTTGCTAAGAGCTGGTGTTGACAACCCGTCAATTCTTGGTGAATTTTGTTTGCGAACTTCAGAGTGATCGCGTCCCTTATTCTTAACAGTTGCGGTCACGATGCCAGCGCTCGAAAACACTCTTTTTGCATGAGTCATCCAGCTTCTTAACATGCTTGCCAAACACAAGGATATTTTCTGCGTGAGCTATGAGGAGCTGTAAATTATGGTGCTCATCTATTTTAAGTATGCACAATAAATGTTTTTTTTGTTTAATGGCCATCATGATCATATTTAAAATAAAAAAATAAATTAAAAAAAAAATCCAGTTCAAATATTATTACATTGTGAAACAAAATCTCTTTGAGTTAAAATTATAATTATTACATAATGCTTTACTTAAACATATTTATGTATATAATCAAAGTACTTATTTAAATGCACATATCTCTTAAAATAATTCCATATTAAATAGGACTTAAAATTAAAAAAAAATCGATAGAACAACCTGAAAGGCAGAAAAAAATTATAATAGAGAAAATTTAAAATTAAAAAAATTATTATTTTTGGTTGCTATATGTATTATATCGTATCGTCATTAAACCGTTTTTTTTAAATAGAGTTATAAAATATTTAAACTAATTAATTGTCCAGTATGATCTGTAATTTCGTTTCAAAGCAGATATAAAAAAATAAAAATAATAAATAGCTTCAAAATCTATAATTTATAATAAGTATTTTATATAAATCACAAAAAAAATATCTAGATATATGGAGTATAATTGTTCTTTGGAACACGAAACTGTTATAGTTTTTATCATTTCCATCCTTTCTAAGTAATAGACATTGTAAATATTATATATCGACCAAGCTTTAAATACCCAAAATGTCTGTTATTTAAAAAGGATAACTTTGCTAAAAAATATTAGAAAAAAGCAATTATCACTTATAAATATGATTTATAAAAAATGTTACAAATTGACTGAATAAATCCAAAGTAGCTCAGTATTATATTTAATTCTGATTTTTTAAATAATTATTTTATCCTTTGCTGTAATCTGATAGGCGTTAACCCAATGCGTTATAACGGGGCAAGTATGCAAGTCAATTTGACATAATGAATACTATTATTAACCACCGGACTTTTCAGCCTGGATATCGATTACTTCTATATAAATAATTAAAAATTAATATGTGTATTTTATTATATAATTAATAGATGCACCACTTTGCTGCTAGAGCCAATTTTTAATAATAGCGCATTTTTATAAATAAATTTTTTAGTCTGCTGCCGTGGTTCGAACGCGCGACCTGTGGGTTACCAGTCTAGATTTTTATGGATCTGATCTGAACTTATATGTATATGTTTACATTTAGATTATTATATTCATATTAAAAAAATATAGTACTTAATTTTAATGCTAAAGTACAAATTACTACAATATATTATTTTATCTTAGCCTTGTTAATTAAAAAAATATATATTTGCCAATTGACGATCAATCGTGCCTCAAAATAAAAGCACAGGATTAAGAGGCTTTTGTGATTTCAATCGCTTAATACAAACTTTAGTTAGAAAGGAATATATAATACTTTGAACAAAGTTTTATACTGTTACATAGACCTTGATTCGTTGTTCACCTTCCCTCATCTCGTAAAGTGCTTTCTGGTGTTTTTTCACCCTTGTTCTTTTCAGATAACCGTCTAGCAAATGTTGGATGTTGCACTATGTATTAAGTGACCAATTAAGCCTTAAGTAGACGGTTTCTCATGGGAGGAAATGATATTATCTCATAGAGTCCGAGGGTTTATGTCATTTTAAAGCTTTGCGCTGTAGTGAAAGGACACTTTGCGACTACGGGTAATGTGATATTGTTTATTTTAAGATCGAGTATCGAGTTAGGATTAATAAAAGGACTTCATGCAAATTAAAAAAAAGAATCCACTTTAAAAGTAGCTTAATCATTGCTCACCAAATATTCATAATCATAAAAACTCAATCATGACAATTTTGAATATAAGTTTCAGTGGCAATTCAAAGTAATAAGTGCATAAGTTTACAATCAAAGCTTCGTAGAGTAGTTAGTAACTTACCATTCAACAAAATTACCTTTACTAAGACTGGAGCTGAAACGCTATCACCTAATTGTGCAAAATTGGATCGAGCATTGTGCCAAGACGATAAACCGAGGTGTCTTTCTGGAACTTTTCCAGATCTTCTTGTCTTATAGACTCGACTCTAGTTACATTTTTAACTTGTATCAATGATCACCGCTTTGCATGTATCTCGCGAATAAACCGTCCATTTTTCATCTAAATCGCTCATTTCCGTCGTCTATCATCGGCAACAAAAGTTATTACTTTCGTTGCTGGCTCATGACGACCGTCACGGTATTAATTTATTAGCTCTCTTAACGAGCAGTCGTAACTGGTTAACTAATTGAATGTTTCAGGAATTGATTATTCAGATGCCCAATTTGGATGTTAAAAAATGTATAACAGCACGAAAGCAAATTAGCTATCGGGTTGATTGAAAAATTATGGCAATTTATGAAAATCAACGGAGTTATTAATTAACTTCATTGTGAATAATTTGGTCCGCATTTAGTATTAGATATCAGATAATTGAGAACATTGCTATAATTCTTAGAACGCTAATATGTAATTGTCCATATCATAAGATGTGAGTTTATCTTTTCAAAACCCATTGAATCTTTTATTCATTATGTGAATTTTGAGACTAAAGAGATGTGATTTGTCAGCCAAAAAGGCAATGGAAAAGCTGGTAACGGTTCATATATGTATTGAAAATCAAAGAGATTTCCGTGCCGTGATTCGCTGACATCCTTCTGCTCGTCTCTGTGATCAAGTGTCACATATTTTATAATACTGGTTCAAGACAGTTTTGGCAAATCGCAGATAAGAATGATTTTGAGCCAATTGTATCGCTTTTTGGATACACGCCCTAAGAGTAATGGTTCAGATGTCCACTCCGGCGATCGCTAAGCAAAGGGTAAAAGAACAGTAGTATTGTGCGCTAGGTAAAATGTATTTTCTAGCTTTCACAATTAATTTTGCGAGTTATGAAATATAATTTAAATAAGTTTATAGAATTTACAGAATACAGAATTTAATTTGCAGTCAACTCGCGTCGTGTTGAAAAAAAAACAATGTAGCAAATATTATTAATTTACCCTTTGCCCCCCCCCCCCCAAAATATTCAAATTGCCTCTTCAGTGGTTGAGAAACACTAATCAATACCGTTTCTCTTCAGGCGTGAACACGTTTAGGAGTTGTGTTCAAGAAGCGATGCAATTGGCTCGCAAACATCCTCATCTGCGATTCACCAGTGCGGTCCCAAGTCAGCATTATAAAAATGGCGACACGCATTATAAAATGAGACGCCACAGAGTTACAGCAGCATTACGAAAACACATTACGACAATCCCAGCCGACAATAATACAACTTGACACGCCAATAAAATTTTCTGGTTTCTAAGATCTGCTATTTTAACTCCACCGCCAGATAGTGTTATCCACGGATCTCTATATTTGTGGTAGTTTATGTGTGTAAAATTAATTCTCAATAGTTTTTTTGGCGTCTATTTGGATGCAAAGTCACACTCTTTTGGTCAAAAAACTCAGGTATCATATGCTAGTTTGTCTTTTGTTTTAAAATATGTTTTTTTAAATATGTTTTGTATAGTCTTTTGATTATGTTCATAACATTGCAGGAATACATGTTATGATGCTCTGTTTTTTGAGACTAGTTTGGCCGTGTAATGTCTTTTTTTTTAAATTTTTTTCTTGCCTTCTATGACGTGATTCTCGTCGGGCCGCTTGTAATCAACCAACTATTCGCGGGCCGCATTGCGGAAGCTTTATCCGTGACATATTACAAACATGGAAATATCACATAACGTGACTGCAATAATACCCATTGCCTATAAATAAACCCGCGCCCTATATCCGTCAACTTCATTCAATACTCTTAGACGTTTCCATCTCGACGTTGACTAAACACGTTTTTATACAATAATGAAATGTCTATTTTTATTGAAGTTCAACATTCTAATGGGCAAATTCCACCTCGTGTATGTGACGCGACAAACCTCGGAATGGCACCAGCGATAAGTACAACTTCAAAGGTGGCGTCTGCGCAATAAAAACAGGGTTAACGTTAAAGGGATGCCTAGCGGGGGTAGATATATTTATTGTCTAGTTCCGAATAGCTTTCGTTGCTTATTCTGTCAGAGGAAAGTGTCTGACATTTGTCTTTCGGAAGATAGCAAGCAAAGCCGCTTCGAGACTTCCGGTGACGTCAATATACGCAAAAGCGGCATTTTCCTGTTTTCCTACTGTAGTGTGATGTACACGAAATAGAAAAGCGAGACAGTTAATTTTATGGTGTAATCACATTTTACTTTCAAAGGGAAACGTTTATACAAGCAATACACGTATTAGGGCAGATTTCTGAGGGAAGAATAAATCCTTTAGGTTATGTATTAGATTGTTTTATATGAGATATAAATTGCTATATTTCTAAACTATTATTAATCAAAATATACTCCATTTATAGAAATGATCTATTGCCAACATTTTAACAATGAATGAATGCATTGTTTTTAAAAATCTTAAAGCTTTTATTTCGAATATATTATTCTAAATGTTAAAAATAAAATAATCTGTGAGGTAAAGGTCAGAGGAATATAGGCGATGAGGCGCAAATTCCAATCCTTATTGATTTAATCTTGCAAGAGTGAAGCATACATTTTTCGCATTATCATGAACAGACAAAAAACGGATGTTTTATGGTTATTTTTTTGATTTTACCACTATAAATTAGTCTAGCCTGGCTTAAAACACAAATCAATAAATAAATTCTGCAAAATTCTATATTATCAACATAATTATTTTCGGATGTAAACTGCAAACATAGTCTTGATCTGTTCCGATTATCGTAAATAATCCATTTTTCATTGCAGATAATGACTTTTTTTATTCAGTTCGTGCGGTACCCATTCGTCAATTTTTTTGTTTAAATTTTATACTATTGACTTTATAAAAACGATTTTTTCTCGTCAGTGTAAATAAAAAAATCGCGTAACTGATAAACGGTATACATGAACAGTTTCAAAACACTTTTTATTTTTTTTGTTTATTTCTTAAAAAACGAATATATATAAAGGTTTTTTAGCTATACAGTCTTAAATATTTAATTACGGTATGACAAAGTTATTAGTTAATCATAATTTTTTTGATTTTATTAAGCATTTTACAATTAATTTTGTATAGAAAAACAACAAGTAGTTAATATTTTTTTAATAAAATGTTACTTGTAAATTTGAGGCTTAATTTTTACTTATCGGTAGCAGACTTAAAATATTTGTAATCTGTGTACATATGTAAATGTATAAATCAAATAAAAAAGTAATATTCAAGTCCGCAAAAAGGTAAAATTTTTTTTTTCATAAAAGCGGTAATGGGCGGCAAAGATTTTTATTTTAATAACTTTTAAAATTTATCAGTGTATGGAGATATAAACTAAAATAATTTAATATGAAAATTATTAATGGATATGTTTTTTTCTCGTCGGCATTATTCTGAGAAACATCCGTTAAATCAGAAGTACTTGTATAAGAACCGTGGACAAAAGATAGTGTCGGTGCCTAAATGATACATTCTATAGAACGACAATGTTGCTATTTTTTTTATTGATTTTCGAATCACTGTTGCGAAAATACAGTATCTATAATAATATATATTTAGACAATGACAAAAAGTCTAGTTCCACCCCGAATCATTAAGATCAGCCAAATAGAGGAGATTTGGAAAAAACGTTCAACTTTATATACTTCTAAAGAGTGTATAAACCAATCTTAAAAGTAAAATACTTAAAGACATACCAATTTATGATGAAAAAATCAGTCTTTCAAAGATAATCTATGTTAAATAGTGATTTGATATTGCTTCATTTGCGTTTTAATACAAAATAACCTAGACTCTTGATTGACAGCCAGACCCACAGCTTATCCGATCTTTGTCATTGTCGCACCTGGTAAAGCAATGTCATCACACCGATTAGTTCTTGCTGCACAATTGCGATTAGTGACCGCCGCGCCGTTTGAAGCTGGTGTCTCGTTACGTTACCAAGATGGCTGCGGGCCATCAGCTGTTCGCTGCGACCTTGCCGCCCGGCACTGACCAGGAAAGATGCCAGCGGCGGTCAAAAGCTGACAGCAACGACATCTCTCCAGTCGGTTAATAATAATCGCCGGCGGCCGTGCCAAATGTTTACTCGGTGATGTTTGAGATTATTTTTGCGCAGGAGATTCTATTTATTTTTTACACCACACTATGCCAACTGAGGTTTTTACCTTCGCTCGAGGCAAGCGTTGGGTTCAAGATCATTCAAACAAATGTAAATTGTGTTTGTTTTGGGATGCATGGATCGATTGTAAATAAACAGAGATAGACGCGTTGTTGTTTTAAATATCAACCCATGGATTCATGTTTAATAAACATTAATCAAAATCATTGTCTGAAACTTTATAGCTTTTAAGAATTCTGACTAAATCATCATGGTACAGATTTAATAACCTGTGTTAAACTAAAAAATTGATTATTGAGAGCAAAATAATACTTCGCCCCAGTGGCGTAACTATGGGGGGGGCGGGCCGCCCCGGGCGGCACTTGCTTGGGGGCGGTTTATTTACCCATCATCTATTTGTTTTTGTATACAGCTTCAGCTTTTTAGTGTGTTGTTTAAATTGCATCATATATTTTGTGTCACAATTATTATTAGTATTCCAGTACTTTGTTGTACTGCAAGTAGAAAAAATACACTTAACGTTATCTGAATCTGTTCTTATCGGTAATCTGTATATTTTTTCTTATTGTCACATTATCCTCGGATGATCTTAATATTTTCCTCCATACTTATTTTTGATGGCCGAAATAGCCACTGAGGCTACAGATTTATCGTTCTCAGAGTAGACTATGAATTATTACGAACACCCGAAATAATTTCCAGCTATAAACAACTGATGACCCATCGCTACCTTCCTTCCGACTCATAAATAGAGATTCACTCACGCGCCATTACCACGTCGCTCCCTTAGGATAGGTTTTGATTCTGGGCACAATACAGGCGAGTGGCATTGTCATAACTGCTTTGATGAAAGACTAAAAGCAGCGTCTATTGTTTGAAGTTTGTCACAGGTCTCACGAGGAACTTTCGTTAACCACAATGGCGGTGAAAATTGCGATTTCTGAAACCTCGGGTTTAATCGCTTTGATATAATTAAAGCTATTTAAAGACATGTCGTAGGTTCGTTATAAGATCATATCGTTGTTAGAGTTTGAGGTTTAAAATAGTAAAAAACGGTCTCTTTGTCGTCAAAGCGAATTTGTATTACAATAGAGAAGCAGTTTTTAGTGCCTATATTTTATTTAGACCGTTTTAATAATTTATATAATTTAAAAGTAAGAACAATGTATATTGAAGCTGTAGTCAGATACTAGATATGTAGTTATGTAGATTTATATTTATATACTTACACTTTTCTAGCAATTGAAAATGGTATATCGATACCGAAAAATATGATTAATGCACTATATACATCACCAATCTTGTCGTTACTTGGCAAGTAACCAAAAAGTGGTAGAAGATGCTTTGTTTATTTTATTTGTGCACTCTACAAACGCATTTTTCAAGCTGTTTGAACCAACCCTATATGTATCCGTTTTTCCATTTTTTACACTGTACATTAAATATGTTTATTAAACAATTCTTAAATAGTAATATTTATTCTAAACCAATAAATAAAATCAGACGGTATGTGAGTCAATTGAATCGCTTTTTCATAAATATTTGTAGCTATATTTTTAAAGTCCACTATTGTTAAAGCTCTCATCTGATGCTTGTATTTCATTTTTTTGTTGTTAGCTTTTGGCAAAAATAATACGGGGTCGTTGGCAAATTTCCTGAAACGGAACGAATCCAGTTTCGCCGTTTTTCAACGCAGTTGCCAAAAAACCGTTTGGAAGACATTCAACGGCAACTTTGTCTCTCCTTTCACCCCAGTTTGTTTTTCAACAATGGTTGACACAGCTTTTTTTAATCAACGACACGTGAGGCAATTCCGGCTCTGTTTGTCGAGCGTTTTATGATACGAGCACAAAAAACGCATCGTTGAAACACTTCAGAACCGAGTTACAATAAGTATACTGTAAAAATATAACGGCATTGATTTTTTTTTGTGAAAAACACAAGTGGTCTCGAGTTTGGCGAAGCATGAATGTAGAAAAGTTTCATCTCATATGAAGCATCCTTGCAATTCTACACAATCCTTGGTAAAGTTAATCTTGAAGTATATAAGTTTATTTTATTTGTTTTACAAAACTTATTTCATTAGTTGTAACTAGGGATTTCCTTTGTGTTTAAATGAATAGATAACTGTTAATCGAATAGTTAAATAAATGGAATATTTATGTAGTGCGATAGACTAGCGGTGAATAATTCTTAAAATAAATTAGATCAAATCTCACATAGACCACAGTATTTTTCAATTTATGTTGCGTCAGGGAGATCTAAATTAGTAATTATCCGATCGATCATCACAGATTATTTTAATCTCACGGAAGTACAATCGACATGCATATGATTTAATATAATAAGAGCAGAGCAGATTAGTTGTAAAGACTCGTTTCGTTAAGCATAAGAAATCAATACAGTTGGGAGAGCGTGGTCCGTAGGGTCTAGACTGATAACCTAGAGGCTACGGGTTCGAGCCATGAGCAGACTCAAATTATTATTAATAAAAATGCGCTGCAAAGATAAGTTAAACATAAGTGAAAGTACAATTGTATTATTTATGATAATTAATAGATTCTTTAAAATTTATTAGACGGCAAATATAATATGAAATAATTATTTATTAAACGGAAAGATTTAAGTAACAAAAATAATAAAATAGTGAAATAGCGTTATTATTTGTGTCTTAGTTAATTATATATATATATATATATATATATACATCAAGTTATTTAATTTTTAAATTTCACATTGGGTAATTTGATGTAAATGTATTGAATGATATCAAATTTTTAATAATAGCATTTAAAGGGTCAAGGCTCGTTTAGCGATATATTTGCAAACAAGTTTATTTACAAAACCCTCGTATAATCCAGACGATTCAAGGATGTTTAAAGTTTAATTTCATTCGAACGTTTGCTTCCTGACCGGTGACGGAAGAACAGCCAGAACCGGAAGTACGACTTGGCCAAAGCACTTTACGACTCGGCGATGCCCTCGGAATTTTAATTAATTCATAAGAAAGCAGATTATGTTTTCTTCCTTCGCAAAACTTCGGCGGAAAATTGCGCATTTTGCGCCATGGGAAAATGGTATCAAACGCGCCTACATAAATCGACGATAATTATATCTACGGTACGCACTCTAATTATGATCGAACCCTTACCTATAAATACACTCTCTCTCTCTAATGCTTTTGTTCGAGATCGTAAGTTGAGTTTTTTATTTCCGCATCTCGAAGTCTCATCACAGCAGCAAACAATCTAATTTGGTCGAACGAGATCCACTCGTATTGGTAGAAAGGTTTTTCAAATTACACTTAAGTGTAGCGCCCTTAAATGAATCAACAGCAAAGGTGTATCGTTGGAGAGAGTTTATATTTTAAACTCAAATGCAACAGTTTAACACTTGAAATGAAATTGTGAGAGACGACTTAAGTTAGATTGGATTAATAGTTTAATTGAGTTTGGAATGAAAATTAAATGACAGTTAAAAACTTGATTAAGCGAGCGTTCTTTTTGTGTTCCATTTCCATATTCAGATAATTTACATTTGTAAATTAATCAAAAATACAAAATTAAATTAAATTAAAAAAATGTTGAAATATATCAAATTTAAAAAAAAATCGATGGTTTTGTGTTTGATTAAAAATGAGTATTTACAAGATAGTCTACAAAAACATAATAATTATTTAAATGTTAATGTCTTAAGAAATGTTTAGATTAATATAAAATATAAAAAATACGTAAGTTACTATTATTAATATTATTTTAAGGTTTCTATGGGGCGGTGTCAAAAATCTGGCAATGTTTGCCGATTTTCAGCTACGAGTTTTAAAGTACGCTAGAGAGTCGTTATCGCGTACCTTTTTCTTACCCGTCGAGGCTAGAACGTTAGCGCTCAAGAACGCTTCTCTTGCACGAGCCATCCAGTTTTTTTAAGAATTTTCTAAATACAATGTTTTCGGTGATAACTATGGGGAGCTTATACGAGGATTTATTATATTTTTCAATTTAAAAATATGACTACCTCACAAACATGTCTGATATTATTATTTTTAATTGTTTATAATACTTGTTATAAACTTTATCTAATAAATATTTCTGATTTCAAAAGTTCAATAATAAAAACAATTGTCGGTCTTCGACTATTGTGAAATACCGTAGCTAGCGAGTGTGCGAATACGGGACGCTCATTTTTTTCGTTTTAGATATTATTTTAAAAGCGTTCTGATTTTTTTCAATTTAATTTTAGTATTTATACAAATTTTTGTTTGGCTGTATTATTATCATCTATATATATTTTATGTTTTTGATTCGAGGCAGCTCTACCGAATCACATGCGATAATCTTGATGGTCCAATTGCATCTCTTTTTAATCTAACCAATAAAATATGTTTATGCCTTACAGTTAAACTGTATGGTAGTCACTTTCGAAGATTGTTAATAAAATAGATAGATAACAACAGTTATTTATGCGCAATACTTACGCACTTATTCGGGTATTTAAGAGTGATTAACACCTCGAGATAAATGTGCTAGCCCGTAAAATCATGCAATAGTTCAGCACTGATTTTCTTCTCTATCCATAGACTTTATATTTTCTTTTTATAATGTATGAAATTGTTGTTTGAATGACTTCCTAGTTACCGGTACAGCTACTTGGGACACTTACAGATATTTTTTTCAGTGGCACCTGAATATGTCTAATAAAATACAATTTATAAGAAAACACGAAACAATACGATGCGATTTTTTAATACTTATATATTTAGCATCCAGATACAACCAGTACATTGTGAATCTAAATTATTAAAATAGTAATAAATATAAATTTTACAAAAATTAAAAACAATTATTGATTGATAAAAAAATAATAACCCGCTAGCATAAATATAACAGTGTACTGTTTTTATCTCATTTTTGTAAACTCATCGCAAATTTTATTCTCATTTTCTGCATCGATAAATATTTAATTTTATCTAATATGCAGTAACTTTTAATTCATATTTTAATTCAATTAATTATTTTTTGAGTTGAATTAAAAATTTTTGTGTGATTATCCTATATTGTGCTATACAATGCTTTTATTTTGAGAAAGTTGCAGCCTTGAATATTTTTAATCACATTAAAAGCTCATTTTGTCATATTTTCTCTTGGAAACGTGTCTTATTCATACATATCATATTTTTGATTAATTGATATTTTGATCTTCGATATATGTGTTCTCAATTATGCACAGATAATAATAATAGAAAAAATCTTTCTTAGCTTATTTTTTTATTATTTAAAATCATCACTACTTTATTAAAACATTTATAGAGACACAAGTGCTTTCAATCGGAATAATAACATATTTTAATATATACAATCGTGTAACGAGAGGGTTAACGTAAATCTCACATTTTCTTACTTGAAAATCGCATTATATCCAACTCAGTCGTAGTAATATGAAAATGCGGTTACTGGAATGGATATTAAATCGAGATTGTTGAGCGCACAACACATAAAAATGTGCAAAGCTGTGCATAAATTGAAAAAAAAACTACTAGTAAGGAGACACTGCTTGGGGGTAATAATTCAATTTTATGGCGAAGCTCGTATACTCACTCGTAAAACGGTCTTCACAAAATGATTAAAAAATATTTTAATGTTAAAAATATTTAAATTTCTTAGAATTTTAATCTGAGCATCTATTTATTTATTTAATACAATGGTAAATGTTGGCGTTTAGACAAAAGCTGCAGTTCGCTGTGATGGTTAATTTGTTTTCATTGGATCTTCTACTTTTCTTTTTGCAAGGTAAATTGAAAATTTATTATAAACGCTATGAATTTGTATAAATATTTATGAAGCATGTATTTAAATTAATAATAATAAACGTTGCCTACTATTTATTTTAAATAAATACTAAAAAAAAATATTTTATGGTATTGATCAAAAAAAAAAAAAATATATGCGACTTAAATATAGTATATATTTTAAACATAATTTATTTAGACATATATAATACAATTGAAACTAATAATAAATCCGTTCTATTTATATCTAACGAGATTTACCAAGAACATGTATGTATATGTCTTCAATTTATTTGCTTCCTCGCTGTATTTTCCTTTGCTGACATTACTAATAAACTCTAAAGTAAATCGAGTAAAAAAAGTCCTATACTGCCTTTCCGAAAAGTGATTTTTTTTCAATTTATTTTTAAACTGTTTTCGTACCCGTTGAAAGATTAACGATAAGTGTGGAAAAAACACTAAGTAATTTAATTAGAATGTTAACATGATTATATTAATTAAGAATGTGTTGATCCTTTTTTGAATGAGCTTGTTCAGACAGTATTATAAGCATTAAAATTTATGATAAAAGATTTTTAATCATTTTATATATTACTTCTATACAATGCTCTTTACGTACGCTAAGCCGCAAAGTACCCTGATCTGGTGAGACACCTATCATTTTTATATAATATATAATTGGTAATCCTGAAATCAATGTGTATAGGGCTTCATTATTGTGCCTTTAAAAGCTGTTTAGAGCAGAAAAATCAAAATTGATTATTATTAGTTATTTTTTGAGGTCAAGTTGTAAGTCTGCCGGTTGATACCGGCTTTTTTTTCCGACCCCCAACTGAATTATATTAATATATGCAAAAACATGGTTCAATTAAAATGGCTTAAGAGATTTAAACAATTGTATATAAGTGTGTATATGATACAAAAACATTACGATAAATTTAATATTTATATTAAATTTAACACTACAATATATATCTCACGACTTACATCTGGGATTACACACGCTTTGCCATATACAGATATATTATTATAAGGGTAGATTCTAAATTTCTGAGCTGCTCAAAATTCCAAATGTTTTTATTCATCGCCACCGCTGGTGCGAGGACAGGCCGATGCTCAACTCTCGGGACGATGTCTAACTCTCGGAAAATAGGACGGTAGGATGAGTTAGTAAAATTTGCGGTCCATGGTTCAGCTCGCAAAGGTTCGGATCACGTCGCCGACATGACGCGTGCGAATGCGGTGTGGGATGAATGTTTTATGAGGGGAGAAAAAACTTTTTTCTTATGGTTCGCAGTTTCAGTTTACGCGCTATAAACTGAGATTATTGGCGGAGCTTTTGGGAAATTCGATTTTAGGAGAAAGCTTTGGGTTCAATTTGTACTATGATTTCTTAACTTTGTGATGTATTTAAATATAGCCCATCAACTTGAAAGCAAGGGATATGGATTAATCAATATTTCGGCAAAATATTTTTGACATCATCAGGAGATTTTTATTTTTTTACATCGCACCGATAGTTTCTTAATTCACACTTTAACTTGGTTTTTATGTGAAAATGCGCATTAAAAGACTACATAAAAAGTGTATAAAAAAATGAGAATCTCTTGATGATGGCAAAAATATTTTGTCGAAATATAAACACTGAAACTACAAGGAAAAACGCGATCTAAATTACGTAATTATAATATATATTTGTATATATGAGTTGCGAATAATTCGTGATCATGGCCGGAAAATCACGGCCGAAATATAGAATATGCGAGATTTCAAAAAAATTTTTTTTTATATATATATATATATATATATATATATATATATATATATATATATATATATATATATATATATATATATATATATATATATATATATATATATATATATATATATATATATATATAATATATTATATATATTTACGCGATTTTATATTTAAAAAAATAATATGAAAACCTCCTGATGATGCTGAGATAATCTTCAGCAAAATATTGAGAGACTCATCCAAAAAAAGATAAACGCGAGAAAACACATAAATACAATTTTTTTAATATATATATATATATATATATATATATATATATATATATATATATATATATATATATATATATTTTATCACACAAAGAGCTCTATAGACTTAAATCTATTATTTCAACAAATTTCGGTCTTGATACGTAAGATAGACAACTTCAATCTACCGTCTTAATATCCTTTGATTTAGACTCCATGTATGTTACACTTAAGGACCGCGTACACGATCCAATTCTGAGGGTTATTTATTTAAACCGCTCGAGCGTACTCTGAATGTGATTTGGTAAATTTTCCGCTTGAAAAACAAATTTCAGGAAAATCTAAGAGATTTTACTACATATTCCGTGCATTTTCCTTCAGAGACAGAGATTCGTTTAGCTGCAGTTGAGTGTAGCATTTGTGCCGACATCGGTGGTTTTCTAAGCGAATTTACCATTATTATACTTGAGACAAAAGGAGGGCCCGAAAAGAGTGCCTCATTGTATTTTCCTTCAGTAAAACTACCCTTATGTATAGATGATGATGTGTCTTTTTGAGGACACTTGTCGCGCTTTCATTGTTGCCAGTTTTTGCGGATGACAGTGACAAAAAAGCCAATTAGAGGCATTGTTAACAATATGCCCTGGAATTAGTTGTATCTAAGTATGTTTTGTCATCATACTGCTATTAAAAAGATACGGGATCTTAGTATTGCCTATTTTGTTACATATATATATTAACTCATTATTAAAACAGCACACAAAATATTGAATTATATCTTTAAATATTTAAAAAAATATTTAAACATACAAATAGCTATTAAAGAAAACATTATTGGGTCTGACAAGCTAGCTAAAAGGCTGGATGACTCTTGTAAATGAAATGTTTTCAAGCGCTGACGTCAAGAACAAAGGTCGTAATCGCAGGTTGAGAACAAAGGTGCGGCATCCATCTTCATTTCCGATCCTTAATTTTGTTGCGACTCATGCACAGATGTTTATTTTTTGTTTTTAACATAGTTGAAGTGAATTTTTTTGTGAGACTTGCGTTTATGCTGTATAAAACACATTATTTTATGAATCAAAAAAATAAATTATACAAATTTATTATAAAGGATGCGCTTACGAATAATATAAAATAAGAGCACGTGTCATTCTCATCACGTTTTGATTGTCTGTAAGTCGCTTAGACTGAGAGAGTACGCGATCTGCGTCGCGTCATTTGGCACTTAATCTGGCGGCTATTGTGGCTGTCCCTGCTACAGTCACAGAAATAATTATAAATTTTATTTTATTTTGCTTCTTTACTAATGCTTAATCCTTGTTCAATAAAAGTATAATATTTTTAGTATAATAACATTAAAAAATCTTAAATTTTGCTATCCTTAAAAAGTTTCTCTCATAGTTTGAGCACCACTATGAGTGCTTTATTGAATAAACGCTACACTGATAATGTAATGAATTTAAAATATATAATGTATGTATTATGCAGTAATTATATTTTTATTATTCTGTTGATTCTTTTACATTTTGCGTGAATTATAAACTTTTGAGAAGTAAAATTGTCTGCGTTCTCTTATTAGATATTAAATTATTTTACAACATATAAATTAAGTTTTAGATGCACGCATTTTATTTATTATTCAAATGCATCTCAAATTCGTGGTATAGTGACATCATACATTTTCGTCGTCACGTAGGTCAAACGTGTAAAATATGTATGAGCACAGTGTAATAAATTTAATAAAACAAACCATTTAGTCAGTCGGGTGAAGCTGAGCTCTGATTTTGAAAGTATATTTTATGAAATAATACATTTTTTATATTCAATTGTTTGTTTTGTTATTTTTGTTGCATAACAACGCCACAAAAACAAAAATATATTGCTCGTCGCACAAATATCAATTGAATTGGATCGAACATTGCAAGATTTACGTGGAAGCAAACAGCCATTCGGTGGTGCGCTAATATTATTAGCAGGTAATTTTCGTCAGTCATTACCTGTTATACCACGTTCAATACCAGCTAATGAACTGAATGCGTGTTTACAGCATCAAATTTGTGGAGACACGTTAATACATTTAAATTGACGACAATCATTCATACTCAATTGAAAATCGATGCTTCTGCAAGACGTTTTGCAAAATAATTATTGGATATTGGAAATGGCAAAATTGACGAATCAACAGACTGCATTAAATTACCAACTGATTTTTATAGTGTCATATACTCAAAATTAGAATTGATTAAATGCGTATTTCAAGATATATAAGTAAACGTGTTATATTAGCTGCAAAAAACGCAGATGTAAATTTTATTAACATCGTCATTTAACATGTGTTACCAGGCGAATCATTTACTTATAAATCAGTAGATACTGTTATGAATCAAAATGAAGCAGTAAATTGTCCAACTGAATTATTGAATTCACTAGATTTAGTTGTATTGTCACCACACGTCATAAATGTGAAGATTAGTGTTCCTATCATTCTTCTTAGAAACGTTGATCCACCCCGTCTTTGCAATGGTACCAGATTGGCAGATCTTAAATAAGATCTAGGTAAATAAATCAATCATTTCAGTTTATTTAATTTAAATAAAATTAATATTGGATTGATATTGTACATTTTATTGTTTTTTTGAAATATATAGATAGCGTTAAAGCTTAAGATAGAAAACACTAGCGAAAAAAATAGCGATAAAACAGAAAAAATGAATTATTTCGCACAATTTAATTCATGTCATAAATTAGTGAATAGAAATCGAACTTCAATTTTCTATATTAAATTCATATACATTTATACTCAAATTTAGCAATAGCGAAGCATTGTGAGTATGTTAGTTAATAATAAATTTTAGTTATTTTTAACTATAAGATTATATTATTTTTAAACCTGTCTAAAAGACAATAATTTAATAACAAAATATTTTTTTGTTATCATTATTTTTTATCTCCTAATATTGTCAATTTATAGTTTATACTACAACTTCAAATATTATATATTTTTTAGTTTGTTGGTTTTGCTACCTGCTCGCTCGGATATGGTATTTTGGGGTCTTTAAATTGTATCCTACGATTGTTTTTAAGAGCACAATTTTTTTTAATATTTGTGCTGTCACATTTATTGAAAAAATAGTTGTACACATTAGTCTTGGTTAATATCCTACAAGCGCGCGGTGAGAATCGGCACAATATTTTTCCGACCGCCTTATAATTGTTTAAACAAAATTTTTAAGTTTGATTTTGCTGACCTTGCAAGCAGTTATACATACAGTAGCGTGCAAAAACTCATTAATTTTTGAAATCATTAATAATCTAGGATTTATATGTAATCCTTCATTGGATTTTTAAAAAATTATAAATAATTTATTTGCAGTGAAACTATTTATAAAAATACAACGCTATTTGGTTCACAATTTAATTTGTGTAAAATAAATAATATCATTGCATCAAGGAAAAAATGACTAATCATTAGTTTCAAGACATTTTCTAAAATGTTAAAATATGTGCAATGAATCAGGTTTGAGTTACAAATAGCTACACTAAGATTAAGAAGTGCTTAGTAATTGGCGTAAAAATGCTTATTAGTGAAATATATAATAACCTGTCAAAAAACCTGTTATTAACCGGAATGCTTGAAAAGGTCCAATCGATACAAGAGCTAGACTGTTTTAGATTTAAATTGAATGGCGCTCTATCATTATATTTAATTTTTACGGATCAGATGGTTACTAAAAAAAATCTTAAAATAGCTAAACTTATTTAAGCAATTGTGTAAACATAGAGAGATGAATGATCTGAGGGTGCTTCTTATATTCCGGAATGGAATGTATCTATTTTATTGATGGAATAGTGAAAACGGTGGATTATAAAACTGTCATAATATGTTTTTATCTCTTTGCTGAAAATCACACTTAAATTAGATAAAAATAGTTGTATTTTTTGTATTTAATTAATCAAAACAGTAAATTTATTAATAAAAGAGAAAATAATTAAAATTGTTGTTTTGATAAAATATTTCAGAATACTGTTTCTGGAATAGTCCTTAATTAAGGAGTTAAATTATCTTTGGACTATTAAAGGATAAAATCGATTAGACAACTCAACAAGCAAACAAAATTTATTATCGAAATAGCGTAGTTAATAAGCTCTTAGACTGATAAAAAAATGCTACGGGTTCGACTGACATCAGCAACTTTAATTTTTATTTGTAAAAAAATACGCGATTATTAAAAACCGGTTCCCACTGTAAAGTGGCATATATTGAATATAAAATATATAGCATTGATTTCTTGTAGATAATACTTACTTGCAAATATTATTAAGTCTGATGGACTTACCCAGTATGTACAGATTTACCATTGGTTAGGGTTACAATGGAAATTAAAAAAAAATATTTTTAACAAATTTAAATCATGAACTTGTTGAAATATTTTTCGATAAAAATATAAAAAACGTTGTGATATTTTTATTTACTAATAAAATAACCGCTTATAATAAAGACTTTATCCTAATAATAATATGTGTACACATGTGTCTACTCTATTTTTAATTAATAAGCCTTATTTTATTTTTCAGAAGGAGCTTAGAAAGCACTCGGAGAGGCTGTAAGTTATCTTAATTATATAATTATTAACGCGGAATAAATAACAAAATCCATTAGTGTAAAGAAACAGTTCACTTAATTCGCCTCCTTATCTGAATAAAACAGTAATTAATTCCACGCAGTAACCACTTAAACACCACACAATCGATAACCGAGATTCTACGACTAAATTGAATTTTGACACGTAATTGCGTAAAGCCAAACCACTAAGTTATATTTCAACGTCATATGCAAACTTTGTATATACGTATGTATACTTCAAAATCCATAAAGGACTAATATTTGCAATGCGAGAGTAAAATATCAATGAGGAGATAGTATCGAATTTTGATATATGTATTATACTTACATATATCAAGCAGTAACATTTGTATCATATACATATGTGTTATATTTTATATATACGAGGTTCATGATTTTTTGAATATGTATTACATATTACAATGCTTTTCCAAGAAGGGTTTCTTAGTTTTTTTTTTATCTTCTCATACTTTCGATATAAAAAAAAATAAGGTCAAGGCGTGCCAATGCGAAATTTATACGAAAAATATTATTTTTACATTATTCATATAATAACGAGAGTTTATTCTCGTTTGGCAGGTTAATGCAGCGTGTAATGCATTCATGATTGTCACAAAGAAAGGTTTGCCATATCAAGATATTTGCAGGATTAAAATTTCCATATTTACAAAAAACGACTGAGCCTATATTTTAATTTAAATTAAAAGAATCGTATTTATTATCATATATATTTTTAGTAAAAATATATGTTACACTTAACAGAAATATATACATTGCCATTTTTATAATACAAAATGCATAGAAATAACTATGCATTTAATCAGCCGGTCCTTTTAAGATCGTAGGTAATTGCGTTTCGGAAATCTGATTATATAATTCTCTTTAACGGTATAATATTCGCATTTTGAGTTTAGTACAATAATGTTTAATATCACATATTTACGATTATATATGACATAACCTTGAATTATATATGTCAAACTTCTTCCAAAGCATACTAATGTTTTACCCGACAGTTATAATAATAACACGAACGTGGCATAATTACAAAGATTAATTGAAACCAACAAATATGTCTCGTGTGAACATCACTGCAGTGTAATATCATATATTTTGATATTCCCCGCATGTTTAAAATGTTTTACGCGATTTACTTTTAATGACTCATAAATAATAATAATAGAAATTTTGCGAACAAATTGTTGTTACCATATAATAATATTTCCATATGACGTAACAAATTCAGCTGTAATTTCGCATAGGTGCTATAATATTTTTATCGCAGGCGTTAAGACATAGGCATAGGAGGAGGGTGAATGAATGCCTTTGAAGAATTTACCTTGGGAAATGATGAGCGCCTTGGGATTACGCCTTAAGAGAATTTGCTATCTAAGTCCTTCGCATTTTTGGTTGTAACGTTCTCTAGATGCTTCGCCTTTAGAATAGAATGATTATTGTTTCTTCTCGTGGTGTGGCAAATTTATGATGTCTTAGAATGATGCTCCTAGAAGTTTTTCCAGTTTCTTACAAAGTTAAAGAGCTGCTTAAAATTATCAATTTCAAACCAGCATCTCATGTTATTTAACCTTAAAAAGTACTTTCATAATTATTTGTTTTATATTAGTGTCAAGGTTTCAATAATGACATTTATTAATCGTCAAAACGATGATCATATTAAAAATTAGCAGAGCACCCACAACTGCACAATAGCCACTCAAACTTTCAAAACCAGCAATAATCGTAAATTAGCTTAGTATAAAAACACAACCTTAAAAAATGTCGAGATATATGCATAGAAACGATATTTTTACAATATATCAAATTGTATTATTTGTGTGAAAAACAAGCTTTTGCCTTAGGATGATTTGTAAGTGTGGTTAGGCCTTAATGCGACTGGCTAATAATTAATCTCATCTCACATTCGTCTAGTATAAAATATCGGTCACATCACTAATTGACATTTTAAACATGAAGTTCGTTTTTGAGAAGCTTAAATTGCGTAGATCCCTAGGACCAAAAATAATTTCTGACTAAACATAGAAGGGTTAATCTTCTTGCCTCTCTGTAATAATTTTCATTTGTATAAAAGTCACCCGAAATTACAAAAAAGTGGTTAATTGTGTTTCGAAAACATTAGACCGGTCGTCAATGTTTGTTATACTTATTCACAGATATATTTACAATCACTGTCAGTAAGCGCTAGTAGACCAACAACGCGGGTTTGGTCTGCATCGTTCCACAATTGTTCTTTTATTATTTTCAAGAGCAGTGACAAAATCCCTCGATTCAAAAATCCATTTTGATGTAGTCTATACTAAATATGAAAAAAAAAACATTTGCCAAAGTTTGTCATAAACTATTTTTTTTAAAGTTAAACAACTAACAAAAAATAAAAATAAAAATATTAATTAAGTGATAATTTAAGTTAATTTCACTAAATATCTAGAAGCATTGATATGTTGCCTTTATCCTCTAAAGTAATATGTGCTTTGGCATTTTATGCTTTTATTTAAAAATAAGGTTGCTTGTATCGTAGTCACCGATTAGTGGGTTAGTCTAGTTTCGCAAGATATTTTTATAATATTTTCTGGTACGAAATAGTTGGTATTTGAAGGCTAATATGCAATAATTTATCATTAATATTAAAATATGTATTATTTATTATTTTTATAGTTTTATTTGAAATGCCTTGTAATTAAGAAAAAAATTTTATAACCGATGTTTAGTCGAAATATATATTAATGAGTCATCTCTTATCCCGCCAGCCCGCTACGCTAATAAAATTCCGTGTATATCTTGTCTGTGTCATATATATATATGACACTAACAAATCCAGGGATCAGTAAACATAATCACGAAAATTTCGAGACAGATTTTTGTCAAGATTGATCGATTCTGTACAAATTTTAAATGTTTAACGCTTGTATTTAAATATCAGGCTGTTTGCTTCGTAGTCAATGATTAGTGGGTTTGTCTGGTTTCGCGAAATATTTCTATGTTTTTTTCTGGTATGAAATTGTTATTATTTGAAGGCAAATATGCAATAATTTAACATTATTATAAAAATGTGTATGATTTAATTTTTTTATAGTTTTATTTTAAATGCCATATAATTTAGAAAAACATATTATTACCTATGTAAAGTCAAAATATATGTTAATGAGTCATCTCTTATCCCGCCTGCTCCGTATATTTCTGGTCTGTGTCACATTTATTTATGATACTAACGAATCCAGGGATCAATAAATATAATCACGAAAATTTCAAGATTGATTTTTGTCAAGGTTGATCGATATAGCCTCTTTGTATATTTTTAATTTTTAATGCTCGTGTAGAAATTATAAATAAGCACTTGTAAAAGCATCGATTCTAGGAAAATTCACTGACTGGTACATTTGTCGAATGGAAAATTCACCGATTTTACAATTGATCGCTATGATTTATAAATAGAACAAATATTTTTGACAAAAATATATTTATATTTTATGTTAATTATCCATTCATTATTAGGATTATGTTTTAAACTTGAATTTATAGATATTTTTAAATAGAGTAATATTCAAGTACAATATTATTATTGGCTATTAATATTAAAGATTATAAAAAAAGAATATTACTTTCTAGCATCTTGAGAAAGTTTATGGTTAAATGGAAACCGTGATTTTTTACTTTAATAACAATTTAGTTATAAATATTGAATATCTATTTGAGATATTTTATATGTTTATAATTACGTTATTTTATATATTCATTTAAAATAAATTTTATTTTACAGTATACAGACATATATATTTAGTTTGATTTAATTTAATCTTTATTTATATTAAAATATATTTTTATTAATTATTTTAATTTTGATATCTTCAAGCGTTGGCTCAGTTGTTTATTTATTTGTAAGTTTATTTAAAACCATATTATTTATCGTTATTATAATTATAAATTATTTTAATCATACATATTAAAATTTAACAATATATTCAATACTAATAACTAAATTGTTATTACAGTAAAAAATCATGTTTCCATGTAGCCATGAACTTTCAAAAGATACTAGAAAGTAACATTATTTTTTTATAATCTTTGCAATTTTAAATCTCAATAATATTGTATATAAATATTTTTTACTTTAATGCGCATTCAGGATTATATTTTACAAGTATAAAATGTTATATCATAATCCATACAATGAATGGATAATTTACATAAAATATAAATATATTTTCGTTATTAATATTTCATGAAGGAATTACCCATATTGAACTATAAAATTTGCCTAAACGATAAAAAACTAAAACGAGAGAAGTTTACAAAATTATGGATTAAAAAACGATAATTTAAGAAGGGTACAATTTGGTACAATCTCTCTTAAACTTTAAAGTAAAATAATCGATTTAAACTAGCACTAATTTTATTTGATTTATTATTATCCATATATTGATTTCGCTTTTTACGAAAAGATATATATATGATAATAAAAGCTCATCACAATTGTAAAAAAAGTATTATTTATGGGACTAAATATCAATAGAATATTATTTTCTGTAGCAGCAGTTAAAAAGCATTCGCTTTTAAAGCCGCCTGTATATACATATATTTAGAGGCAATTCCCTGTCTTTTCACTACATTGAAACTCTTTTCCACGAGAGGGCAATAACAAAAAGAATTTTATCTTGACAGCAGCAGAATTACGAATGAAAAATAGCCTAGCTTTTACAACATAACCCGTTTATTGAATCCAAAGTAAATATACACAACGATACGCGCATACACATGTAACTTAATACCTAATACAAGCAAAAGTCTGGCAAATCGAATTTTTGACAGGCAACCGTTTTACACACGTATCGCATATCACACGAAAAATGGCTAAACATATCCATTCGATGGGATTAAATTAAAACGTAACAATATTTCATGGAAATAAGTCTCTCAAAGCCGCACCGAAAGCTCAACAAATTTTTCTGTACAAAAAAAAACATAGGGGGTAATAAATCAAATGTAAAATAACTTTACAGCTAATTTACAGACAGCATATGTGTTTCATTTGGTTTGTTTGTTTTAGAGGTATAACGTTTACTTTAATACCCCATTAAAAAGTACACAGCAAATATTTACCCATAAAAGCGTAATTAACAACCTGTGGAATTTATATGAGTTTTGTAGCACTAGAAAGGCCGGATAGTATCCCTAAGGTAATATTAAATAATATGTGACTAGACACTGTTAGCAAAGTAAAATACCTGATAAAATCACATATGTAGAGATAACGCGTTTCTTATAAAATAATTACTTTTTAATAATCGCTAAGTAGTAACTATTATTTTTTATATGCTTGCAGATATATTTTTTATATTATTATTTGTATATTTGAGCTGCCTTTAATACTTCTTTTTTCACATCCAATCTCTCTCGAAATTTCAAGCATGAAAAATAGCATCATGTGATTAAATCCATTCTAAATTTAGAGGCTTCATTTGTATCAAACAAAAGTACATACAAAAAGCATTTATTAACTAAGCGACGATACTTTGCTTTGGTTTAGTCACGTAGCATCAGTACGTCTGAGAAGATTTAATCACTTCGAAACTTTTTCTAATATTTCAATATTCAAGTTAATGAGGAGAGAAGCCACAAGCTATTTAATTACGATCTTTGGAAAGACCGCATAGTCAAGACTCTAACAAAGTTACCTTCAAAGTTTCCTACTGGAACACCTGAGGCAACCGAGGCCGAGGACTTAGTAGTGATTTCACGTGAAAAACTACGTTGACTAGCAAAATACGTACCTAACAGCCGGGACGTTAATATAATATACGTTGAATTGTCAGGTATTACTATTATAATCCAGACAGACGATTCACGTTTTTTTAATCGATGTTTACGTGAACTTTATAGTGAAAAGCTTTCAATGTTGTAAGAACGTAGTTGATATAGTTTATTATTTCTTTTACCTTCTTACATATTATTATACCACATGGTATATAAGAAAGAAAAATATCAAGATCAGCTCCTCATAACTGGAAATACATATTATTATTTGCCACACAGACTAGATGTATTTTATCGTCTCTGAGCAATATTTTATTACATTAAAACGAGTCTTGTTTATGACTAGCAATTCATTTTAATCGTCTAAAACTTTTCTGTTGTACACTAAACACTCGCTAATAATAAATGAGTTTCATAAATGATAACTGGACCGTCTTTTCAAGTTGTTCACATTGAGGAGATTCTTGCCTCGATGTTGACGTGCTATTGAAGTTTAGTTTATTTTTAGCAGCAAAACGTTTTTAGCACTGGCAACATTTTCGACACCTATCGCGAACATGTATCTGAGCATTCACAATGTTTCGTAATGCTTGCACTAAACTCTCTGGAAGTTGTCCGAACCGAAGTTAAACTGAAGTCGAAGCGGCCACACTGTCGCGAATTTCATATGCCGTCCGGACTGCGGCCGTGAATGACGTCCGGACGGCGGTTTCTGTCACGTACAGCCGACATATTTTCGCGCGATAATCGCAATTTTTAAATTTTCATATTAAATAAAATTAGGCTACTGATAATTATAAAAGTTTGTGTGGGCACTCTCCAATACAATATCAGTGAAAACTTTTCGGTCGTAAATATTCAATTTACGCAAAAATTTTGTCGGCTTTTGCAAAATGCCATAAGGCATAAAAATGATACTTCAGAATACGAACACAACATCTGTGACTATCCTAGAATTTGTCGCCATCGATTCTAAATAAGAATTCGTTATGATGTGACATTTATATAAACCGATGTAGGAAAATACATAAGGATATTCGAAACGATTTTTTTTAACAAAATCAAGTACCACTAATTATTTTTTAATTATTTAATTTTATATGAAAAAAAATATAATAACAATATCCGTTAGAAGAATATACTATCAAAAATATAATTAATTCCTTTTGGTGCCCTAAAATATTCAAAGATGTCAGTAAGAGTCTGTTGAAGTCCCCGATAAGCATGTGGTTACTCGTTCTATCTCAGTTTGCGAAACACCATATCATTATCTCTCTCACTGTCGTGACTTAACATGCGAGAGAGCGAAAGGGGAAGTATCTCACCGCTCGCGATCGAAAAAGCAGCTCTGACTTCGGTTTCTTTGACTTCGGTCCGTTTGCCGACAATGTTCGGATGCGCTTTCAAAAGCTTTTGACGTGAATTTTTGACTTCTGAGAAGTGATAATTGTTTTTTGCGCTCTCCTGTTGACAAAAATTTGGTTTAAATATACTTTGACCAATACTCTTACATCAGAAGTACGCAGTAATATATTTTTATTAACGTAATTCTTATCAAAGCGGGTTCTTAGATCACCAAATCAAAGGTAAATCCACCGGCCGGTCAGAATAATAGAATATCGCAAAAAATTGTTGGTCATTCAAATATTTTCGATCTTCCGAGAAAGTTTGTATATTTTAAAATAAGATCTAAGTATCTTCTTTTATTACTTCAGCAAAAAGAAGGCGAGTTCGAGTGTTAAAAATTTATAAATAATTTTTTATCATTCCCAAAACCCTATTAAAACCTTCTAAGAAGTATACACATTAGGCTCAACCCGTCGATGTTATGTAGCGTTATATAAAAGGCAGTGGTTGTAAACATTTTATTATTATTCGTACAAATTAAATTTTATCTATAAAAAAAAACCTGAAAAATTATTAAGAAATAAGCATTTTCGATTTGCATTTTTCTAAAAGTAACTTTATGAGTAAATCGGGTTGAATTTTTAATAACTAATTCTTTGTAAAGTATCACAATAAAATAGGAAACTCAATAACAACTTGTTCTAAAATACGTCAAATGTCGCATTTTTCCTAAATGATAAGGATGACGTAAATATATTCACGATTTAGGGGTCACATTGTAGTTTTGTAAACACGTGTCAGTTATGTTGATCAAGTATACTGATTTGTTATGAAAATACTTAACGAGATAAGTCTATTTATATCATATAATAACTTCCATGAATGTGTTTCAGTATTATCATTCTGTTATTGGATATACGTTTAGAAAGAAATTATAAATATACGTTATTTATATTTATAATATGCGAAATTTATTATTCAATACCATTTTTTATTAAATGTATTAAATCAAGTACTGTTGAATACAATACCTATATTATATGCAGATTCTTAAATTTATGTCGTAACACCATTTCTTACAATATTCGGTAAATAATTGCCACTTTGAGTAAATAGTTGATAACTTAGAAAGATAATATTCAGATCAATTATCGTCCTAGTATCAAAAAAGTATTAAAATTAATATTTTATCACACTTCAAATAATATATAAAAAATAAAATTAGCTTTTCGCGGAACTCATTCAATGACTAAATAACCACATTTCTGCTAAATTTAACATAAAAATAGTGTTAGTGCTAGATATTGAAATAGTATTCGACACTATTTGGCACGAAGACCCTAAATATCATTTACACATAATTCGCTTTTGTTTTGCTAACTAATACATAAAGATGTTTCAGCAAAGTGCAAATATATATTTATCTATTATATCTCTTTTATTGAATCTGATGCTAGTTTTTTTCTGTAATGAATTTCAAATACACCAAAAAAACATAAATTAACAACTAATTGATAATAACATGCTTTAGTGATTTATTTTAAATTTATTTAAAATATTATTAATGATTTAGATCATAAGATATAAACTATGCCATTTCTATTTTTTTTATTAAATATTATATCAGTGCTTTCCAAGAAAAACCCCTCAAGTGAACAGTAGAACGTACACGAATTGGATTTAAAAAGATACGATAAATTGAATAAAAAATAAAATACTACTTTCATAAATTATGGAAAGGATTGGGAGATCCGTCTGCTTTCAATGAGTTTCGGCGAACAGTTCAATGATCTTTTGCCATAGGGATTACTTCAAGATTTGTCAGAACGACATAATTCAAATTCCAAGTGCGCTACTCAGTTCAAGCTGGCATTTAAAGTATTGCTGATAAATTATTAAAATATTTTAGATCTATTTTTAATAAATCTCATTATTGATACTCCGTATCTTGGAATATTTTGGAACAGACAGTTCCTGATTTTATTTTTAAAATAGTGAAATTAACCTGTTTGTTCATCTAACGCGCATGTTTTATCTACCTCTCAATATTGAAAAATTCTCTACAGATATATTAACAATCAATGTTTGCAAACCTTGGTGGACCAACAGCACGGTTTTCGTCTCACGCGTCATCTTTCATAACCTAATTATTTTTTACTATGCTGACTTTTGTATTTGGCCGTAACTCATTGTTCCTTCTAGCGAAAGCTAAGGGGATTTTAAAGCTACAGACAAATACATGGGGGCGTAAAAGTAGAACTATAGTTTTAAGACGACTTCTTCGCGTCAAAATCAATGAGAGGCAGCGTCTAATGGTCGGATATAAGACTGGCGGATCTCAAAGCCAGGATTATTTGCTGGCAGCTTTAAAGTCTTACTCTGAAGTTAGTGAGCTATTCATGTAAGCAAATTTGCAGAGAGAAAATCAGCTGATTTTTGAGGTCGGTCGACGATAATATTACTATCTCGTCGATCGCCCGAGTAAAATTCTAAATCAAAAATAAAAGTGTACATCACAGCTAGTGAGTTGCATAAAAAAGTACTCTTAATTGTACACAAATTGGACGAATATTATTTAGCCATTTATAATACTTAAACATATTTTTTTTATATATATCAATTATAGAAACACATAACAAGTATATGTTATTATATTACATTTTAATACGCGTTTATTCTAAATAAAATCAAGAGCTTTAACTAACATTCTGTAATTTTAACTGTAAATTTATTTATAAAATGTTTTGTGCATCTGTTTACTTTTTGCATGTTTGTCATGCTGACAAACACTATTTAAGAAAAAGAGCTTTTATTTACATTTTATAAAGCATATCTCTTTTATCAGTAAGTTGTAAAATCCTTCATAAAATATTTCGAGCAACCGTATGTTTGGCGTGCTGACATACTCTAGTTAGCAATTATTAAATACAATAAACAAATAGCAAAGGTATGCCTTCTATTTCAGAACAATGGTTAAATATTTCATTTTTTTACATTGCGCTTTTAATGACATCTAATTATTTTTAGAGTTATATAATAATTAATGTATACAAATGTAGTTATATACAGATATTGGACACTGATAATGCTACAGAATGGATACTTAAAGACCTTTAATTTACATTTAAAAAAAAAAAATCAGAGTATCTCGCAACTGTTAATTTTTTTGCATGTTTTGCATGCTGACAAACTCTATTTTAGTAACCGTTAATGCTTGATAATCTGCTATAATCGAAGAAAATTATAATTATTTAATAATTACATATTCATATGTTTATACATATGTGGAAAAAAATGGTAAATATTTATAGATGAGCATAAATAAAAAATCTTAATATGGCAATGCAAAAATGTTTCGTCTTTGTCTCCCGCTTTTAACCAAATCATATAGTGTTTATTTTATTTTATTTTATATAGTATTGTAACGCACTTGGTGTTACTCGTCTTTTATTAAATCTATAGATATATAAATGTATAATATTTTTAAATATGCTAAAAGTGTTACTCAGTTAAAAAAATACATGTCATAAATTATTATTTCCACAAAAATTTATTACTTAGAGGTCGATCGTATTTTTTCCACCAGTCAAATTAAACCAGTAAATGCATGATTGATAACCGCTTTAAAGATATTACTCTTACGTTTTCATATTCATATATACAGGCATACATATTTTTGTGAATACTTGCAAATTCCCTTTAAGCGTAAACGCATAAAATCGAATTCAGAAATAAAACGGCATTTATTTAGCCATATTCGTTTGCGAAAGCACAAAAAGACTGAGTTTAAGTAATAATATGGTCCATCGCGTGTCTTCTTTAAAGTCCCCCAGAGACCGGATCAAGACATAGTTACTTGTTCAGCGAAAGTTCAAAATGGCGGAATTGTTCCGGCTCGGTCGGCGTAAACTCGCCAAGTCCGTTCAGACTCTGCATTGTGTGCAACTTTAGGATTGTTTTCCTCTTGTTTTATATGTTTCACTCTCTACAAAAAATACACAATGGTTGCGAACAGTTCCAATTACTCGCCGGTTGCTATTTCTGGCACGTATCATTTTTTTTAACGATCTTAATATATTATTTTATCCGTGTTATCTTTTTATTATAACCAAATCTTGACGCTCGTCGGCGAAATTGAGAGTATACTTATTAGGTTATATAAATATACGGCGCCGAGAAATACCCAACCAGAAAAACAAGGGCAAATCGCTCCGAACCATTAAGATGCCTAGGAAAAAATATGACGGCAAAAAATGCGAAAATGTGCTATGAGAGGGAGAACTTCTCAGATTTTTGAGATGAAGCGATTACACTCGAAAATGTTACGCAATTTCACCCGATAATATTTATTATTGCAAAGAAGTAAGTTAAAAGTAATGTTATCGATAGAAAATCAAGGGAAAATATATAAAAGTTTAATTATTGGTTCACTGCAAAAATTTTCTACATTATTATTCAGATATAAAATATAATTGAATTTTATATATATATAATATTTTTAATAATATTAATATAATATGCTCTTGTGTGAATTACAATCGGTAACTCGAGTAACATTATAATCGAGTTTTATTTACAGATCCTAATTAAAATTAAAAAAAATATCAATATGAGTTATATTGCTTTTTTACTTACTTTTTTAAAGTACTTATGTACAATATAAGTGATTCATCATTGTATGTGCAATATTTATTTATGTATAAAGACGCACTTTATATGATATGTGTCCTAAGAAATTTAACGACATTTGTGTGTTTTAAATATATAGTTAGGAGAAAATCTACAATAATTTTTTTTTGATATTTGTATTAATTAATATTTGATTTAAAATATTTATAAATAATATGAATTTCCAACTAACTTATATATATACAGTTGTTGATAATTTTAAAGTCGTACAAGTCTTACCACAAATACCACAATTGAGATTAATATACCATTGAGCTACAGAATGGATATATAAAGAGCTTTTATTACGTTGTATACAAAATATATATTTTTTATTTTAAATTGTAAAAAGTTTTGCATAACTTAATTTATTGTATGCTTGGTGTGCCGACAAACACTTTTTCGCTATTAGTTGATTACACTATATATAACCATATATATTCCTTTTTTTATTTTTTGTGCTGACAAATACTATTTAGCTATTATTAAATACATACAATAAATAGCAAATGTTTTCTTTATGAAATACCTAAAAAGTGTATTTTATTTATTATATAGTATTTAATTTAATAGATTCTTTATTTGTTAATAAATTTATAATACATTTTTTATTCAAAACAAGTACTTAATCTAAGTTATAACCTTAATCTATAATATTATATTTTCAGTCTCCTAAAATTATTATCTTAGTCTAGATTATTAGGGTAATTATTCATAGAGCTTTTACCTTCAATCTATAAATTTAACTGTATAATACTTTGTAAAAAAATTTGTGCATCTGTTTACTTCTTACATGTTTGTCATGCTGACAAACACTATTCAAGAAACCATTCATATATTATACTGAATTAAAAATAAAAGATTTCGAGCAGCTGTATATTTTTGACATGGCAAACATTATTTAGCAATCAAAACAATTGTTAAAAATTTCAATTTTTTTTTTATAGCGGTTTTTATTTTTTTTCTATTGCAAATTAGAGTAACATAACAATTGATGGATAAAAAGTGAATGTATACAGAAATTGGAAAGTGTATTTATTTTTATAAATACATATATTGTTAATGCTACAGAATGGTTAGTAAAAGACCTTTAATTTACATTTTTCAAAAAACAAATTGGCAAATTTGTTATTAAATATATATATTCTCTCAACTTAAATATATATTCTCTTAACTTTCTGCATTTTTGGCATGCTGACAAACTCTTTTTAAGTCACCGTTAATGATTTAAAATGAATTAGAACAAAAACTTTTATTTTCGTTCTATAAAGCATCTCTTATTAATAAATTGTAAAATTTTAAAGAATTCGCGCAACTGTTTACTTTTTGTATGCTTAGTGTGCTAACAAACACTATTGAGCAGTTAAATCATTCACGTTTGGCTTAAATTTCAAAATAATTGATAATTATACCATATTTTTTATAAAGTGATTTTTGAGATACCTAAAAAATAATTTTATTTATGTATAAAATTATATTATACTTTTAATTTTTTGCATGTTTGGCTTGCTGACAAACACTTTTTAAGTAAACGGTAACGCTACATAATAACTAAAAAAGCACTTTAATTTAAAAATCATGTTGCGGTAACGCAACATAGGTTACAAAATATTTTTAATTTAGATTTTATTTAAGCAAATTGTTTATAAAGCATATTTCTTTTATCAATAAGCTGTAAAATTATTTGTGTAAGGTTTCGAGCAACTGTTAAGTTTTGGATGTTTGACTTATCGACCAACACTAATTGAGGGACCGGTAACGCAACATATTAAATTAAAAAATACCTTTAATTTAGATTCTAAAAAAACACAATGTTTATAAAGCATATATTCGTAATGAAATATTTCGCGCAACTGTTTACTTTTTGTATTTATGCTGTGCTGACTTTCATATTCTTTTTAGAAAACCGTAAAATTTAATATAAATATAAAATGTTTACTTTTTGCACGTTTGTCGTGCTGATAAATACTATTTACTGATTAATTAATATAATTACCAATTAAACAAGTATATCTTAAAATGTGTATTTTAGCTAGGCAAAAAATATTTAAAATTTCATAACTAATGTTTTTAAATTTTTTAAACATACTCAAAATATTTTTTTGGTAAAGTGGGGTCCAACGGTTTTGAATGCAATTAGTTTGAATACCGACAATGCACTTTCGCAATCCGAGCAAAATTAATTTATATGGTTATGAATCTTCTGCAGCTATTTTTTATGCAACGATTAGGGGTGGTCCCATCAGTTACATTACACTATTTTACTGTAAGCTTTCTAATTTTGTCAGACAAGTCAAATCAAAACGGAACATTCAATTAAAGGACTCAATCGATCGCAGCTCGGCCAAGATCAAAGACATTTGGCAATCTTCCAACCGAAATTTTGCAATAAATATTATTTGTAGCGAATCGGACCGTTTCAGTTTATTTATGTTCAACATGCGTACAAACCGATGTAGCGAATAGTTTACAAGCTCTGATGATGTATCATTTCAACATTTTCTACTCATCAGATAATCTATTATTTTTATAAACAATTCACTACAGTACAAGATTTAACCTATTACTGTAACTTGCAAACGCGGTAACTTTATGAGGGTTGAATTAATTTAATATGCTGTATGTGTTGCGCGATGAATACGTAATGTATGATGTGGGTTAATCCGTTTTTGTTGGGTTAGGTTATGAACTGTGTTATTATAAATTGTGTTTATATACCAAGAAACCCGCTGCAATATTGCAAAATGAAACGGAGCGTTGAAAGATAGAGTTAAAAATAAAATTAAAACTTCTTCAATTAATCTTATCATTTAAACTTTGCATTTTACCGTCGCACGTTTAATTAAAAAAACTTAACAAGTTAACACATCGCCAGACGATGCTTAGTTAGCGTTAACTGGTTGCACTTTTGTCTAAGCTAAGCACTAAGGCAATCGTCGAGCCTGGGTTTAAGTAAAGCCCAATCTTTTTTAATCTCGTCTCAAGCGTTAAGCCCGAGAAACTTGCCACTTTGCATATTTGCGATAATATGTGCCGAAAGGGTATAATCGGAGAAAGAATTAATTAACCCTTTCCACGCTTCTGGACCCCTAAAGCGAAGACTATTTCATCGTCTTTGATATCAAGAGAAAAATCTTTTTAAATGCTCATTACAATTAAATATATAGATGCAATCTTTCCAATTTTGTACAATACGAAACATTGCACTTTTCGCCATTTCTATTTGTTTTCTGATTTTGAGTTCACAAGTTTAATTTTCACTTATTAAAGATTTAAGTGTAAGATGCACAAAGTCATCCACTATCTCCACTGCTTGTTGTTGTTTCATTTTTCGCGTGGAACATCACTTCTATCGATACTCACGACTTTGGTCATGGAACTGTTTTGAGGTCTATGAAGTTGTTCTTTTTTTCGGTAGTTTTTATATTAACCTGGTGACATCAGCGTATCTCAAATTCGATAATGAAATGCCGCTATTACATCTTCCAGTACCCTTCTCGTTATACATTCTTAATAGAATCGGTCAGGTAATAAAATGTACTCTCGTCCTGCTCCTTTTCCAATTTTGAACTTATTTGATTTCGAGAAGTTCACTCTTACCATTGTTATACTGTTGCGATAAAAGCTTTTAAGTATGTAGACATGGTGTGCTACGACTCCCATATTTAACAATACATTTCAGAGGCATTTGAGCTGTTGATTTTGAAAATGGGGCAAGTCCATATTATGTTATTGTTGGATAATTAATGGTTTAAACTGATGTTTTTATATTGTTTACAATAATAATAGATTTATATTATATTGTTATGGTCTTTTTTCATCAAAATTTCATATACAATAATTATATCCGCGTTATTTAAACAAAAAACATGTGTTTAATAGGGCCCAATGGACTTACGTCACTTTCAAAACTATTTTAACCCGAATAGTCCATATAGGATTCGGACCCATTTCTTTCAGGAATCGTCTGTTTAATGTGACTACTAAATTTCTAGTTAATCTGTTACATTCAAACCGTGACTAAATAGTGAATAATGAAGTCAAACTGTATCTAGTCCTATAGACACATCATCGTCACATAATAAATCTTCCACATTACCCATTATCGGATTTCAAATGGCCCCATTTGTTTGTTTCGTGTGCGAATTGAATACATTATACATTTCAATCACCACAAATGTTCAACAAGTTGTATTGAGCTCACAGTTAATTATTAAGGTTAACAAAATTCAATTTGAATAATAATGAGTAAATAATATCAATCTTACGCAAAGTATTAGCACACGCCAGATATTTTAGTACCTAACCGTATACATTTCAATATTTGCGAATAATTGAGATAAATTTTCGTTTGCTTCGTGCTCGGAACCGAAAGACGATAAGCGCCTGTCTTGTCGCAGAAGACATCTTTAATCTTTAAAATTCAAGCACGTTCACTGCTCCCAAATTAAACTTTAAGCATTCATTTCAATAAATTAACCTTGTAGCACCGAGGGATCGGGAATTAGGAACGTTTTGACAGAAGATACGTTTTGTTCTGACTGGGTTCGTTGGTTGGTCTTTTCCGATAATATTGATGTATTATATAAATACATAACGGTACCGATATCCAATTTTCAATGTATCTTTAGTGTGCGTATAAAATATTATACCTTTGAGAAATCAATAACAAAATATTTTTGTGGAGGAACAAATCAGAAGTCTCAAATTCCCTATGAGCAAAAAAGTTATGTTATAGGAAAATAAACAGACTAAAATATGATACTAGTAAACAAATCCAGTGCTATTCATAGTATTAAAGCATTATATAAAAAATCATAATACATGATTATTTTTATCTGCGTTTAGTTAGGTTTTTATTTCAGTGTTTCGCTAAAAACGTCTTTAAGCATTTTTAGGAAAACAATTTAGGTGCATTTTTTATATTTATATATTTTTTTATAATATTATATAATATATAAATGTCCTAATCCGCTTTCGAATGCGCTAGTCTATTTATCAAATGACTTGCGACGTTTTGGATGTAGTAGGTAATAGATATATTTGCTTAAAGCTGTACCAAATTTTTATTTAAATCTGCAATACGTAGTTTTCAAGTTGTCTTACAGATAAAGTTTTTTCTATTCTTATGTAAATGAAAAAAGGTGCTGTTCTTTCTGGTTTTTAATGGTCTTTTCAGTCGATTTTTCGCATACCGCTTGAAGCTAGTTCATCTGAACTCTGATAGATTATTCCAATACACCATGAACGCTTATAAAGTATTCTAATAACAAGAGTAATACCATAAAATATTTAACAAAAAAATAGCGCACACCTAAAATAGATCTTTGTGTTTTGCAAGCTCATTGAGAAGCTGGATGGCTATTGCGCGCTGACGTACTGACCGCGACAAACAAGAATAAGGGACGCGATTGCGAGCAGTAGTGCGCAAACTATTTATATTTTTAACCCCTTTATTTTCTTTGAAATTTTAGGTAAACATAGACTTTTTAATCGTCAACGTAATTAAATAAAAAAAATCTTTGTGAAATTAGAGTTTATTTTTCTGGCTTGTAAAAAGTCTGACTAAAACATATAATTTCATAAAACAATGGTTTTATTTTTGCATGCGAATATAAATATTTGTCAATGTCAAATACTTTTAAGAACCATTAATTATACAAATTCAACGCTAGCAAAAAATACTTAATTTCTTATAGGTCTGAATTTTTTGTAAGCTTTTGTAAGTCATACGTTATTTGTTTGGCAATCGCTTAGAGACTGAGAGAGTACGCGATTTGCGTCGCGTCGCATGGTACTATATCTGTCTCTTGTTTGCCTGTATTTTATATTTATAACCAAGTATTTTATGTACTGACGCGTGAATAGAAATAACAGGTGACACACTAAAAGTCAAAAATACAGTACGGATACGCAATGTTATTTGTTTACGACGACAAAAAACTTTATTTCTATAAATATCTAGGAAATCGAATAAATTGGTTTTATAAGAACCTTTTAGCAAATCTGTCGTGACTTACTTCGCCGCAACGATTATGAGTGGTCCCAACAAAACCTTTTGATATATTGTATTATTAAATTAAACATATCTTGTGAAAGTACTACAGCTTTATTTTTAATAAATAATAGGTCTGCATTTAAATAAGTAGTATTTTAAATACAGCAAGATTTTTGTCACAAAAATAAGACTCTAGTGCTTAAGACTAATTTCAACATTTATATTTGAAGGCAAAAAAAAATTGTTATATTTTTATATTTTGAAGTTATTTATTAGCACTTTAAAATATACTTAAAAATAATTATACAAAAAAGCTTTTCATAGAACACTCGAGTCACTATCTTGTATTGCATTTTAAACTTTTAAATAAATATAAATAAATTCAATACATTTATTTACAGTCAACAGTATCTTTATGTAAATCTCAATATTTGTTTTTTGCCTCCGTGTTCATATCCCAGACGGCCGAGCCGAACGTTTGCTACCCCTTCCTAACAAACTAACCCGAATCCCCTGAATTTGTCCAATCTTTCACATCTGACCTCAGTCGCGATATTTTATCGTCCAACAACACTTGGTCACAATTTGCATGAGAATTTCCACAGAGAGGTATTAGTATTCTGAACCACGACTCGACCCATTGAACTTTGAATTAAAAAAATATATTTATGATCGCGGCGAAGAAAACCATAAATAGGCGATATTTTTCGGCGTAGACGTTTTTAAGGCAATTTTCATTTTAAATATCTCAAATTAACGGCGGTGGAGTGTGAAAATGGTATAAGGAGAACACAATTGAGGTGCGTGCGTTTGATGAAAAGTCCAGAATATAAATTTGCATATTCTCGAGAGGCAGCGGCGGTCTATTCAGGTTAAATTTTCATATATAAACTTTATTAACCTAAATTCTCTCGAGGTGGATCTATCGACAGGCGTGGGTGTTTTTCTAAAATAAAATATGAGTACAAGTTTCATCTCCGGCTTTGTAAACGAATCTGCTAGACGAGAATCTTAATGAAAAATAAGAAACGATAAGTTGAATAAACAGAACCCTTTGAAAAATCTTAAATAACATCTTGCTCCTGAGAAATTTTACACTTTTACAATTTTACAATTTTAATTCACGAAACTATGCCTCTCTATCTCTTCATACATATATTACACTTTAACGCACAGATCAGGTAAAGAAATCCAAATTAAAGTTATACGCCCAAAGATGTATAATAATATGTTATTTTATTTACTTTTATGATTACCGACTGCTCTTTGTATATTTTATTTGACAGAATCTATATATTTCGTCGCTTTAAATGTGTCTAAAAATTTAATTTAGTATTACTTAAAGTGAAGACTTTTTCATGACTTTCCGCAAAGATTTTGTTGGTGAATTATGCAGTGAAAAATTGTAATTATCTTGTATGGGATAGATGCCTAATTTATGTATTAATTTTTTGTGTATTCTATTTTAAATTAATTTGATTATATTTAGATATATATTATTTTTTGTTTATTAAATTTTAATCGATTCAGTTTGATTTTTAATTATTATATTATATCTTTAAAAAAAATTACGATAACTTGAAACATTTTCTCTGTTGTTTATTTATGAATTTATTTATTTATAAATGTATTTATTTATAAGCTTTTCGTTTGATGAATTTTTTATTCGACAATACATTTTTTGTTGATTGATATTTTTTAATTTTGATTATTGCACATTTAATATTATTTTAGAATATTGGAATAATATTAATTTTCGAAAGATCTATCCCTCATATACTTATTTATTTTTACTTGTGTTTATCGTAACATTATTTAAATTTGAGTTATAAATTTTGTAGAATAAAAAAATACGTAAATACTCCATAGCTCTTTTATTCCCAGATAATTTAGACAATTTTTTTTAAATCATTGATTTGGATTCTTAAATAAATTATGTTATACGTGTGTTTATAATATTTAGTTGTTACAACAATAAAAAAAAAATATTTTTTATATTTATTCACAAAAAAAAATAATATATAAATGAAAATTTATTTTAAAAACACCTTTAACACATTTAAATAAAAATTTATTTTAATTATCAAGAAAAAATAACATTGCATTATTTTTCAACAAAAACTTTTTTTTTAAATGTATTTATTTCGCGCATTGTTTATTTAAATATATTTTTTTAAACCTACTTATTGTTAATATTTAATACCAGTGTTTAGTGAAGCATATTCCGTGAACTTTTTGTGTAAAAATGTGTCTGAATGAAGACAAAAATGTTCAAATAATAGAAAAAATTTCGTGTATGCAATACCTGCTATTGTTTTATTTCGCCAGCCATCCTTATCATTTCTCTGTTACATAACATATTTACTGGGAACTGCTAGGTACCATTATATTTGTGTGAGATACAGCAAATGTATTATTTTAATTATACAAAAATATCGAACATGTTGAATTTTATTTAAAAAAACTGAGCTGAGAATTCTACCGGTGGGGTTTTTTGCATAGATAGGGTGGGCCGATATTTTGTCACTCTTGGACTAAAAGGGATAATATTGTTCTGCTTTGATATTATATACTACATTTTATTCTACGCTTTAGCTTTGAAGCAATACGGGCATTGTTGTTTTCGTAGTTTTAAGCCATTAAGAACAGGTATACAGATTTAAAAAAAAAATTTTTTGCAACTACCGATATTTCATTTTGTAACTGGATATTTCAGTTTTTTTGCAATTTATCTTTTTTACATTTTCATGTTAGTCCTAAGATATTTTGGTGACCCGCATGCTTTGAAATAATGTGTTTTTTTCAAGTATAATCTTTGCTCACAATAATTAATTCTTGGCACAGCAAGCAAACCTTTATTCAGAATGAATAAATAGTTTCTCATCTACCTGTCTTGAAATTGACGACATTCTGCATCTATGTACTTTTATTTTTTTGACATAGCCCCCAACGTATTTTTAAAGGCGATATTCCGTATTTATGCGCACCGAACAAATCACGTTCACAGAACAACGCGAACAACGAACTGACAAATTCACTATATATTATTGATATTATGAAAAAAAAATACCTCGATAAAACACAGATGTTCGATGTTATCAAGTAACTGAACGACTTTTGGTATGATCGAAACTCCACACGAGGGTTGTTCTCATGTTCTGTAAGCTGACCCTAATAACTGTTTGATCTTTTAGTATTAGTTATACTCTTTATATCGATTAAGATACAGTCTAAATAAAACTTTTTTAATGACTAAGAACCCAAAATTTAACGTAACAGTAAACATCAAGTTAATAACAAAGTTTAAAGTCTTAGTGAAAGAGAGAGTCATTAAAGTTCTAGCTATTTAATCAAGCGTTTAAAAAAGGACAGTGGTGTGGGGTGGCGAGAGCATGGGAAGAAATAGCGTAAATCTTGCTCAACTGAATACGAACGATAATTTATATAGTGGAGTTTATTTTCTTCTAGTCACGCAATTTTTTAATTAAGCCAGATTAAGACGTATAACCTTAATGTCTTCCAATTAGAATGTGGCTCTGTGTAATTCGGTTTGGGTTGATAAATTGTCCGGATTTTAAACGACTTTCCTCGTTAGCGTACTTCATGAGAATCGCATATTTGCTGACATTTTAATTATTGGCATGGTTTTTCGGGGACATTATGATTTTATGGCGCTCTCGTTGAGCGTTTTATGGCGTTTGTTGGGTGGCGGGCGGATTTGTCCTTTTTGGCAAGATTTTAAAGCCGCATAAAATGTAAATTTTGCGTGTTTCGTTCGATTGCGCGTGTAATTTTATTAATGTGGCAGACTGAGAAAGTTTCTGACCTCTTTATTTATGCGCATCGAATTATGGAATGTAAGTGTGTATTTTGATTTTAAACGCGATAATCTATAGACGTGCTTAGATTTGTAAAGCAAATAATATTTTTTTATTTTAATGTGCTGAAGTAGCTAAATATAAAAAAATCAATATGTAATATGTACGACCTAGCATGATTTCTATTAATTATAACGATATTCATCCATAAGATTAAAAAAAATAGGTTAACCTAGTCTGTGATGATCGATTAAAATTATTTTTATATAATAATCACTAATTCCGATCTCTCGAAAAACAATAAGGTCCATAAGGCCCAGGTTAAATATTTCGTTCTAATATTAAACTATGCTAATATTTAATTAGCATGTTTCTTAAATCTTTTAATTGCTTTGTCATTAACTGATGTATACTTGTACTCTAAACCAATCGAAGGATTTTATTAAATTATTTTTTATTACAAATCTGATCATCATTACTTGATAAGTTTTATCAATATTAAATAGTATTAATATAGATTTACATCAAAAAGTATTTTTATAATTAATGCAGGAAAATTTTATATTTAAATACAGTCTCACAAATCACCGAAATAAAAGTCAAATTACCCATGATTATATACATACATGTGTATATACAATATATTGTAGATACTTACAAGAAGTTAGAAAACGTATTTAAAAAGTTAGTGTATGCTTTGAAATTAACTAATAGCATTTTTATGGTTTTGGGGTCTGAAAATATATATTTATGTTGTCAATAACTTATGTACCGTCACATAAATTCGTCCACGAAGCTCGCTTTAGTTGAGTCTTTAATTTATAGCTTCAATTCAATTCGTCGTAAAATTTTGCACCATTTCTGGTATCTCATAATGTCCATTTATTAGATTAAGGTTTAAGTTCAACCAAAATTATGTAATTCATTACTACGATTTAGATGAGTGTCAGCATTTACGAGCTTTTACGAATATTCTAAATAAAGTTTGACTGCAATAAACACATATATATTTCATCGCGTAATTCACATTTAACAATGATATATAGTATGCAAGAATATACTTTGCACTGATATTAAACTACTGCGTGTTTTCAAAGCAATGACAGATTACTGCGTTTCAGTAGTATAAGACGCAAAAAAGTGTTTTTATTATTATTTCATCTCTTCTAAATACATTTGCTTCAATAAAAATATACTTAAGACTTTGCGATTTTTTTAGAACGAATCAAAGCCAAAAATCAAATAAAGCTTAGACCCTTGTGACTTTTTTATATTGCGAGGCACACAACCATTTTTTTGATCCTATATTAAAATATATATTATTCGCAACATTTATAAAACTATCACATAAAACTAGACTCAAAAAAAGTACGTATTTTCACATGATAAAATATTTATAAGCACATGCATAAGTAACATCAAGTTAATATTTAATTAGAGAGTAAAGTGCTCTTATTTATTTTAACCTTTTCCGTTCGTAATCGAGCTTAACTTTGCGGAATTTTATCTGACTTAAAATCATGATGTGGGCTTAACATCTTTAAAGTTAAATGCTTGTATAACAATTTTATCGAATAGTATTAATACGGGTTAAAAATATATAATTTTATTTAGTATGAATACAAATTAATGTCTAGTATTTATTTTAATGGCATGTGTGTTTAAATTAGCATAAATTAATAGGCATAATCATGTTTTAAGCATTGATTTTTTTGCGCTACAACCATGTTAACACAATCAAAAACCACAAAAGAAGCAGTGAAATACCAGATTTAAATCAGTGAAATATTTTTTAATTATTTTAAATTATTATATACGGCTTTAATTTGAAAGCATGTTTTACATCTCCTCCTAATCAATTAATCAAACCACTTAACTAGAGGGTTGATAATTTGTTTTTTGATCTCTTAAATATTAAATCTCGTATACACTCATATATTGGATTCCGTGAAAACTTCTCGTTAACTTTAAAGTACCCCATCTCATTAAACTGTTATATTAACAACTTCGCAATGAGTAATTAAGGTAAAAAGTTAGTTACCGAGGCATATTTATATATTCAGCATGATCCTCGTCAACAGCCTTTAACAAATATGTCCACGGTGTAGATATAATGCTTGAATTTATATGCGCAGCATCGGATGCCACCATCCATCAACGCCACCGGTGGAAATGGGATCCCCTGGACAGATGGATATGCGTATGTCCTAAAATCCAGAAAAAAACAAAATTTTCCTGTCCATAACCAACAGGTTTTCGCGGATCGAGTGGGAAATTTGCGAGGCACACTTTGTCAGACCGGGCGGGCTTATTAAATTGGAGATTTATGTAGTTGTATAAGCGTGAAAATCAATGGTATTTTATAATAGATATTTTATCTATATTTATACAAATGAACGCTGTACATAAATGTTTGCATTTTTACATAAATTTATTTACATACACCCTGCAAATATAAAATATTTACAATAATAATATTAATGGCTGGACCGCAATGTGTCCACCAACTGCGAGTACCTGGATGAGAACAAGTCAATACTATCTGAAATGAGAGTTAACCATATCTATCTCACATATTTGTTTCTAGCTCTTGTGTTTGGCAAGCTCTCTGAGAAGCTTGATAACTCATGCAAGTGAAGCATTCTTGAGCGCTATCGTCCTGACCAAGACGAGCAAGAATAAGGGATGCGATTGCTCTTAAGCTCGTTGTCAAAGTCGCCTTTATTAATGGATTATCGACACCGCCCCTTAGAAATGTTAAAAAGTGCTTTATGAAGTAGACGCTACGCTAAGAATGCAAAGAATTGTATCCTAACACTCTTAGAAAAAATAAATGTAGCGCGATATATTACCTGTTAAGGCCAAAATGTTCCAAAAGTACGAGTAAATAAATATAGTTTCACTGGTATTGACCGATAAAATTTTAAATCAATTATTCGATACATTTTTAATGCAATTTTATTTTTACTAGTGAAAATATAATTTCACTGAAAAAACACATTCACTTTAAACGTTCATTTTCTGTTCAAACTCAAACCTAAAAACTAAAGAAATCAATAAATACATCATGGCGTAAAGAAAGTTCTATGACCAACTATTATTTTTCAATTATGTTTGGGTAACAGCAAATGAACGTTTTACGTTGAATTATAATTTCAATAGTAAAAATATGTATTTACCGGTAAAATGTATTTGGATATAATTACACTGAAAGAGTATATTAGCCAATTTAATTTGACATATTTCTACAACTAACTGAAGTTTTTCAACTTTTATTATTTAATTTTAAAAAGCAAATGAACATTTTGCAATTACCAAATAAAATTTCATAGACATTTTAGAGCAGCATATAGGTTCACTAGCGTATATCAAATAAATTATATTTTATTTATTTACTAGCGAAAATGTATTAGGATATGATTTCACTAAAATAGTTTTTATGCACACATCTATAATAAACTTCTAAACGGTTATGTATTGTGCTATATGTAATAATATATTTATCGAAAATTGATTAATTGCGTTCTTCATCATCTCATTAGAAAAACGATTGTTTAAAAGCCAGCGCCTCTGCCAGATTCTCAAACTGTGTTTACTTAATATATATTTTTACTTTTACTTAAAACTCTCGAGTAATATTTATTTATTTTAATTTCTGCTCTACTATCGATTAGGTTTGCTTTCCGTTAGCACGTATTTTAGTATTCGTGTGTTTTATGTCTAACATATGGATTTTAGTACTTATTACCACAGAGTAGTGATATATGTTATAGCTTGGTGTATGTAAATGTAATATCTGCAACCAGCGATGCAATATAACCATTTCATTTCCACAATTTGAATCTAAGGAAATTAAAAATACTTATGTAATATTTAGATTTCAATTCAAAATATTAATTGAATAAATTAAATAGCATTGTATAGCTCCGTTGAAGTAGAAAATGTTTTCTTCTCACCTGCTGAGTCGTTTGATAAATATAAGTACATACATATTCCACAATTATTGTCGCCAAATGCTAGTAGACCAACAACACGGATTTCGTCCGCGTCGTTCCACGGTCGCTAACAATTGGCAATAGCAATGACTTCTCTTCTTTCTAAATCATCAGTCATTTGTTACTTCTTAGAAAGTAAAGCATCTTCTGTTTTACAAATTTAGTTACTTAATAAAGTTAATATCTGAGCTACGGCAATCATCGCTCCGAAGAGTATTTCGCTTATTCTGGAGTACATATTTGTACATTTTTTCACCTTTTCTATGGCATTAAGATGTCGTAAAACAATTGCAAGAAAATCTTTCGAGTCTAATGCGAGTGAACAGTTATGTATTAGTGTTTTTCTATATTTTTTAATAACCAACAGATGAAGGTCTACAACGAAGCTTATTTTCAAGCAATGCTTTAGTTCTCTGACTGACAGTACCTTCGCCAAATCTCAGATTAATATTTATCGTGGCTTTCGCCATACTGTGTTTTATTTGAACTCGCACAGAAAAATATACATAAATAATTTGCATTATGGTTATAAAATGGTTATTTATTACTTGATGTGAAATAACCTAGTGGTTATTTATTTTTACTATAGAAAATCACGATACAGGGGTAATTATTGTAATGGATAAGGACGAGTCACCAGTCGCGGGTTATAATTCAATTTGTCGGTACGCAATTAAACTACACTTGAAGCGCCCTGAAAATTTGCAAGCGATAAATTGTGGCAGACAAAATTAATTGCACGCCACTGAGTTTGTTAGAATGTGTGTGTCATGTATCGTCGTTTCGCTTGAAAAATTGAGCCTATGAATTGTGGCGTTTTAATGGAAAACACCGAAGCTTCTTCATCGTCGTCTTCCTTTTTTATTGACGTAGCTGAAGTTTGTGTTATCTATAATGTTTTCCCTCGCGAAGTGACGTCAAAATAATTCAGAAATACATCATTTTAGATATCAAGCGTGACGTACTCAATTTATGTCTTACGCTCAATATTCTTGAATAAAAATAAAATTAAAGAAAGCATCAGAATTCTGGCTATAATTGATTGCACTAAACAATAATAGTTTGCCACAAAAATAAGATAATATAATTAATATATTAAAATTTAGTAGCTACGTTTTTAAATACCATTATTTTTTGATATACATACTGATTTTAATTTAGATTGTAAATTCAGGATTCCTGAAAATTCCTGAAAAATTTATTTAAATTTTTTTAAACTTAATAATCTAGATAATATTTTTGAAATTGTATAGTAGTAGGAAAAATAAGAAAATCAGTATAAAGATGAACGCAATAAATGTAAAGTCAAGAGTTCAGTTTTTAACTTTTTTTGTTAACATATGAATTCTTATTTTATAGTAATTTTATTTTTTTATAGCTGTATTAAATATTATTAACATTAAATTTAATTATATATTATTAATATTATTCTTTTTCAGAGGATGCCGAACAAATTTTTTGGCGAAACGTCGAGAGAAAAACCTCAACTGAAAACAGAGAAAAAAAATCGTAAGTATAAAAATAATCAATGTTATTAAAATGTTTATAAATTTCAGATTAAAAAAACAGTTATAGAAAAGCTTTCTGTCTGTTACTATTTTATTAATTTTTATTAATTTATAATTATATTATTCAATGCAAATAGTATTAAGCATTATAGATATCTATTAATACGCTGGCATTGAAAATTGATTTATTTAATGTTAGCTACGAGGATCTGATCCGGCTTATATCTTTTAATTTTAATATTTTATAATTTTTTTTTGTTATGTTTAAGTATTGTTATATTTATTTATATATATACGTTTTTTTATGTTTTATAAATTTATAATTTGCTTTCGACCATCGTGGCGCATTGGGGTAACCTGTTAGGCCACGATGGTCTTAATTTAATCGAAAAAATAAAAATAAAAAATAAAATAAAATTAATAATATTCTAAAATGCCTGAAATTAATTATTATCTTTATCATTTTTTTCATCGCAAAAAAGATAGTAATATATAAAATAATTTGGGAAAATAACGACTTGTGAGTTAAGCTAACAGAAAAAGTCGAAATACCGTAGTTTGTAAGGTCCACGCTGGAAACCTAGAGGCCACGGGTTCGAGCCACGACAGCAAACTCGAATTTTCTTTATAAAAATGCGCTCATATTAAAATCTATTGATTACAATTTTTGAATCACATCATAATTTATAATTATATATTTAGACTTTACTGAGTCCCAGACTCAAATGTTAAGTGGTTAATACTCACTTGTAAATATAAATTATGCCTAGTTGACTTTAACAAATGGTACAGATGTAACCTGTCGTAACACATTGGACCCACGTCAGATAAAAACTATTTTTGGAAATATTTTTTTAATGAAGGTAAAGTTTATGTGGCATGTATTTTCTTATATACACTTGGTCCGTCTGTAGTAGGTTTTCTTGATACGACGGGAAATTTTTAAGGTTTGAGAAAAAAAAAATTTTATTTAAATATTTGCAAAATTGAATCAACAATTTAAACATATAATGAATTCTAACCTTGCAGAAAAAGTCAAAGTAATATAGCATTTATAGTAACTAATAGTATTTTATTGCGTTTTAGCACGTATATTGCGTTTTTAACGCGTATAGCTATTATCAATTTTAATAATAGCTTTACAGCTAATATTTTATCAGAGTAAAAATATTTTTAAGCCATGATTATTCCAATAAAAGCGACAATATTATGTTGTTTAGTGTTATATGTCAATAATTCAGTATCATTGGTTAAATTTAAAAATAAACAGTTGATTGAAAAAAGTATTAATAAAACTGCCTTTTTCTTTATATAAGAGTTTTCGACCCGAAAAACGCTGTCGGACTAATTGTTTTGCTTTAAGTTAACATAGCTATCTACAATATAATTTTTACTAACAATTTATTTTTCAATTTTTCGTTGTAATCTAACAGGCGTACACCTATTGCGTTACAATGGGATGAATCTGTAACAACTAAGTAAGTCAAATAGACATAATAAATACCTACATGTGTATTTTAATTTAAAATTAATATATGTCACTATGGAGCTAAGGCTGATTTTTGTTAATTGCGCGTTTTTATAAAAAAAATCGAGACTTTTGCCATGTCTCGTACCCCCGACCTCTGGGTTACTAGTTTAGATCTTACGGACTACGCTATTTCGACCTATGTAATTAATATAGATATGAAATATATTATGTATAGAAAAATCAATTGCTTTGTATATCAGAATTTATATACATATCTAGTTAGTCATAAGGGATAAAAATATCTTTACAGTTAAGTAAATTTTCTTCTTACATATACCTCACTAATATTATATAATTATTATGCTTAGTCACCTATATTTAGTAAAATAATATTTTTTTACTTTGTCTCTATCAATCTAAAATACGTCTTTTACTTAATCAAAAAAGTTAATTGTGATTAATTCCTATAACATTTTACTTCATAAAACCTTTCCAACCATAAAGTAACACACTAGTTATGACTCTTTACGTCCACCTTTTTTTCGTTCGTTTCTACTGCAGATTTGACCCGTAAACGTTGGCACAAGATAGGCTCGGGATTCGAGCCAAATAGGCAAAGAAATAAACACTGTGTTAAATCAAGATTTTTAGAATCCCCGGAGCCTCTTAACTCTCGTCCCGCATGGACCTTTATAGCTCAAAAATGATTTGTCTCACTCTTTCACTACCGTGTAACTATGCGTCCAAATTTTATGCTCTAGTGCTTTCAGGAGGCTCTCGTTGAATAATGGATCAAAGCCTTAAAGTATACACTTACATATACTTGCGATCCCACCACAATACACTTCGATTATACGGTGATATAAACATGAATAAGCCGTGAGATGTGTTAAAAAAGCCCTTTTAAAAACGTGATTTAATATAGGTAAAAAGTTATGTAAGATGACTTTGCATATTAATTGTTTAAAAAATATATAATATTAAATATTATTTTTTTATTTTATATTGAAAATGTAAGAGCAAAGAGATTAACCTCTTCCATGCCATGCGCACCGTATGATGGGCAGCCGAGTCGAGTCACCAGCGCGAAGCCCATCATATGATAGACTCGTAAAACCGCATGTTTTCTAATGAAATTGGAAAAAATATTTGTCTATTACTTATTGGTAAACGATTTCATATTTAATAATATTAATATTTCAGGTAGAACAATGAAATATATTCATGTAATTTAAAGCATTTATTTTAGTCGTTAAGTTGCGTCAATCGCGACTGTATTTAACTGCCACAATAAAATTGTGGAAAAAGTTTTTTTACTAATTTATTGGTGACAATATAGTGCTAATTTTAAATGATTCAGCTATGTTTGACAGCTTTTGTGTTTTGTGTCAGTTGTGTCAACCCCTTTTGTGTATTTTTGCCTCGAATATGTATACGTGTGCGTGTGTGAGTCTATATTTACATGTGCGTATGGTGCTATTGCATACACTGAAGTATTCGAACATTAATACTTTAATTCGTGTTATATTATTTTTAATACGACTGAAAGAAATTTATTTATATTGCATTGATTTTTATTGTTTTAAGTAGTGATTGTAATGAGCAGTTAAAAAGATTTTTCTTTAGATCTCAAAGAAAAAAGTTTATGATTCTTGGGAATATGGCTAATTTACAGCATAGACAAAAATCTATTATGTCTTACCGCAAAATATTGGTAATCTCAAATTAGATTATATATTATAAATTGATAATTAATTAAAAAATCGTCATATTAAATATTTTACCAGTCAAAATATTTTCTAAATGCTTTTAGTGTTGTGTGTTTAACATCAACTAATCTAGTGAAAACAAGCTCTCAATTTCACGATTTGCTCTACTATACTAGTGGTTAATTTCACAGCAAACTTCAACAACACACCAATTAAACGAGACACCCGCGAGCGATTAACACTCTGAGTAGTTTTACGCCCTTAAAATCTTGAGAGTACTTAAAATTTTACCGTTCATAGCAAAGAGCCGTCGCTTGAAAGCAATTAGCGAAGTTTCACTCGTGTGGAATAAAGCCTCGTGTCACATTATGATACTACATCATGAGCTGCATCCTCCTTTGAAAACTTAAAGCACCACTCTGAGGTTAGAGTTGAACGATTGAACTCAGCCGAACATCCAAAGTTTCAGTGTGAATAATCAATTCGCGCTAAGTCCTGGAAGCTCACTGTAGGATAATCCCTCTAGAGAGCGAAACAACACCTTGAGTTGGTCTGCGGGATGTAAATTTTTACCTCGGAGCGCAAAGTTGAATTCCATTCGCGCTGAAACGAAGAAAAATCGTCGAGTTTAATGGCGTGGAGTGAGAGACGAGCCATTGTTGTGTTTCGGACAAGAATTATTCGTGCGAAAATATGAAGATGAATGCGCCGAGTGAAGTGGTGCGGAAAAAAAAGGATGACACTCTCCGATAGTAGCCTGAGAAATTTTACTCGAAATATTAGTTTCTAAGATATAAGAAGATTTAATCTGTTACAAAAAATATAGCTGTAAATTTACCGTCGTAACATAAAAGGCTATTATAAGAACAGGGTAATATAACATTACATCTATGAACATCATTCCACATATTATTTCGAGCTTTTTAAATCTATCGCCGCAAATATTTAGCGAGCTCATCAAGAAGCTGGACGACTCGTGCAAGAGGAGCAATGCTCAGGCGTTGATGTTTTGACCGAAACGGTCAAGAATAAGGGACGCGATTGCGACTCTCAAGGGCACTCAAAAGCAGTTTGTTGAAAATATTTGTTCATGTTTACAAATACTTTTGACTTTTAATTTCATAATGTACATACTTATTTTTAAAATATATGTATATTACTGTGGAAATTAAAAATTATGTAATAAAATATGTATGAATATTGATAAATTTCTTATTTAACTTTTTTTTCATATTATGTGCTATTAATTTTTAAATTAAGCTACTTAAAATACATGATTTTTTACTTTATTAACAATTTAGTTATTATTATTTGATATAATTCAATTATTTGATAAATACAATAACACTGTAATGCCTGCACTACACTCTCTGGAAGTTGTACGAATCGAAGTTACAACTGAAGTTGGCCAAGACCAACGACTTCGAGTAAGCGACCACACTGTCGCAAATTTAATACGCCGTCCGGACGGCGGCTTCTGTCACGTACAGCTGGCATATTTGCGCGCGATAATCGCAATTTTTAAATTGTAATATTATTAAAATTACGCTACTGATAATAAAAAAGTTTGTGTGGGCAAGCACCAATACAATATCAATGAAAACTTTTCGGTCGTAAAGATTCAATTTACGCAAAATCTTTGTCGGCTTTTGCAAAATGCCATAAGGCATAAAAATGATACTTCAGAATACGAACACCACATCTGTGACTATCCTAGAATTTGTCGCCATTGATTCTAAATAAGAATTCGTTATGGAGTGACATTTATATAAACCAATCAAGAAAAATACATAAGGATATTCGAAACGATTTTTTTAACAAAATCAAGTACCACTAATTATTTTTTAATTGCTTAATTTTAAATGAAAAAAATATAATAATGATCTCTATTAGAAGAATATACTTTCAAAAATATAATTAATCTATTTTGCTGCCCTAAATTATTTAAAAATGTCAGTAAGAGTCTGTTGAAGTCCCCGATTAGCATGTGGTAATATAACTTGACCACGTGACCACGATGCAGCGCTCGACATGCGTGTTAACCATAGGACGCCTACGCGCATACTGAAATTGAACCGAGTTACTCGTTCTATCTCAGTTTGCAAAACACCATATTATTATCTCTCTCAATCTCGTCACTTAGCACGCGGGAAGTATCTCACCGCTCGCGCTCAAAAGAGCAGTTCCGACTTCGGTCCCTTTGACTCCGGTCCTTTTGTCGACAATGTTCGGAAGCGCTCGAAGCTGGCCAAGTCGACTGAATTACCTTCACTTTACCTCCCGTTATCGGTAACCTCGGACAACTTCCAAGAGATTTTAGAGCGGGCAGAACCTAACTCGACCGAAGTAACCCCGAAGAAACCAACTATATTCTCCATCCTTGGCCAACCTTGGCCAACTTCCAGAGAGTGTAGTGCAGGCATAAGGGATCTTATTCTTTAAACTCGCGTTAATGACAAAAATGAGCATTCATTATTCATCAAAGGATAAATTAGACAATAGTGTAAAGCAGTGGTCGGCAAACTATTTTACTCGCGTACCTCTTAAACGACAAAAATATAGTGCATACCCCTTAATATAAACATTCGTATTGTCCAAGGTCGTGTGATTTATCACCTTTGGATTGTGTTCTGTGGTGATATGTGAAGTCGCTAGTCTACGCCGATAAACTAGAGACGATGGACGACTTGGAAGCCAACATTCGCCGCGTTATTACTGATATACGGCCCCTAAAATTGGACTTCCAGATTCTGCTTTATTTGAGCCATTCGCGGCGCCCATATGCCCAAAATCATATTTAAACAATATTGACGTAAAATCATCTTTCTGATAAAGCCAGTATCATGGCCATTACAACGATTTTTATGTTTTATTTCATTTTAAAGCTCTATACTTCTAAAAAATACCTTATATTAACCGCTTAATGATTGACTTTTTTCGCAATTTTTTTTTCAAAATCCCTAGGAAGTGGATAATAGTACTAAAAATATATACTTTATATATATTTACCAGGCGAAAAGAAGTGGGCAAAAAAAAAAAGTTTTTAATATTTTTTTATATCAACTAATATTAGTTTAAAATTACCTCAAAGCTGGATTCATCGGACCAAATTACTTACGTCCAATCTTCAGATGTCTAATCTTAGTGTTTTTGTGCCCACTCTAACCATCGAGTTTTATTTATTTCTGAAAGAAACGGTGTGTGTCGGGATTTACAACCTCTGAGTCCCATATCTTTGAGCCTTCTTCTTACCGTCCGCAAATAAATGGATGGCCATCCGTTTACACAGACTTCAGCAGCCAGCTTTGAATACGTTTTTCGATGATTTTAAAGGGCCTCACGAATCAAGATTCGATGTTCTTGTGTACTTGTTTTTCATTTTCTTCCAGTTTTTGGTTTTGATTTGTAATAACCACATTCGTTGAACCGTTTCAAAACATTTTGGACAGCGTGTCATGACATTTTAATTTTTTTCTAAAAATAAATTTCGAATTTATTTTGCTCAGTTTTTATTTTTTAATTCCAAATGGAACATATTTTTTTTTAAAACCATAACGATAAATTGATGATTGAGATATTTTTGTAATTAAGATGTGATTTTTTTATATTATTTTATTTATTGCACATTTAACATTAATATAATTTTAAGATATCGTGAAACACTAAAGTTCATTTGCCATTCGAACCCATGTCTTTCAGGTATTAACCCCAAATTTATACCGTTAGCCTATCGTATATTTAATAAATATGTATAGTATTTCTACGTGAAATTTTGTGGTTATCGTCACTAATGCTTTGTTATTTTCAAATTTAAAGTTTTGGATGGGACTAAAGAGGGATCAGGTACTCTCATCACTAAAAGCACCGTTTACATTTATGTTTTTAAAATCGAAAACCACTTAACTAGCGAGTTAATAATCTGTTTTTTAATCCCTTAAATATACTTTTAAGTAATATTGAGTTTTCAGTCATTTTATTGAAGCTGATGTTTTGGGGAGGAACCAATTTTTTTTCTTATATCTAATATAGATCTTATTAAACTGTTTAGAATGTGTAACAGCATAACAATATATATTAATTCAGTAAATTTGGCGACGTTTGATGCTGTACTTGCTTAGCAAAGATATTTGCCACAAAGCTATATTTTTTTATTATTGTTAAAATATGGTGCAAAACTGTCACGTCTTCTCAAATACGCATAACTCTTTGTTTTGCAGATAAAACTTTGATTCTTTGTAAATTAAAGAGACAGGATTATATTAGTTTTACTGTTTTAGCGAGTCTTACAAACAGCTTTTGAAACAACAACGATGAGTGGTCCTGACAGATTAAATACAAATAAAAATTTAAATGATTATGACACATGAAAAAAATAGAAGTAAAATATTTTTTAATAAATTAAAAGTAAATTTGAATATAGTTTAGTTAAAAATATGTGCTTCAAATCTGCAATTTAAAATAAAATATTTTAACAAGGAATTGTATGATACATAAAAATTAAATTAAATAAGCGAAGAAAGGAAAACGTAATATCTCATAAAAAATACACTAGGGAGCTCAAAATAAATCTTCTATAACTAATCTATTTGCTCTTTTTAATGCTATTTTTGCACAATCGCCAAACGAATAACATGTCACGTCGTAGTATTTATTCCGTATCGGATGTCCAAATATAACAGTGAATCGTCTAACGAGATAAAAAAAAGAAAATTGAATCTACGGCATTAGAGACGAAAAAAATCTTCAAACTCGATTAAGGTCTTACTCTCAAAGGTTTCTTCTCGAACACAAAAGAGGCGAATGGGATGAAAAATTATTAAAATAATAACAAAATTTCAAAAGAAAGCCTAAACATGGGAAATATCCCGTCGGCGGTAATTGAATATCCGTGGAATTTTTCAGAAGAAGATATGTTTTATAATAAATATTTTTCTTCTCTCGCAAATTACACGCCTTATGGGCGATAATTAATTCGCAGGAAGTAAGATTGTGACACTCTTTTCTCAGTTGGCATTCGATTCGCGATTAAAACTAAGCCTTGTAAAATCCGCACTGTTCCACATATCTTGAGCCGTTTGAAGTGGAGCGGCAAGAGAAATGTTGAGTGGGGCGCTTAAAAGTTGCCCCAAGGGTTTCATGGTGGAATATGTATGTCATAGTACTTGCATAGCCCATAAAATTATAACTAGCAACTTGAGATGTGGCATACCGTCGCTCGCTTGAATTTATATTAAAAAATTCCTACATATGAATCGTAGGATGACGCGTTTTACTACTGAGAGTAGATGACCGCATCTTAGAAATAATAAAAAGCATGATTATGAACTTTAAATATATATTTATGAAAAAAATCTAAATATTATTTAGTGCAATTCCAATCAATATTGAAATACATGCACAACTAAACATTTAAAGATTAACTACAATATTGAATAAGCTACAATACAATCTAGTTTCACAACTAGCTGTTATTTCTATAACATTCTATAGCCAATCTAACCTCAAGTCCTCTTTTCAGCCTTTTTTATACATACAAATAAAAGGAGTGGAACATTGCCTTCAAAATCACATATTTTCTATGTAGTACTTTATTCAAAGTGACAGATTGTAATTTTTTGACGCGGCTCAGTTTGTGTTAAAATTTGTTTGCAAATTATTGTTGACTTTATTGATTCTTGCACGTTTAAAAAATATTAGACATGAGAGAAAATATTTAACGAATGTAAATAAGTAGCAGTAAATTTAGGTATTCGATCTAAAAATTCAGATCATATATCTAAAAGCAAAGAAATAACGAAAAATCAATGATTACATCAAATCTGAAAATATGTCGCAACGGTGGCTTATTTTTATATTTATTTGTACCATAGAAAGGTACAAATATATATAAAACTAACTCATACTTATTATTATTTATTTAAGAAATAATATTACGATGTTAAAAAATACTTAAAATGCTATTTTTTCACGAGACCCGGAATCATTGTTTTCTTAGGATTCGCCCTCGGCGGCCCTCATCTTATGGCACTTTTAACGCGTAATGAGCTTCCCCTCGCGGGAAATTATATTGAAAATAATCGCACAATTACAACACAAAAATTCAAAAAATATATTATAGCAAATACTTGATTCGTTAATAGTAAAATATAATTTAAATATTATATTATACTCGACTTGTGAATCTTAGAGATATTTCTAAACATTGGCTTTGTACTTCAGATTTCACGGAAAAGATACAATAGACACGTTCAAGTTCTTAAATGATAGCATAATGGTAAATTTTGACATTTACCTGTCAAGAGTATATTAATGTACAATTCAAATGTATTTATATGTAAATTCTGGGAGTTTTTCCATTTCAAAAAGGCTTTGCTTTATCATTCCTTTCAAAGCACGTGATCAGGTGTAAAAATGTAACCTTTCTTAATGACGGGTTCAAAGACCCAAATCGTGACTCTCTGTAGTGTGTGATTAATGAAGCTTTCACGTCTGCATATATGTAATACGAGAGTGAAAGAGAGATGGGGGTGTTATCTTGCATGGAATGCATGTCCAAAATTTCATTCAGTGTATATAATCTAGCGGAATTCATTACACTCAAAGTATATCTAACAAAAATAGATTTTTCTCCAAATATAAAAATAGATAAAATTTATGTAAATAGCATACGATAAAAATGAGGAATTCTTTAAATGTAAATTGATTTATTGCTAAGCAGAATCATTTCTCTGATTTTATTCTACGCTTGAAAAGAAATAAATTCACATCGCGTTATTAACACTTGCCAGGCTTCAATACTAGATTCAGAAAAGAAAAACCTTCTTTACCCGTAAAAATTGAATCGTTGGTGCAAAAGAGAAAAAGATTTACAAAATTTAGTTTCACCTGCTACTAACGGTTTTTATGTTATTATATTTATATAATAATACATTTTAATGATAAACCTGCAGATTTTTTTATAGCGTAAAATATAATAAATAAGATTAGTTTATGAGCCCAAAATGTAATGTGTATCTATTTTATGACAGTGAAATAAATACAATCATTAATATTTGTGTTTAACTTTATTATAAAGGTATTGCGAGAAATCAAGATAAAAGACAAATATTTTCATTTACTTTTAATGTAACGATATTCTAGGAAGGAATTCGTACAAAAATCTTTCATTTCACCCTCTAAAGGGTTCAAGATAAAATAATGTTTCTTTTTTTCTAAGAACGTTCAAGTCGGATTTCGCTCGTAAAATAATCTAATCTAATCAAATTAAGAGACTAATTAATTTTACTTTGACAATTAAATACGTTTGATGTTTATAAAAAAATTGACGGTAAAGTTTGTAATATTATATAACGTCGTTTTATTTTTATTTATTTTAAAACGATAATAAATTTTACAAACATACAATATAAACATTAAAAATAATGTTTTATAGTCACTTATTAGCTATATTTTAATAATATAAAATAAAACGTTGGTTAAAGAAAAGAAACAATGGATTAAGTCTAATTTAAATTACATATAATTACATGCAATTATTGCGTTACTGTGGTTACAAAAATATATAATTTATATAAGGCTACTTAGAACTGTTTTTAATAATTATTATAAAAACATGTATTATATATTATTTATATAGCTTTTGAATGACAATTTAGAAAAAAACAATGTATTACATGTGTTACTCCACACCGAGCAAGCACATGTAAAAGAAGTATTTAAAGCCTAATATTAAGTTTTTAAAAATAAATTATTTTTTTATAATTTATTTTAGATATCTTGCAATTTATTAAAAAAATGTTACCCATACCGAGCAAGCATATGTTAAGATAATATTAATGGGCTTCATTATGTTTTTTTTGAGATTATTATAAAAAGTTTTATTTTAAAATTAACGAAATATAGACTTGCTTTAGACAACGCCTAAATTTTTGACGTGTTGTCTAAGACAAGTATATTAGAGCCACGCGTTTATTTTTGTCTATTTTACACATGGCTCCTCCAGAGAGAGATTTAAGGCTCGCACACTTAAACTTCGGTGAGTAATAACTAGTCAAATCTTAGCTCAAAATATAAGTTAATTATAGCGTATTCTTCAGATTAAATATATCAATTACAATTGTTAGATTTAATAAAAAAAATCTTATTGGAATTGTGGGAGCGTTATCGAGTGAACTTTAGCGTTTTTTTATGGGTATTTTTTAATATGGTTTTTAATTAATGAATGCAAATTCAAGACAAGTGTTATCTAATCTTTTAATTTTTATGGCTTTTTTATTTTATAAGGTATTAATGAAATCTAAAATATATACTGAGTTAACTTTGAAAATTGCTTCTTATTTTTTGCCAAATTATTCAGTTTTAAATGTTTATTTTTTAAGTGATTAATCTGATTTATATTAATAACTTATGAATTTTTAACAGTGTGTTATTATATGTATTTTCTGCTGGTATCGTATTTTAGGCAATCACGTTTCTTCTTGAGTGATTTTAATTTTGTTTCAAATATTATTATTTAGCTTGTTTAAATCCGCTGATGTATTCTATCTTTTCTATTGTATATTGGGCATAAGATTTCTTTTATATATTTTTACTTTAAATAATCACATCCCAAGTAGTTATCTACCTTTATTGTTAATTTAGAAAATGGCAATGTACACTACGTTGTTTCTTCACGTACATGTACGTTATAAACACGTATCTAGTTCGTATCTCCACAGCAGCCCTATAGCTCCAAGGTATACAACGTAACCCATTGTTTTCTGAATAATCAAAGCAGTTTTTTGATGTTTGTTGTTATAAGATAGTATTTAATTTTCTGTGAAAGCGATTGTATTTATATATTCCAATGAGTTCAATTATTACCAAGTCGAAACTTTATATTTTACTATGAATTTTAATTAAAATTAGAATTTTAGTCAGAGTGTACATATTTACATTTTTAATTCAAATTCGTAAATACGGATCTTAGACCCAAAGGCTTTTTCAACGAAAAGAGGTATTATAAAGTTTTAACTTGAACCAAGGTTTAACAAACTTTTCTAGTTCGTTTATAAACTTATAATTATTTAAAATGGCTGTATTTTTAAATAAAAAATAGTAAATTTCTAAGAATACAATTGTTGTTTAAATATTTATTATTGATACAAGTTTTATAATTAAAAATAATAAAAATTAAATTAAAAAGTTTTTGTTTAAAAATATTGATAAAAATATTTTTCCAGTGTTGATTACTTAAGTTATGGAACAATAATGAGCTCGTCATTTAATGTCCGTATGATTTATTTATTACAGAACCTGTCCATCATGACTCAAAGGTATATTTTTAGTGACTAATACAAAAAAAATAGGTAAAAAGCCCATATGAACCTTTACATTTTTTTAATATTTATTGTATCTGGGAAATTATTGATTATAATTTTGGTCGAAAATGCAGTTAGGTTTGTCCAGATTTTTACTAATGTTACGGATAAACACTGTAATGAAAATTCAAATCAAAATTCCAAATTCCAAGGTTGTGATAGCGTAGTTCTTGAGGATTGGACTAATAACTTAGAGACCACAGGTTCGGTTCCCCGCAGCAGAGCTAAATTTTATTTATAAAAATGTGCTAATACTAAAAATAGACTCAGCTGTATAGTGACATATATTGATTGTAAATTAACATTACTTAAAAAACTTGATTGATAGTTAGAAACGAAAAATTGAAATCCAGGCATCAAAGACTACTAACCATGTTATCTGTTTTTAAAGGAAAAGTAATTCTTACTTCTTATAAGTCATACGATCCATGTAAAAAAGCAGTTTTTTCGTGAATTGAAGGACCAGTAAAAACATGTATTTTACATAATAAAAAGTAAGTCAGATGTATACATCACAAAAAACTATTTTTTATGTTTAATAAATAAGAAATTAACGATTATCTAATTATTAAAAAACATTTGTGACGTATAATTTATTTTACTCTCATCAGCAATCGTCACTCTTACTCAATCCAAAACAGTCCAGATTTTATATCAATGGGCGCATTTCATGCATATTATTAACGCGTTCTTTTCTAATACATACTAATTGACAAATACATAATGTTATTTATCTTTTAACTTAACTATTTGGCATTATACTTTTTATAAATATTTTTACTAGCGACGGCCTGGCTAAATAAAAATTATACGGCAATCGACGTGAAAATACTGCTTCTCGCTCTTTAAATTGATTGTGTCTTTTTAGTGTGAGCTTCACTGGTAGCAAGTGAAGCACTGAAATCTCGTGTAGTCAAAAATTGTTTTAAATGTAAGGTAAAGACAAGTAATTAGCCAATTAGGAAATTATTTTTTACAGCAGCGTTCTTTTCTGCGTATAAAATCTTGAAATCAGTAACATCTATGTTGGTTAAAATAAACTATGAATATAGCTCACAATAAATATATAATATACATAGCTTTATACAAACAATAGCTTGATGAGCAAAGATCCATTACGATTTAAAAGCACTTGACCGGCGGGTGCCAAACACAACGAAATACGTTGTATATTTAGAACTTAATAATACACTTTATATATAATACACATATTTATTTTTATTTATTTATCAAAAAAAAAATAATGAATAATATTACAATAAAAACTTAAATGTAATATTAGGTATTTTTCTTATAATTATTTTATCTACAAAAGCTAAGGATTTAATAATTTTGTTATCATTTAAAAAAATAGACACCACTATCTAAGTAGTTTTTTTATTTTTTTTATTTTAATTAGTTTTTATTAAATTAAGATTTTATAGATTTTAGATATGTACTTAGATATTGTTTACTCTAAAATATGTAAGTTTAATTAACATTCATTATACATTCAAATCATTCATATTTACTTATTATACGTTAGTATGTATATATAAAATATTTATATTCAAAACACGCAGTTGAAACTTTCAAAAACTTAAATTAGAAATCTAATTTACTTTTGTCTTACAGCAATATCGAGTGTGAACTAATAAAAAAAATGTATGATTAGTCAAATTCATGTATTCATCGATCGTGATGATAAGGCCCTGCTCCCGATCATTAAATCAAAGTTACTAGTTCGCGGTTTCGTTTCAATAAATTTTTTTTTTGGACTAATTATAATAATATATTATTACTATATTAATATTTTAATTATATTGAATATAGTTATATGTTTACGGCTGGTAATACATTCTTAAAACAATCAGTGTTTTAATTCATAAAATATTTTTTAAGGTGGTTATTATTATATATGACATTATGATATAGTAGCGTATACCTAGCGATTTATTAATTTTGTGCTAAGAAATTGGCACGCTTCGCGTTCTTGATCTTGCGCGTTGCGCTTGATCATCTTTTTTGTTAGTGCAAATCATGAATTATTATTCAAATAAAAAATCTTAAAAGTTTTATTAGAAAAAAGCATAAGATCATGAGTATTGGGAAACAAATAAGAAGCAATGTCGGCCGTCGTGTTTTGTACGTTTTAGAATGAAATATTAAATTACAAGAAAAACTTCAAGCTCTATTTACAATATATATATATAGACGCACCGTCATTGTATATACATATGTGAATTAATGTATATTTTTAATCGTTCAACTCACATGCTATTTTAATATACTATTGATATCTGATACTTTTTAGGCATCCGTGGTTATTAAAATATAACAAATATATCTGCGTGCGTATGAATTTATTTATTATTATATTAGGAATTTCATGCTAAAAATAAATTCTAAATATATGTTTAAGTCAATTTATGGATTTTATGCCGGTCTCCCTTAATTTTCAAACAAAAAATTAACGCTTTAGGTATTCCCAGATTTACCTTATCTGGAGTAAATATATAAAAGTCTTTATTTATTTAATTTCTCACATAATGACTAAATATATATGTCAATTCATATGAAAAGGTTGTTTTTACATAGACATTGATGGGGTCGTTTTCATGTGAACGAGTTAAGGACTAAAATCTCGGGTTTTTTTAATGTCAAAAGGAAAGTAAAATGATATTTAAGGCTGTATATCAAATAGTAAATCATTTTATTATCATTTATGTATTTTTTTATTCATTGTGATATTCACATTAAAGCGTTAATTGCGCCGGAAATAAAATTTTAGTGGCATATCGTTAGTGTTATTTTCAAATTTACTTCTTTTTACAATTTAATTGCAAAAAATTCTGCTCTAAATTAAAATTAAATAATAAAAAATATTTATACCAACACTGATATTATCGTTATACAAAAATTGTCACGCTGATTTTTTGACAGGTCTTAACAGCAAACTAATCGACCATGAACACTTAAATACCTTGCGCAGCTTTGACGCAAGTCTACATATCGCCTTTAACGGCCATTTATCAAAAGGGATAAAAATATTATACAATATTACGCACGTGATGAAAAAAGCTATATTTGACTTTGCAACTTTGTCGGGTGATTTAAATAACTTTGTATTTATATATTTACGATATACGCCGTGTTTTTAGGGAGAAGTAAAATTAAACATAAGGGGAACATATATTATGGAAGTAGGGGGACATAAATTAAATATTGCGTCATAAAATGTTGGACCCAAAATTGCTCCTGTTTAATATTGTATTGTACCAGATTTTTTCGATGGTAACGATTCATGAAACGAAATACAAGCCGTATCTCGATCCCGATAAACTTATATCGTTGTTAAACTACTACTTTCATGTGTTTATCGAAAATGGTTATTTCCTATTACGTCGTTAAACAACAAAGATTTATTTTTTTAATGAAACTAACCCTTATGTTACAAATATATAGTCTTAGGTAAATTACGTGTTTCCTCTATGAGGTCAAGATTTGTAGATTCATAATATCATATTATAAATGTAATACAATTAAATAATATATATCATTTTTAGTTGTAAGATCAAAGACATTGCTTGTTAGTTGCAGACAATCTTCTTGATATTTTTCTATAAAATCTTATTACAAGGTTCTTTTCTTAAACAAATGTTTCAATATATTGTTTAGTATGGTCGTAGGAAAAACATCACGTTTTCCATATTTTTTACGTCTTTGAATATAACATAATTTTTTCAATAATAAATATAACGTATTTTATTAGCGCGTGTGACAAAAAACATAGATCGGCGAATAAGAAAAAAGAAAATGTTGGAAATAATACGAAAAATAATTTATCACATTACATCAACTTATTTTTTTCCCTTGCGGTATATAATAGATACGTTTTGAATATATCGCATTTTCGCTGAGAAATTTATTAAGAAATCCATTGGGGAAAACAGGTAAGCTACCTTTATTTCGTAAATAAATTTGTTTACAATAAATTCAATTGAGAGCAATAATATTAGCATTATTATCAATTAACCTATCCATATCCTTGTTTTTTAAATGTCAGGAATATAAAACTGTATAATTTATTTAATGGATCTAATGGATCATAATTTATTTTTTATATATTATAAACATAACAATATATTATTTTTTTCATTGGATAATAATATTTTTATGAACAAAGATAATAAAACGACTAGTTTTAGCCATTATAAAAGATAACACTAGCGTGTGCGAATTAATACAAATAAATGTGTATAGAAATTTAGTTTTCACAATCGATTATGGCTTATAAATAGAATATTTAAGTGTTGTTCGTAGCCGACGTTTGTCACACAAACAGGAAAAATAATGTGAGTCTCAATGGCAGATGAGTATTTCACAGTAAATGTAGTTTATTTTATTTGAACAACAACTAACCGTCTAAGATAATTTAAATTTTTTATTAAAAAAAAACTAAAACCAGTATTTTAAAAATACACTATTTCAAAAACAGTTTTTTTAAATTCTTAAAAAAAAAATTTTCTGTTTTTAAAAAAAAATATGGTACATATTTTATTAAAATCGTGAATATATTATATATTTATGTATTTTGTCTCGTACTCAAAATTAGCCTAAATTTTAGTAATCGTTGAATCATTTTGAGAGTACAATAATAACCAATAATGTATTTATCTAAAAAAATAATTTTAATCGTAATTTTACATATAAATAAAAATTTTCTTCTATTAAAAAATAGTCAAGCTCATATTTTATAATAAAATTAATTTTATTATAAAACATGTTTAATTAGATTCACAAATATTCACTCGAATTCCTCGTCGAGTAAATAAATTGCCGTTTATTTACGTTTGTTACACAACGCAATAATTGCCTTCTAGATTAATACAAAGAACATTAAGTCAATTGATTTAAAAACTATTTAATATCAATATATTGTACCAAAATAAAAACCAACAGCAATATAGAATAGTTTTTATTTCAATGTACTTAAAAGTTTAAAACTTATTATATAAGTTCTTGATTTTTTTAATAGCAGTATTTATAAAACATTTTTTTGAGCCACCCTATAATTAAATAATGCAAACATAGGACACAAAGACCCTCCCGCCGACGGTTGCCGACCTCTCGACGTCCTTTCGAGTTGCAAATGCCATTGTTGGAATTCACCGAACTTATTTATTTTATTACCTATGTCCATTAGCAACGTTTTTATGTCAAAAATTGCTAAGTCACACTATACTTTTTATTGAATTATTCTAGTTCGAGTTTATTATAATACATCAAACTTTTATTCTAAAATAAATAAAAAATTGTCTGTGCCTCGTAAAAATGTTTTGATACAATTTCTGTAAAAAATAAAAAATAAAGTAAATTAAAACAAAAACCAACTACTATATGTTATATTTATTTAATTTGTCGTGATGGGCGTTATACAAACAATAATTAAATAAATATAGTAATGATGTCTATCTAAAATAGATGAGTATCAACTCACATATTTTTTTCCAGCTGCTCAAAATGTTTACAATACTAGCTATATGGCTCGTACAAGAGAAACGTTAAGAAAATTATTAAGGGTATACCCTACCGCCCGTGCGGTCTCGTTTCCTAAGGAAACATTTATTGAACACACCGTAAGTTTTGTTATTTAAAGCGGTAAGGGTTGCGTCCTGGTTGTCGTACTCCATACAAAAAACTTATTTTTATGTTTCAGGACGTAATATAAAATGATTATTTTTTGATAAGCAAAAAGAGGCAAATAATTGAGTAAATGCCAGACTTTTTTGTTTCTCTATACTTAATTATTTTTGTCATTGCTTTTATTTGAAACTTGATAAATTTGTTTTAAGAATATATGAGAGCTCAACTGAACTTTCACTAAGCGGAGCAACACCGAATCGGCTGAGGCGACCCTTAGAATAATGAGTAAAGTAGTAACTAACGTTGTTTAAAAAGTTAATAATAAAAAAATAGGGCGATATAAATTACATTGAATTACTGTTGTGTAAAAGAAATATAGTTGATTAATATTTTTACGATTTAAATTAACTTTTCAATTTACACAAGCGTCGATCCATAGAATTTAATTAAATCCTCTTACACATCGCATTCCGAAAATAAACACGACCTTTTACCCTCACCGAATGAAATTCACCATTTTTTCTATTATAAGTGGAACACGCGTGCCAGAGTATGCGGTCGGCACATTTTTATGGGAATTTCGATGGAGGCACTATATAACACCGCAACACCCATTCAATCAAGGACTAATTAGGTCAATCTCGCGTCGGTCCCTCGTCAAACCCTAATCGCCCACTTATTTTTGTCCTCGGACGACTTTCAATGACCTGCCAGGGAGATAGATATTTTTCCACCATTTATACAGAAAAAAAACCATCGTTTTAGCAATTGAACACATCTGATGTCTGCGGCTATTTATTTTATTTGAATCACAGATTTTTATATTTGTAACTATTTTATATTAATGTCAAGCCCTGCTTGCAACATTAATAGCTACTAATCAAGAAAGTTTCGTATGCTCTTTTGCTTGTACATTAACACCATCACCACACGTCGTGTTGCATGTGAGCTAATTAATTTTGTGCTTGAATCCGGAAATGGAAAGGGATGAGCCGCTCTGATTTATTGCCGTCGAGTGAATTGCTAATTCGCTCTGACAATACATCATGCGCCTTCCCGTGCACGTGGTAATGTTCCTTGTTTGTATTCAACGAGCAATTCATCCAAGGATTGCGGCCATAAGTGGGTATAAATTCGTGTGAATTTCTTAGGGGAAATACGCACCGGAATTTAGTAATCTTGTTTAGTAAGTTTCAACTTCCTCGCATGGTGTTGCATTGAGATTAGCATATATTATATTAGTTAAAATAAGTTCTGTATGATAGCGATTTTATAATAAAAAATGTCGAAAACAATGTTACAGATACGTAGGTGATCA